>NC_046333.1:64777537-65083064 GCF_000738735.6 Corvus cornix cornix
ACTGGTCTTCCAGAGCCTTCATGTCTGTCCCTTGTAATATCTGAAAGGTGATTGAGAAACCTACAGAAGCTCCAGAGATGGCCCTGCTTTCAGCAAGGTTTGCCCAGATGTGCTCCAGGTATCTTCCAGTCTGTATCAGTCCATCATTTCCACTGAACAAAGACTGCAAGTGCTGTTGCATGCAGAGTCATGGCACACTGGTGGATCATTCTGATAGCACGGACTGCTGTTGGATGTAGTGTGACACCAGCAGGTCCCACTGCTTTGGCACTAAAGGGACAAAAGCCTTAAAAGCTGCACTGCTATCCTTGTGTTTCTTTGCGTACAAACAAAACCCCATCACTTCGCTCCAACTGAAATGAACTCAAGCTATGCTTCTTTTCAAGTCTGAGCCTCTCCTGTACTGCAGCCATACTGCAGAACACCATATGCATCCCAAAGGCATCACACCACAGATTCCTCTTGTCCTTTCAGCATCCCTGTTGAACACAGTAGTGACAATCTGGTGTACCCTGCTCTATAAGAACTCCAAGTTAGTAATCTTAGAGCAGAATACGCATAATGTTTAGAAAGAAGAATATCTTTAATCTCAGTTATTGCAAGTTTAATTAGGTTTAAGCCTGATTTTTGAGTATGAGATTCAAGCTACTATTCTAACAATAAATCCAGAGAAAAGTAGAAAATCAAAAAGATTTTTTTTTCCCCACCTGGAATTCAGATGACGTTACAGTGGTTTTGAAGGCTGCATCTAAGAAAGCTGAGGGCTAAACATGGTGGAGGAGATGAATGTATGAAAACCACTGTGTAGTTATTGCCTGGGCTTTTTTTGTAGGCATCTCTTGTGTGCTGTTTGAAAAGCAAAACCCTGCAGGACTTACAATCTGCTTAGCATTATCTTACATATTTTGGACCTCAAATAGCCTTTTTTATGTTGTTTGTTAGACCTCAAGGAGGAGTCAGGAAGGTGTGTCTGCTAATCACAGAACTGTAGAATGGTTTGGGTTGGAAGGGACCTTAAAGATCATCCAGTTCCAACTCCCCTGACATGGGCAGGGACAGCTTCCACCAGACCAGGTTGCTCAAAGCCCCAAGTACTATTGAAGGAAAATATTCAGGCAGCACTATACATGGACATGCTCAAAACAGGCTTAGTGTCTTGGCAAAGGACAGAAGATAAATAAATAATTATGATTTTATATTTGCAGAAAATTATTTAATGACTCTGCATTTATTTAGCCAGTTGATAGATATGGATATCCCAGCTGGCTTCCCACCATCTCAACATATTATAGTGAGTTCTGACTTTCTTTCAAGAGTAAAAATAAAGGCCTGACTTAGGTAACTAATTACTACAATCACAGAACCAAATCCCACTCTCATTACCTTTTTTAATCTTAGATGAAATTATTCACTAGAGTTCACGTGCTTACTGCAGATATAAATTGATACAGCAGGGTGCCCATATTTTTGCATTACTTAATTTACTCTAAACAATAGTGTAAGTTGACAGTTTAAAAAATAATTTCAAGAACAAGAATCTTTTCTTAAATAAAAAAAAAAAAATCAATTTCTGTTGCCTGCCCTATTTGAATTTTTTCTTAGTACATAAAAAGTTCTGAAAAGAGATAGAGGCAATCAATAGCTTCATACTGCTGTTTTCATTCCATCTCAGAAATATTAGCTAAAAAGGTGCTTGCTTAGCTCTGGTTTTGTTAATGACCTTTTAAGGGATTGAAATTATATTTCTTGTGTAATGTAGCTGGACTTTGTAAATTTGCTCTCTTTCCCTGATGAGTTAATCATATATGTTTGATTGATGCTAGGAAAACCAAACTTTTGCACAAATTTGGGAAACATTTTTTTGCCACTCATTTCTAGAGAGGACAGAAGCTGAGATACTCAGAGTAACTATCTTCTGGAGCAGATAAAAATTGGCAGCTTCTACATGCATGAGAAAACACAAATATAAATGCATAATAACCTCCATCTTCCTTATAAATGTAAGAAAATAGAAACAGAAGTGCTCCTTCCATTGAAGGTCACTTTTACCAAAGATCAGACACCAGAGCTGAAAGGAAAAATGTATGATGCATTTGATTTCCCACATTCTTTATAAAGAAGAGGCAATTTTTTTTTTCAAGTGACTTTTTGATTGTGTTCTGCTCCATCCCTTTCTTTGGGCCTGACAGGCCGCAAGAAGAGCAATCACAGTAACACAAGCATTAGGTACAGGCTCTGACAACCACATCAAACTTAAAAAAAAAAAAAATCAATTGACACATTAAAATTGCTTTTGGTATTATATCTTTCATCAGAAGGACAGTAATACGTCCTGAGCCAATATAAACAGATTACTCAGCCACCTCTGAAGTGCAGCCAGTACTGGGGTGGGAAGCAATAATTGTGATGTGCTAGCAAACACAGCACTGTGACTCTCGAGGGAAAGAAAAAACCCATCATCAGTTAAAATTTCAGGGGCGAAGAACAAATGGGGAAGGCTGAAATAATTGCCCCAGGTGGAACTAAATCCAAAGGCTAAGTAAGTGTTCTTGTTTCTGAGGAAATTTCTAAGTTGTCTTCACTGACTGAAGTAGTTCCTAAAGCCTGCATTCCTCTGAATCAATCCTTAGGAGAATGATTTTCCTTAGTTCATAGTTTAACTTAGAGAATACAGTGGATTCTGTAGGCAGTCCCTAACACTTTCCAGAGCTCTGCTGGTTTCCCTAGAAAGAATGTAAATCCCAAGGGACAAAGAAACATGAAGAACCTAACCTTCACTATGCAGTAAGAGTAAAACCTTTCAGAGAAGCACAGACCCTGCATTATAATATCCCTGTGCTGAAGTAGGAGACCATGCTCCTCTTCCCTATGGCTTGGACCTGAACAAAACTGATCTACAGTGGACACGTACACTGATAGCAGCTGCAAAGGAAGTTTTTACACCAATGATGTGCAAAGGCAAGTGTACAGAACAGATACCAGAAGCTGGGAAAAAAAGAAGACCAGTTCTGGCTTAGATATTTTTAAGAGCTTTTTAAAACAAAAGCTGTATATTAATTTTGATAGAGAAAAGATGAGCAAAGCCTGTCTGGTGAAATACTGATTATTTATGAATTTGCCCTTGACAGAATTCATCAGCTTACCATGCTTGGAAAGCAAATATCTTGATAACATAAGAAAGTTTTCCAGCTTTTCCCAAAGTGTGTGTGTAGGAAAATATGATAAGAATTCAGCTTTCTAGAAACTATGAATAAATAAATATATAAATATGGGAATTTTCCTTCTGGCCAATTTTGCTAGTAGACTATTTTGCTTTGCATACTGCTGTAGTCCTTTAAATGTATCCTCATATTCACATGGAACTGTGTGCTGTAGCTTTACTCAAAGTGAGTAATGAAGAGCACCAGCATCAGCAGGAGCTCATTGACTGTAGGCTAATTTTTTGTAAGAGAAACATGAGTTTGCTTATTTTGCACGGTGCGAAAGGAATATGAAAGAGTTGCTCATTAACTTAATCACAAAGATATGGCATAGGGCCAGCTTTTCTTATACCACCAAAACTGGCAGACTTTTAACCACACTTCTACAGTGGAGAGGTGATGTTTTCCTCAGTATCACAGTAGTTATGTGGCTTTAAAAAAAAAATTAGAATTATTTCAACATTTTGCTGAAGAATACTTCCTCAAGCCAGTTTTTATGAATAAAATAAAATACTCCCTTTAAACTGTAAAATCCTGCAGCTTTGGAATCTGACAAGAGGAGGAGTCTGTCTTAAAGGCTAATTGTATCCAAACAACATTATCAAATCCCAGGTGAGCTAGGATCTTCTTACCAGGAAGACCACACCCATGAAGAATCATTGTTTCTTCTCTCTTTGCTCAATTTGTATTTTTTTTCAGGAAAATGTTCCTTTCTCATTCTTTGATTCTTTTCCTGTCGTTCAGTCCCTGAAAACATGCAGTAACTACATACAGGCTGACTGGAGAAGAGGGGAGGAAATTGCCTTGCCAGGCTGATAAAAGTAGTTGCTTATTAGCTTTGGTAAATCTGGGCTTGAGTACTCATTTTTTTTCCCTGACTCCCCAGTTTTTGTAAAGTTCCATGGGGTTATTTTGCAGGACTCATAAATTACAGCACAACCCAATTCTCTTACTCTGTGAGGTGCTGTGCTGTAATTAATAAATCATTTGAATTTCAACAGCAGCTTCTGTCAAGGAAGATCAAAGATCCCAAATATTAGAGAAGTGTGTTAACATCCTCTCTCCCTCATACTATTCCTATGGGAAATCTAAGGCAAACTCCACATCTGTGCTTGATCCACAGATGAAGCTCCCTCACTTCAGCAGCTAATGTCAGAGGATGGAGAAGCCTGCCCTCCTACCCCATAGATCTTGTAGGATGGAGCATCATTGCTCTCTGCCCCACAGATCTTGTAGCAATAAGCACCAGGATGACTGCACAATACGTCTGCCCCCCACAAAGCCCTCTGTTCCTTAAAAAGTGGGAATACAACTCGTATTTTTACTACTACTCTCAGCTGATAATTTGAGATGTGATTCCCATAATTTCCAGTGGATGAAGGAAATATTTGTACTGGTGGAGTGGTTACCATCATTATCTGATCACTTTGTTGGCTGGATCCATAAAGCTGGCCAATAACTCAAAAAACAATAGGACCTACATCTCCAACCAAACTAGTTCCATATACCCCCCAGAAACAATGGGTTTGCAGGAGTAACTCTTTTGAAATGAAAGCACTGTTTCATTTGAAATTACTGAACTTTGGTAAGTAAAAATATCAGGCTCACTCTGAAAATATTACAAATGCTATCTCTAAATGTACAAGGAAAACATAAATCTTGCTGGAAAAACTGAAACACGATGTTTTTCACATGAGTACTCATTTAAGGGAGGAAAATAAGCCTTTAGCCTTAATAAGTTCTGTTGCAGCTAGCTGAAAACGATCATCTTCCCTACAGACTTTAACATTTGTGATGACTTTGCTTTCTCCAGTAGAATTTAAATGAGGAAGAAATGGCTTCAACATAAATAAATAAAAAGTTTAAAATGTCTAAGAAGCTCTTATCATCAAAGACAGTTGATTTAAGAAATACCTTAGCAAGCCTCTTTTTAATTAGAAATATTAACCTTTCTGCTTGGAAATAAGCAAGCATCTTATAGCAATACCCTCAGATAGGTTTGTGATGAGAGGTTCACTTAAGAGGAACCCATTTTAAATGAGACAAGAGATAAGGTACTGTCCTAATATGAATTGCTTTCCTTTAAGATTACATTGCCTTCATCTAACATTTTTATTTAAAAAGACCTGTCACGTATCTCTGTCTGAGTATGAATGCTCAGGGCAAATGCTCCCACAGTGTAATTTACCACTGAATTTAAGGAACCGAATAATGACAGATTTTATTAGTCCAGCAGAACAACCTTTAGATGGGTTTAGTTATCTGAACTCTGTTCATCAAGGACATTTTGTAAGTGGTAGAAGGTCAAACTCCTTAAAGGCAACCTCCTTTCACTGGGAAAAAAGCACTCATTATTTCCCTGTCTGTAGCAGTATTACTGGGGTTGTTAACAGAAATACTCTGAAGCATTATAACCATGTTCAACTGGACCAGGATCCAAGTCCACCAAGACAAAAATATCTCAGCCCAGCTTTCACCTGATGTCACCCACGATTTTTTTTCACTTAGAAACAGTAGACCTTGCTGATTATTAGCTACAGCCCCTTGCCTTGCTTTAGTACCTACTAACGAAAATATCTTAAGCTTCTTCTAAACTTAAACCCATGCTATTTTGAATAAATTTATTATTATCCTTCCTGACAGAATGAAGGCACACAGTTTACATCAACACAACTGTTGCAATCCCTTTTTCTGTTGAAGCAAAAGAATTCAGGAAAACAGAATGTTTTGAAATCCAGAGAGAACGTTTCCCAAAAATCTTACCAAAACAATCTCTGGGACAGAGACATTTAAGGGCTCTGGAACTTGTTTTCACATTTTCATTATAAATGCCATCTTTTTGTTAAACACCATAGCATTTATCTTCTGGACTGAGCTGTGTATATCTGCACTAAAGTTTGGACAACAGGGAAAGGGCACTAAAGAGAACAAAAAGAACATGAAACTTTGTCAGCCAGGTTGAGCCTGTCCTAAGTTTTATACTACCTTTATATGAAGATGCTCCTTTTGCCTTTTCAGTGCTGGCTGGTGCCTGCTTGAGCACATCTGTTCACCTGTGTCCTCTTCTCTAGACTTTTACACTTTATGGGTGAGGATGAAAAAACTAACGTGTGTTCATTGCCTGTAGGAGGTCACAGACCTGATTTTGCTCCAGGACATTGTTGAGGGACAGGCACAGAGAGGAAAGAAGTGACTAAATCTTACATGGTTGCATTGGTGGAGCAAATAAACCCTAATAATCTTCTCCATGTCCCACATCAGGAATCTGCTGCTAAGAAAGTGGAGATAAGCTCTGTCCCATATTCTTGAGGGTCTCAGAGAAGTACTTGGAAGATGAACAGTGCTGATTACAACAAAGCTCGGCAAAATACTGTTGTCTCCGCAACTGGATCATGATGGCCTGGTACCTGGAGCTGTAAGTTTGAATCTCCAATGCTTGCACTGGGAATTTACACTCTGCAGCCCTGAAAAGGCTAGTAAATTTGCTTATTAGCAACCTAACATCATTATCTGAGTAGAAATGTATTTCAACATAAAGCACAATGCACTGGTGATCATGCCCATTGGGATGACTGATCATGGATTTGATGATTTACTAGAAACACCACTAGACTTACACTTTTTCAGATGTTTTCCACGGTTCTTGAGGAAAACAGGACTAAATAGGGATGAAAGGGAGGTAGCTGCTGACAAAGCTACTTTAGAGGCAAGAGGTACTTTTATGAGACTGTACATATACGTGAGACCCCCCTCCCATCTTGGTATGCCCTCCTGAAACAATCTGTCTTTAAAATGTGACAAACAGCTAAGCAAGCATTACATAAAAGATGTTGGCAGACTGCTTTTTTTTTTTCCCCTGTAAACTTTTGCCACATAATATTAAATACAATTATAAAGCATTCTCCAGATTAAATGTTAAAGAGGTCTAATGCTCCATCTTTTACTTCTGGCAATGAAGAGCTTTATCTAATTAAAGCCTTGAGCTGAATGTGTCTGCTGGTTCTAATCCTCAGCAGTTTTATTGTTAAGTTATGCAATCCTAATTAAAGATAATTTTAGACAACAGGAAATTTTAATGAGAGAAAAATATACACAGTGTCCTTGTGGGCCTATTTAAGAATTATTTTTAAGGTTTATTTTTAGCCAATCGTTTTCCATATATAAGCTACAACTACATTCCCTCAGAGAAATCTCTCCTTTTAATATTTGCTATTGTAGTGCTGTCACTGTGCGTTTGCAGTTTGAATGCTACTACCTAAAATCAAGACTCACTTCAGTGCTGTTCAGTACATTAAAATACAGTGATGTAACCCACAGCCTGAGCTTCTTGATTCTAGAGTTCAACTGAAAAGGTCTTAATTTTCAAAAAGTATAAAATATCTACAGAGTCTTATAACATTCTCCGATAAGCCATCTCACAAAATATGAGTGCTCAAAAACACTGTTTCAGAAAACCTAAACCACAACACTCCAGAGAAAATACATTTCAGTTTTATTTTTAGGAAGTGAAGAAAAATGTCATGGAATTTCATCCAAAGCTAGCTCTCAACACCATGCTCTCCTTGTGAGGTGCTGCAGAGACACTAATTTTGGTAAGAGTGACAGAATTATTGTAACTGTCAGGGAAACACTTTAGTCCCCTTAGGGCACTCAAGAAGACCTAGCTCTTCGCCTGCAATGATCTAAGACCACAGCCAGAAAAGAACCAGGGGAAATGAAGCAGAAGATATATAATTTCTCTTCCAGTATACCATCTTTTTATTTATAAACTAAACAGGATTTCAAAAAAAGAGTACTGACAAAAGTTGAGCTTGATGTTATTATTCTGTGAATGACAATCACAGTTGGAGATAGGGATCTACCAAAAGAGATTCTAGATGGCTGCAGCAGGGAATAAGGGGGAAATATTTGCCTAATTTTATTGTCCACTGTGGTGAGTGCATTATTGCCCAGAAAAGTAGCTGCAGGGGCTGTGTCCAGCCCTTTGAATTTGTAATACAAGCGTTACTGGCCTTAAGGGGGTGAAAGTTCTCTAAGAAGACAAAACTGTCCTCTTGAATGCACTTTGCCCTTCTACAGATGCATGGCAAAAACTGTCTGCTAAGAGCACACCTAAAGCAGTCAAGTTTGCTGCTCTCTAAACTTAGCCCGCATGCAGATTATCATATTCCTATTAGCCTACACCTCTGAGTACTGGGGGCTCAGCTGTGAGAGACACCAATTCAGGATGTGCCTCCAAGGCACAGGCACAGAGGGATGACCCAGCTGCATGCCCTGATCCAGGCTGGCACTCCCCTGCTGCTGCTGGTTTAATGCCTTTGGCAGCACGGGAGTGGTGAGGGTTGCAGGCATTTTTGTGGACAAAGGAGGAAAGGGAGGAAGAAACTGCTTGAGGAAGTGTGCATAAATGAAGAGGAGAAAGCAAGAAAGAGCAAGAGCCAAAGGGAAATTCATGGTCCAATTTGAAACGATGAGGCAATACGCAGTTAACTCACTTGCCTGCACAAGACCCTGTCCAACACATTATTCTGCTCTAAGCTCACACAAAGGTTTCACAGGAAACCTCTAACCTTGCACAGGCTTTTAATGTAATTTTTAAAAGCCAGCTAGGTTTAATATGAAATGAAGGAAAAGCTTTCTCAGGTTAGATTCAGTGACATGAACAGGTCTTTCTGTGTACAAATTTCTAATCCTAATATGTCTGCATTTTACATTAAGGAAGAGCACACATCACTGCCGTGCTGTGGATTCCCTGAAGAGCTGATGAATAAAGCAACAGAAATTGGTGAGATGCCTACAGTAAATAATTCGTGTGCCTTCCTGGTTCCCTAGTCAGGCAGATAAGAAATCTGAGCTATTACACTGGAAGAAGTAAGGCATTTCAAAACACTATTTTTTTTTACCCTGTATTTCCACAAGTAACATCCTTGTAGGTGTTCTGTCACAACCAATGGCAATAATATTAATGCTCTTTTTAGAGGAAGGAAAGCCTCAAGCTATAGTAAACATAACTTATCTGTTTAATACTCTAAAAAAAGAAGTTCCAATTTATTTTTCTGCTTTTTGTCTTTGACCTGGTCACCTTCTTTATACCTTGTTGCCAACTTCAGGATGTGGGAGGCAATTGCCTGGCTTGAATTTGAAGTAAAAAATAAAATTGTAGACTAATTCTTGTCAGATGCTAGACAAGAATTGACTCTAAAAATCTGAAAGTCAAGTCTATTTTATATGGCAAACATATTGAACAGTGGGATTTCTCTCATCACAGGTTTTAATTTATCTCTGGTGTCACCTTTTGCGACTCCCATTTTATTATACTCTTATGGGAACACAGCAAATAAAAGTTTTCTCTTTGTAAGACTTAGCAGGCATATGACAAGATAGAGGTGGGTTACAGATAATTGTCTGTCTGCATTTAATCGCATTACAGCTACCTTAATGATAGAGAATAGACTCCTTACAGTCTATATATATATATATATATATCTCCTTACAGCCTATGCTATACAAATAGAATACTAGGCTGTTACATGAAATCTGCTTGACCTTTCATATGCCTTACTAATAAAACGAGGCTGGGGGAAGTTATCCAAGGTTTTTGCTGACAGAGTTCCCCAAGCCTGCGTGCTTCTCTCTCCTTCTGTGTAGGGCTCGAGCACTGAATATAGTCATGTCAAATATTTTAGCCTTAACTCATTTTATACTCATATTTTGACATAAATTTTCAGTTAAAAAAAAATCTCCATTTAAATTAGTTACAAATAGGACCAAGTAGAAATAGCTTTTGATTAAACAGGCATGTTCTCACACTTCGTATAGCCAGCTGTCTATAGCTAGCTTCTCTGCCAGCCATGGAGAGGACCTTGGGCCTTCAAAGATTTGTTCAGTGCCTGAGAAACTTCACCAGCACTTAACCAGTTTCAACAGAGGCTGACCAGGTTTTGCCTTTTTGACAAAGGAGGTCACACAGCTGTTTTCAGTTCCAGGGCATGTTGAAATGACTGGGTGAAGGCCTACATTAATGTTCAGGGCAGCAAGGCTGAGGGGCAAGGTTTACTGAACAAGTCCTGAAAGGTCTGGAAGGCTAAGGTGACTGCTGGGGATGAAGGTCTTGTTTTGCAGAGAGGCATGGTGATCTCCAAGCATGCACAGAACATGACACTGGGAGCAGCACAGGAGCAGCCCCAGGATGACATCCCACTGAACACCACTATGGCAAAGCCCCGGCCTGCCTCAGGCAGGCTGCACGTGTGGAGAGCTGCAGAAATGAAGAGCCATTCTGCACTGCACGGCAGATTGGCAGCAGAGCTCAGAGCATAACGTGGTTTTCTGATTCCCAGCCCAGCTGCTTAGTCATCACTCTGACTTTAATCAACTTCAGAAAGTCCCACCCCTTGCTGCAATTTCTGCCAAAACTGAACTTCTGCTACAAATTTAAGCAGTTGTGTAAGTGTGGCAAAAAGCCTTTGGAGTAGACAGTGCAAACTCCGCAGAAAGAAAAGGAAACGACTGGTGAAAGAGCCCTCTTACTGTTTTGTGGGGGTGTTGGTAGCACCTACTGAGCAGAGCCCAGCCTGGGAGCAAATAAATACGCTTTAGATCATCACCTTAACCTTATACATGAGAACAACTGAGCTCAGCTGAAGACGAAGATCTCAGACAACACAGGAGGTGTCCTGACTACCCTCAATTTGCCTCTAGCAGGGTTCCAACACTGGCTTTGACTGCTCTTCTTGTCTACTGCTCTCCTGGGCTCCCTTTAGAACTAGCAGTATTAATGACTAGTGTAGCCACCTGAGGGAGATTTCCTTTCTGAATTTCATCTACACAAAATTTATCCAGCTAAGATGAATGGTTTCTCAAGAGCTATATTCTGTACTGAGCATTTCTTAAATACAGAAAGCTGAACACTTATCATGCACTGCCTAGATAAAACCTGCAAAAGCAAATGAATCTTGAAAATGGAAATAAAAGTATCTCCAGTGATTTAGAAAGTCTTGCTTGTCACTGTTATTTCTACAGCTCACATATATTTCCTACATATTCAAACAGAGCAAACAAAATAAGCACACTGATTTTTTAATACATTTATTGAAGCAATCTAGCACCCTTGAACTGCTGTGTCTGAAGCTCAACAAATCTTTCCCTTCCACGAACTGCTGTGTCTGAAGCTCAACAAATCTTTCCCTTCATTCTCCATTGAGGTAAATAATGGAGAAGTTTATGCAGAGCAGTGCACATGTGTGTATTGAAGAGTCTGTGCTGGTGTAATAGTCAGCTGTGATTGATCCCATCACCCAAATGCTGGAAAGTCACACAATCATTAGCAAAGGGGCTGTTACAAAAATGAGGATAAGACATGAATTAGGTCAGTAACAGTTCAGACTTAATTTTGTTTCAAATGGCCTGCATTATATTAGGTTTGAATCAGATCTGTGTGCAATGAGGCTAAGGCTCTGGTGACAGGATTTGGTAAATCCTGTCCATTTATCTTATTTAAAATATCTCTTCTCATATAGAATTATGGACACATTATCCAGCCAGCAAACTGCATTTTTAAAGGTAATCATGTGAGTGAAACTTGACTGTCCAAATATTTATGTAAAGAAAATGCCAGTAGTCAGATATGCATGACTGAAATAAATGAAAAATCAGATAAAGAGATGTTTTGCCAGACTAATATTTATGAAAGCTAGGTATACAAAACTTTAATGCTAAAGTAACATATCTATGCCTCTGCTTTAGGAAAATATGATAGTAGGAAAATATCCTAAAGCATGGCTTTATGACATGAGGTGCTCTTTAATTTTCGTTCATTATAAATTACTTAAAGATACAGGGGAGCACTGCCATTTTTAACACCAAAACAATGTCAAAGCCCCTTGATAAGTTTGAATCAAAAATTTTTCCCTCAGTGCAGAAATACTTCTCCCCTCACCCTCCAACTTTGCTCCATTATGTCTCTGAGATCTCCCAGTAGATCTTGAGAAATGCCTAATACTACACAGTATATATACTTTGTGCCTTTGAAAATGCTATATGAAAAAGATTAACCCATACCAAAACAGAGCACATTTTAACAACCTTCTTTATGGCTTCAGCCATAGCAGCTATGTGCAGCTGCTATGGAACATGGCTTGTCCAAGCTCCCAGCAGGAGTCTCTGAAAAAAGCAGTGAGCCAAGCTGCCCATCCCAGACCAACAACTCATAGAGAGAAAAGACAACTAAAGCATGAGACTTCACTAATGAAAAGTCCTTGCAGAGGACTTACACTTGAAAGTGAAAAGAAAGAGGGAGCAGTGTCCGCTGCTTGTAACCTTTTTTCTCAGTTTATTCTTTGAGAAAGGCAAGTTCTGCAGGACTGGTTCTCCTGCTCTGAATTTCATGGAGATTTCTCCGCACAAGGTTCAGAGCAGTTTTAATATGCAAATGCACATCAGCTTCCAGAAGCTTCTTTGAAGATATCACAAAGTCCAATCATGGTATTGCTGCTAGGTTTTCAGTCCCCAGATTATAACACTTTTATCTGAGAATGTGCTTAAATGGATAACGCTAAGTATATGAATTTATGAGTATTTGTTTTTCTGGTCTGTTCAATATCAATTCTGCACTGTCATGAGTTACACACTGAAGAAGAACAATAGGACTACAGTTTTCTTCACAGTATCTGCATTATTCCGACTATACATCAAAAAAAAAAGAATGATTGGCATAGTTGTAACACAAACATGAGAATTTCCAGTAATATTTAATCAGGTATGAAAGCTTAGTGGTAACTGAATAGCCAGCATTTTTGTACATTCCAGACCTAGTCGAAATGTTGTACATATTTCATTGCTAGGAATTTAGATGTGAACTTCACCAGAGCTCAAGCAATATTTGTACCTGAACATGTGATCTAGGCACATTTGTAGCTAACAGCATTATTAAAAATTAATCTTTATAAATACATAATCATATTTCTGTGTCAGGGCAACTTAAGTGGTTTCTGATCTCCTGCTGTTCTTCACAAAATGCTGCAATAATATGTTTTGTCCTTTTCTCAAACAACCTTACTGCTGGTGCTGTGGATAACTATCGACTACCATTAAAGCAATACAGTTAATAGGCAAGAGTTGTGAGGTGTGTGCATACACAGATGGGTAGAGAGAAAGACGTGGAGAGAACAATGTTTTGTAGGTGAGAAGTGTTGCATTTTTTCCTTTTAAAGAACAGTGGTTTTTGGCTTTCCAGTGCCAGTCTATTTTGTTACTAAGTGGTTATTTGCCTGTCCTGATGCAAGCACTCTATATATCCCCCCAGCTGAAGAAGAAGCACGGATTCTATTGAGTATTTTTCTAATTTGAGTAGAAAATTGCAATTATTTTGCCAAATCCTCTAATTAGCAGATGGTATTACAGCCATTGTCGGTCAGATACTTCTCTCAGTACACTAGAGCAATCCCTTTATTCTCAAGCGGGTCACGGACATGTAATCAATGACAGTATTTCCACTTTACTCTCCTGTAATTAAGTAGAATTTACTGAGGAAACAACATGACAAATATAAGACCACTATTAAAATGTTTGAAACCCTGAAACTGTTTTGCTAGCATTGTGATAAAACCAACTCAGAAAAAGCATTATGGATTTTCTGATGGAGCATCCAATCTGCCTGTTCTCATCTTACATACATTTGCCTGAGGTTTGGGTACACCTGGAACACGGCTTTGATGAGAACTGTCATATGTAAAGATCTCCAACAATCTCAAACCCACTTCATTAACACCAAAGTGATCTAATTAACTATACCTACATTATATACCTCTAAAAACTGATGCCACAAAACCACACCTACAGGTATATTTTTAAAGACCTGCTATTCTCAAACAGGAAGGCAGTTCAAATATCAGTATTGCCAAAGGGTTGTTAGCTCCTTAAATCCTACCTTTGTGATCACTGAGGCAAAAGCAGACTGTTAGTTTATTCTCTTGCCTTGGAATCACCAGGAACAGGTCCAGTTAGCTACATCTTCACTACAAACAGAATCTCTTCAAACTGGCCCACTGCTGTAAGCAGCACACAGTAGCCAGGAGAAGTGGGACAGGTAAATACACACGTGTCAACAAGACATCTGAGTTGCACTAAAATAGGTTCATCAGGACTTATATTTCCCAGGAATCCAATATTTAACGTGGGAGTTTCTTTACCTGTATCTGTAAAAAAGATTGGTGCCGGCAGCATCGAAAATGGTGCCTGACTGGTTTTTTATATTGACTCTTTTCAAAGAATTTACTCCATTTCCACCATGCTGCTCCATGTTTTGTAGCCTCCTCGAGCTTAATGCGCTGTGTGCAAATCTGACAAGCTACTCTGTCAGTTTGTACAGTTTCACCTGGCTGAATGTTCCCACCAAGGTCTGAAGTCATTCACAACCCAATTCATTTGCATTGCCCTGGCACTTCACTCAGTAATGCTCAAAAGTGCCCAAGAGTGTCCTGAGTCCCTCTGAACACTGTGGTGCGAAGCAACATCCAGACAAACAAACCACTAGGAATTGAGGTGAAAATTTTCACTTCTCATAAGCTTCTTGGCCACTAGACATTTCAGTTGCAACTAAATCCAATAGGAATTGTTCATTTGAAACTCTTGATGGGCTTTGACAATCCTAGAGAGGAGGAAAGAGCATATGCCTGTGCACATTAATGTACTGCTGAAGGAAACATGCCCTTCCTCCTGAATCTCATACTGAAATAAGAGGAGATGGAAGAATTAGGCACCTTCTTATACAGGTCCAGACACTTCACACTCACTTTACATCTCACTGGTATTATCACAGCTGTATCAAGAAGAGACCTGCAAATCTAGTAAAACATTTTACTTTTTAGAGACTTCTCAGTGTCTGTATTTTTGGGGAGCATTAATAAAATAAGAAAAAAGAGCCTAAATTACTCATGTCTCATTTCAAAGCTAGAAGATGCTGAAAACAGAAACGTACTATTTTTAAGTCCTCCATTGCTTTTACTTCTGCTCAGGGTCATCCAATCCATAAATTCAATTCAAAAGTAACATAAAATATGCATATGTTTACATAACAAAGGCTAAAAATGTTCTACAAATGGCAAGAATGGGAATGGCTTTTAAACTATATAGCAAAAGTAACAAATTAAAATAAAACATGGATAGTAAGAACTAGAACATATACCATTTTATGCCTCTCCAGCTCGTTCCAGCTTACTGAGTTATGCAGTATCTTTTATTTATATATCTCTCTACATCTATATATATTGCCCTTGAATAAGCTGCTCTGGAAGGTTCGCTCCCTAAGTTGAGTCATTATGTGTTTCTTAACACACTTAATCTCATAGAATAGCTGCTCACACCAATCCACACCTAGCACATGCTGCAAAAACGTAATTTTTGAGCTACATATCTTCAGTATATGGATTTCAACTAGATTTTTAGGACTAGAAAGAGAAAAGTAAGAGTGAATGCATGCGAGCATGTGTAAATGTGCAATTATCACATCTACTCACGCTTGTCTTCCTGCCATCTAGATTTAGCCTCTACCTTTGTTCCTCAGGTAGCATATTGTCTGCCTCACACTTTTTATCTTCAAGCACTGAGCAGAGGTTCACTTCAAACTAGGAATCAGCTTGATAACTAAAAGACCTGTACCTGCACAGAATAAAATGGACTTGTAGAACAATGCACTTTAAGGCAAAATTAATGCTTTTCTTTACAATGCCAGTATTGCCCAACCTGACGAATTTAATAGGAAATACCTAGACATAACTGCAAGCAAAATTTGACCTGAAATATCTGAAATAGGGGTGTAAAGCAAAGTACAACTCGATCTTATGTAAGCAAAAGTCAATTGTTATTTGCTGCTTTGTGTTATCCGAGTGACATTGGTGCTAACTATTAAAAAAGAACTGGGAAAGATCACACTGCAAAATAAAATGAAGTGAAATCTTAGCCTAGCACTGCTCTGTGGTTAGCACGACTTTAAGGCAATCTGTGCTTTGTTTATCCTCTCCCTGCCTGCCCACTGGGCTGCAGGACAGAAGACAAGCTGAGAAAATACTGTGAGCCAAGGAGCTGGCCTAGATGCCTGCCTGAGATACCTAAAGGCAAGCTTAGCTTTGGACGAGGCCCTGATGGTTGTCTCTTACAGTTTCTCTGTGGGAGATATTCTCTGGACAGATCCAGGACTTCCGCAGGCATTTTACCTGATGTAAAAGGGCTGAAATGGGAGTGATGAGTCACACCACGCCTCTTGTGCATGCTCTGCTCCTAGCATGGGTAAGGTCTTCTGCTGTCAGTTCCTGCAGTGAACATAATACTGTCAACATCTGTCTGGGACACCTCTGGCAGGAAGAACTGGAGCCTCAACTTACATTGCATTGAGGAAGCTGCTATCTGACTTAAGGATTCTCCCATGATATGCAGCATGGAAAAATGAAACAAAATTCCCCAGAGGTGCACTCTGAGCAATCTCAAAGCTACCAGTATTAAAAGGATAGAAAACAGCCGAGGTTTTAGTAAAATGCAGTGGGCCACTGGCTGCAGAGGCTATCCTGTGGCACAAAAATGATTGCAGGCACTTGGAAAGAAGAGACAGATCAGTATGCTCATGTTAGCTCAGGGTTGATTCCAATTTTTAAAAACCTTATCAATTTCCTAGCCTAATACTTAGTGAAATTTAATTAAAGTGGTGTTTGAAATCAAGTATTTCACCATATTATCAGCTACCCACTCAGTACAACACTGCTCTCGTCACAGACAGACTGATTGTGGTTTATACAGCACTTGCTGCTTCTCCACAGAGGGCTGATTGGTCCCATGATGATCATGCTCCTCCTGATTTCCAGCTGTTACATTTCATTAAGAGACAGCTAAAACTGCATCAGTGGTTTTCTCATATTACTTTTCCACATAAGCAGTTGGTTCGATTACCATGGGGATGCCAAGAAGTCAGGAACAGGATGAGAGGGTGGCATGTGAGAGAGAGTCTCTTCCTACACAGAGGTAGTCCCACTTCAGAAGACCTCGGGAAACACTCTCATGAGCAAGTCACAAATGAAAATGCCTAAAGATCTCTTGGAGACTAATGGGACCAATGCATTTACATTATTCAAGAAAAATGAAACAGGAAAAATTAAGCAAACAATGAGAAATCAGCATTTTGTAAACAATCTATTTGTTATTCATCAACATAATTTTATTCCACAGTTATCTCCTCTAATAAATGTGTGTGCCTTTTTTGTGTTATTCTTTCCTTGAGAGCATTACTTAAAATAGTCTGCTCACTATTTGGAGTGTTGTAGATATACAGCAGAAAGCCTCCTGCAGAAAGTCTTCGCTACATTTTTACAGAGAGTCAGGCCCGTTGTCACTGAAGGTGATGAGATTTTACAACCGAGTTTAACAGACAAAAGGATGCCCTATATCATCTGCTGCAGGCAGGCACTGTAGTGAACTTGAACATGGGCATAGATTCCAGGGGAAAAAAGTAGGACATAAGCATATATACATATACAGGTTTTACAGAAATAGCAAGCGTTAGATGAATAGGGAGACTCTACCCTACTTGCTGCAGATCAACTGTAATATGGATCTAGGGCTCCTGAATATTAGCCCTCTTTTTATCCAGCTTCTCTGCAGCACAAGAGGCATCATTAGACCAGCAGCAGAAGTACTTTGCTTAGCCCATACCTTGCCACATATGCTTGAAAAATCTATTGCTTTGCTCATCTTAATCTACAGAGAGTTTCTGACCAAGGTCACACACCACTTATTCATAATATGCATACTGGTACCATGTTTGCTCTGACACCAGCTAAGAGAGAGCTCTGCTCATCTGGAGATACTGCTGGGTTTATTAGATAGTGCAATCCTCAAAGCCCCTCTTCTGTTTCCCTCATTTATCTGTGCAGTGAACTATGATTTGGCCTGTTTTCAATTAGCACAGAAGGGGAGCGTCTCACCTCTCTTCCCCTGTGGCTTTTCTATCCTGTGTATTTGCAACGTTCACTTTTATAGCCTTTCCTTCGAGGGATGCAGGAAACAAAACGGACCAATATAACTCATACTGCAGTGTGGGGCAACAAGGTTGCTCCAATATACACAGTATTTCCTGGATGAAATGATGTTGCCAAGACAACAGATATCACATGTAAAAGCCACTCTTCCTCAAGGCACATAATTCCACAGATAAATTCTGAAGATCTGGTCAAATACAAGTTCTTTCTTTCGGTGGTCATTTTGATGATGAGGACACTAGGAGAAAAATGTCATGACTATGCTGAAGAGCTCACAGCCAGTTCAATTCAATAAATGAACCAGTGCTAGAAGACAAATAAATGGTGAAACAGTTATGTCTTCACTGGCAACAGGGGCTCCAGGCCTCTGGAAACCAGTGCTCAGGTGTCAGCACATGGGATCGCCAATGGGATGCTGTTAATGGTTCCTGACTGATGGGTAGCAGTGGCTGGCTCAAGAACTTCTACAAGAGCAGCTCAGCTAACTCCTTCACAGCAGATGGAAGAATATTAAAAATAATGCCCTGACCAAAATGTGAATTAGCATTAATTTTGTTAATTCAGTGGCACTAATTTAAGCCTCAGCTGCCTGCATTCAGAAGGTGTGACATTATGAATGACACAGCTGAGGCTTGGCTTGATCTAAGTGCAGTCACTCAAACGAGGGCAGCTGAGTTAAGCTAGTCTCACAACCCTTGCAGTGAAATCAGGAAATGGACTAATCTGCTAGACTAACAAATGGGGGGATTTTGATTGGTTTTGTCAGCTTCTTGCGGTGCATTTTAGCCTGCAGGAATGCTGTCTGCACATTAATGCCAGAAACACCACAGCGTCACTGGCCTCTCATTTCAGCACAATGCCTTTGCAGATTCTGATGCAAAAAATCAACATCAATATTTAGAGGTAGCCATTTCAAACTGGAAGCTTTCTGGGGCGTAAACATCACATATAAATAAAAGATAGTGCGTGGACTTGGTTACTAGCAGGGACGAGTACCTGTGCCAGAGCTCCTGCATTGCTGCTGCCAGGATGAGAGAGTTCTGTGTTATGGAGATCAACAGTGGATGCCTGACTGACTATATGGTCAGTTCAGATCCATCACTAATTAAGAGTAGCTGTTGCTGATTTAATTCTTTTAATTTATAAACCAATACACATAGATTTTCTGTAATAATCTTCCCACGACAGTTCTGCATTTGCCTGCCTGCAGAGGAACCTCCAGATCGCTCTCAGGGTTCTGATCCAAACCCTGTAAACACCTGCAGAGAGCCCTTCACACCCTGGCTCTTTTCAAAGCAAATGGAAGCATGAGGACACACAAGGATTCTCCACTGATCATAGAATCCCAAATTATTTCCATAAACAGTTTCTCAGAAGCTTCTTATTCCGATGCTTATCTTCTTACAGAAGGACAGTTGACGAGAAATGTTGCAGATATTCTGGAGTTAATACTGAGGTTATAAGAGGATGCGATGTGTGCTGCCACTCTTCTAAACTCATTGCCCTAATGTCTTGGGGTGACGTTATGATGTGTATCCCATATTGCTGCCTATGCCCAGAAATTAAAAAACAAGAAGAGCCAAAGTATCCTTTTCCATAGCAGCCAGCCAATGTCTTGTTTTCTCCCATTCCTTTCTGCATATTTTTAGCAACAGCAGTGGCTTTCTTGTCTTTATCTGCCTTCACTGGCAATTCTACTACCTCTTTCCAATTTTGGCAAACATTGGTCAGGACAAAAGATCATAAATTTGTAATGTTTCTAAAGTTCTGGAAGGCTGGCTAGGGAAACTTGATCCAAATTGCCATTCCTAGGCTTGTGATCAGACAGCAAAAGATACAGGAAGGAGAAACCCATACAAAATTGTGTTTCAAAAGTTCTGTTCCTCATGGAATTATTGAGGTTTTTTTTCCCCCAACTGTAAAGAATCCTTCAGCCTGAGGAGCAAGATGATGTACAAGAAGCCAGTAGGCAGTGAGAAAAAATGCTACCACTCAGGCACATGCAAACTGTAGCCCAAGTGTCAGATATCTGAGTATTTCACTCAAAGCCAACTACATCTTTTTTTAAACTGATGTTTAATCTACCTGTAGCATATTTTCTTATTAGACAGGAAACTGGGAGGAATGCTACTATGACTACTTAATACAGACTTGATCCTATGCCCACAAAAACTAGAGAGAACCAAATGATCATTTTATGGGGCTTTTGATCAGGTCCATAAAGCACACAGGCTATTAGATGTACATGTACAGTTTTGAAAATGTAAGTGCCAGTACAGAAGTGTAAATGCAGTATTGATTCTTGATGATAGTGATAGAAATTCATGGGCTTCAAAGTGTCTTGAGGCAGAACTTAACTACAAAAGGATGCTTTTAAAAATATACGTGCACACCCTGGAAACATTCTGCCAGCAGATATTGTTTATTACTGCAAAGAGCTGATCACCTACTGAGTCCAACAGTCTTCTTTTGGGAACAGCACCTCAGAAAGGAGATTGTGCAGCTGGCAGAAGCCTTCTTGGCCAATCCGTATGACCGAAGGCTTTGGTATTCAGCAGTTCCTGCCAGGCACCCTGTGCTCAGTGAAGACAGAGGCAGAATTTATCAGCTTCAGCAGGAAGAAAATCAAACTCATTGCCAACCATTTTCAGCACAAATATATGTCATTGCCTTCAGGCAGAAGCATATCTGGGCATTCTTTGGTCCTTCCTCAGAGTACTTCTTATCTGTGCACATTCAGCTGTCAGCCCCATGCTACTTTTAACTACAGAATTAATGAAGAGCACATGGAGACCAAGAGCTTCCTGCAAAATAGGGGGAGGTGAGCCATTGGTGTTTTCAGATTCAACTGGTAGCTAGTGGCACTCAAATTCCCTATAACTTTTCTTTTAGAATAGGTAAACAATGCTGTTGGTTAAGTTTAAAAAGTTATGATTCACCACAGCAAAAGAATGATTTTTACTGCCTGTTTTGATAAATAGAATTGTTTGGGATTGCCAGATTAACTTGGAGAGATGTAAATAGAACTCTGAGTATATAAAGGACCAATAGTGTTAATTACCAAATTAAAACCTTTCAAAGAGGAACTAAGGTCTGTCCTTCAAAAATGCACATGCACATACTCATCTGCAAAATTAGAGACTGAGATACTCCATTTTTCAACCTAGAAACATATACCTGAAACATATACCTGCTACTACTCCAGCAAGAACAAAAGAAATTGTGGGTCATGTTCAGCATCATGGATCTACTCTACCACTACTTTTATCTAAGAGTGTGGCATATCCTGTATGTAATAAGCAATTCCGTTGCAGTTAACAACAGATAGCCTATGTCTTCAGCCTCCACAAACAAACAGTAACCAAAATAAGTCTTACTTTTAACTACTTCTTTGTACAGACATCATACTGTGGAACTGAAACATTCATCTGAAAGTGTATCAATAAAGCAAATCGTTAATATTAAAAAAATCTGTACGTTTCTTTGAAAAGTGAGTTTAACTTCTAAAAGGAATGAGTAGTGTTCCCCCATGCTTTTGGTTTCCAAGATTTCCTTCAACATTTTAGAAATCCTTTTTATTACAGTAATCCAAAAGTCCCTCTGAATTACTTGACTTTGTGAGCTGCAGATCTGAAGAAACTTTACATATGGAAAGACTGACCAAAAAAAAAAATAAAAAACCTGGTCAAATTGCAGTCAAGTCCTGCAATACTTAACAGTCCAATATCCACACGTGTTGTTCGCCAGGACTCATGAATGGAGGTGTTGCAGTGCACGTGGCAGTGGCCACTGCAGCAGAGCATTAGGAGGATTGCTGGACAGGCCTTCAGAACACTGAGGTCTAATCCTCACCCCTTGGTTACGGTGAGTTCCCATGTTCCTACTGGTTCTTAGTTCACGTTTTATTGCTTTAGGAATTCTCCACCCAGTTTTATCTACGAGTTCATGTTTATGTATTTCCCCTAGCTGCTTATGTATTAGTTCCGGAAAGTTCTCCATTCTTCAATGCCCCATTGGTCTACTCATGTAATTCCCTCCCTTAAGTTATCCTTATTGGATATTCCTCTGTTGTCTCCCCCCCCTTAGTCGATCCCCATTGGTTGTTTCCCTTTGTTCCACCCCCTTATAAAAGGCTGTGTTCTCCCTTATCCCTGGTCTTTGTTCCTGGACTCTCCACCTGCTATAAACCAGCTGGAACCTCTCGTCCGTTGCCTCCGCCGATGTTTTTACACCACGTTTGTTTGGGGCTCGCTCCTTGCGAAGGAGCCAGCTTTCCCTGCAAGCTGCAGCTGACACCAGGGACGTCTGCAGCTGGACACTGTGCAGCCCCAACAGTGTCACCGAGGGCCTTCGTCAGACTGGGTCCTTACACGGATGCCTCAGCAGCAGAATTTGGAAGAGAACACAACAGCTTTCTCTCTTCATTAAGTGTTCTTATCATCACCTTGGACTTCCTTTGCCAGTCCCGAAGGCAGTCCAAGTAGCCAGGTACAGCTTTCACCAAACAGAGCCTCTAGAATGCATCTCTTGTGTCACCTCAGGTTATCTCATCTACTCTTTCCTGCCCATTAGCTCCTGTATCTACTTACACAGTGCTCAGGAAAAGCAATCTGAATTGGTAGTTCAAGGAGGTTCACCAATACCACATTAAACACTTATGTGGACACTTTAATTCAGAACTAAATTTGCCTTGATGAATTAAAATAAAATGAATGAGTTTATGAACTGCATAAACATCCGCCCAAGGGTTTATGTTGTTATAACTAATCTGTTTCATATTTATGGTTTAAATAATTCAAGTTACAATGTATAAACAAGTCCTTGAATAAACAAGACTTAGACCAAGATTTCTATGAAACTGTTCTTCATCAAGCTATCTTTGATTTCCAATTCATAATCTGTTTTCCTATTAAACCCCTGTACACAGGGCAATTCAGTTTCTCTTTCTAGCAACTATTTATTTTTCCTCAACATACTAGCCTCAGCATCTCTGGAAAGAGGTCATGAAGCTTACGGTTTTGTCTGAGTGATTGTCACCCATGCGTCAGGTCCCCATGGACCTGGAATTCTCATCTCTGTTGCCAATACCCTATATATCCAACGGTATGTGCCTTTTTAATGCAGCTCATGGACATGGAAATAAAGGGCAACTACCGTGATTAAAATATCCCATCAGGTTAGACCCACTGAGCTGCATGCTCACACGACCATACCAACCCATTTCCCAATCACAACATGGGTCACATGTCACAGCAGGACTCACTTGAGGTACTGCCATGCTGGCCCTGGGGATTCCTGCTTCATTTCCCCCCTGCAGGAAACACTGAGCGAGAGCAAAACAGTATTCTAGGAATAAAACTTCCTCAACAGCACTTCTCAGCGAAAGCATCATTGTGAAGACAAATTTCCTCATGGCTTCGTGTCACTGTGAAATGTGATTTTTTCCTGTGCCTTTATAGAGGCAGTGAAAACCTAAAGAACAAAAGCCAGCGGTCTGAGAAATACTAATTATTATCCATGCTTCACATGCAATCTAAAAATAAAAAGCAGCTTCAACACATTTTGTTGTTAAATGAAATAATTCTAAAATAATCCGTAAGGACCCAGTCTGACGAAGACCCTCCATTCATGAGCCATGGCAATAGAAGCTGAGGATATACAACAACTTTTTACACAAGAATGAGCTTCTTCCAAATATATTCTCTCTCCCCACAGCTAGATATTCCATTATTGCTGATTTGTTGCTAAAACACTTAAAATATTTCCAATGGAGCTTGTTCTCTAATCCATGTATCATGAAGAAGCTTATGCTTTAACAGCATCTATTTGCACTCATCGGAATTTGTACTTTTTCTAATGGATTAATTGTATTACACTATTTTAACATGAATGCACTGTTGTAGAGTTATGTCACAGCATTAGAGTTTGGGTGGCCTCATATAATCTTCACACAGCAGCTGGAAATGTAATTAGCATAAAAACCAAACAGCCTCATTAAACATCTCTTTCCTGTAAGAAGGGACACATTTAGAGGCCTCGTTTCACACATTCCATTACAGCTGGCACGGGGCTAGAACAATCCCCAGACTCATTTTTCAGTCCAGCTAAGCAAAGTCCTCTTCTTAAATCCTGGAAATATTCTGCAGCAAATCTCAGGAAGACACAGTGATACTGCTCTGTAGTGGAATACATGCTCCCAGGGGAGTGATTGTTTCCCCCATTTTTGAACTAGGAGCTTCCAGTCGGCAATTCAAGTATAAAAATAGACAACTGCTTTCACAGCCTTCCTTGTACAAATCAGATCTGCAACTTCTGAGTTCATTTCCATTCTTTTAATCTCTTTAAAATGACAAATCTGAAAATGCTGACAATTCAAAATACCAGCAATAGAGAGGCAAATATCACCCATCCCTTTCCCTTGCTATGAAGTGTCTCCTGCCACTCTCTTTGGGCTGTTTATTTAATTGTGAGGCTGAAAATGACCACTGGCTTTAAAAATCTCCGTGAATCCTTGGTTCCACAGCAGTAAGCAGATATACAAGATAGTTTTTCTCCCTCTATAGAATGGCAAAAGATGAAATTTTTAAAAAGTTGTCTACAGTTTTGCATGAATTCTGGTACATTTTTCTGGCCAATTTCTCAAAAGACATTAAGGAAATGTCAGTGCATACCAAGAGAAGTTGTATGCAATCCTAGAATTTTTTTTTCACTTCCAAAATTCAGAATACATCAAGTGTGCAGTTTTGGATCAATGCAAAAAATAAAACTGTGTGTGGATTTTAATTTTTATTCAGTCCTTGAACACAAGCAGTGTAATACTTCAACAGATCCAAGATACAAATGTTTTCCTGTCTACCTGGCCATTTTATATTTGAAATTCAGATTTTTAACTATACAAAATAATATCTAGTTCAAATTTCAAACAGAAATGTAAATTTGCATAATAACTCTTCTAAGATTCATCTAGAAAACACTGAAATATAATAAGCTTATTTTTTGGATTTTCCTTCATGTAAAAATATTTGCTGCATTCAATGTGCATTCAGGAACAGCCCAAGTTCCTCCAAAACGCTGCTTTTGTCCAGACAATGAGATTTTATGCTTCCCTCAAAAAAATCGCAACACAGTGAACACAGCAGCCCTTTCTAACTCTGAAAAGTGGTTGTACTGCTGGTTTTTAACAAAGCCAGAGCTCTTTTTTTTGCAAGTTTGGACTAAGTTTTACAACAGTGCCATTTTTCTCTCTTCTCCCAAAATCTTGGAAATGATCAGTGATTTTCAGCAATGCCTTAATGCTCTATGAGCTGCTCCAGCACAGCAAAAATACCTGGCTGGGACCAGCAGCTGTATCACCTGCTCGCTGTTTCACTTCAAAAGGGTCACTGGGGGTTTTACACAGAAGTATTTACAGGCTTTGTCATGGAAGAGAACAGGAAGGACTTCGGGGTATTTCAGGCTTCAGGGTGACTTCAGACCCAGCTATCCTGGAGGGGACAGCCTGCTCACTCTCTGAGTGATTCAGAATTCAGAATTGTATTTCCAAGTCATCAGAATATGAGCGTCAGGGAAGAAAAAAACATAATTACTTCTGTTCTCCATACCTAAACCTAGAAACAGTCTGGCCTGAAAGTATAAGAGGAATTCTAACTGAAATATTAATACCTTTCATATGGGATCAAATCAGATATTAAATAAATTCAGAAGAACAGAATGGGACCATAAAGTGCTTTAAAACAGTTACCCTTATTAGACAATGATCCAAACAAAACCACTCTTTTCAATGAAATTAGAACCTCTGCAGATAGATGTCAAATACTGGCACTTGGGAAAACCACATAAAGTCCCTCACCCTGTAGACCACCTCTGCAGAAGTAGAGGCAGGGGTGAGGGCAGGCATGTCTGCAGGCTGTGCTTCTCCTTTGTTTCTCCAGGCAAAGGTCTCACCTAAATCACATGACCAGTTTAATAGCCTAAGGGTTTTATGTGAAAAAACTCAAGAGGCAATTACTGGCAAAGCAGAAGGTTTAAGAGAAGCACTGGCAACATATAACTGAATTTCTCCCAACTGGAATATTCTGGAAAGAAAGGTTCAAAATATTTACCTGTTGTAGTTAGAAATAATCACCAGTAGGAATCAAATGATCTGGGTATGGTTTATGAATAACAGTTTCTTTAATTGAACAGCTTTACCACATTTTGTTTTCTTCTTGTTATTCATCAGAAACAGTGAAAAATCCTTGCCTGTAAGTGTTGCCAATTTAAGCAATCCCCTCTGCTGACTGGGAGACTTAAATTACATAAACACACTGAGAAATGATTTCTTTATATAGCATCTTTTAAAAAAAATTCTGGTTGGAAAAACCAAAGCAACAAGGCTTAACAAGTGGAAAAAAAAGATTTGGGCACAAAATTAATATCTGTTTTAAAGCAGATTTTGGGAGTGAGGCAGATAAAGGTTGGATGAGTTGACTTTGTTGTGGCTCACTTACTATCTTTAAATGGCTTGAGTGAAAGCAAACGGAAGAGCGTGTTATACTCTCCATAAAAAGTAAACTGAAAAAATCCACATGCTCCCTTTTGTGGCATTGTCTACAGTATTGCACTTAAATCTTTAAATCCAGAGTGCAGACCTCATTTATTACTATTTAACAGAGGAACTGCTAGCAAGAGAAGATTGTCATTCTCTGTACAGATAACTATTAAAAGAGTCTTAAGGCCCTTAGGCAGCAGATCAACCCACAAACCTGCACTGAATGTCCTTTCTCCCCAAGCCAACTGATGATGCTTGGCTCACAGTGGTCTGCCTTTTGGCTCTTCTCATATTCTGGTCTACTTCAGCCCCAGTCTTTATCCCTTCCAACTCCCCAGTCCTACACCTTGAGACAGGTTCTTGAACACCAACCCCTACAATGTTACCTGAGCCAATGAAGCCTTAAATGAAACAGGAGCAGGTCTTCCCTATTCTCAGTAGGGACCCCAAGCATGAGGCTGGAAAGTCACAGTTGTGTCCTCCTCTGGTCACAGAACACGACGTGGCTCACTAGCTCACCCGTGGGTTTTGGGATGGGAACTGTGGCACCAGAGGACTGATATGTGATCACTGCCGTGTGGAAGAGGATTGTAAGTATTTCTAGGAAGGGAGCCTGGGACACAAATAAAAGGAGGTTTCAACATATCTAGGAGGAAAGGCTGAGTTGAAAAGATTTCCTTTTCTCTCTTTAGTATTAGTGGTTGTCTCAGACTACCATCTACTTGGCAACAGAGCTGCTGAGGAGCTTTCCTCTGACACTCTCTGCTCATTGTACAGTGTGCCAATGTACCTAACCCAAACATTGCTGAATCCTTTGCTCTCCTACTTACAGCTGAGCTTTCTTTACACCCTTTAATTTCTCACCATTTCCTGCTTTCCTCATTCCAACCAGTGTCCTTCAAGTACAAGTTACATGCTTCCTCCTCCCTTTTGCCTGAGCACTGCAATTCAGGAAGCAAGGATGGGGAAAGACATACGCACCAATTCTTTAAAATGAAGGTCACCAGAAATGGAAATGACAAAACAAGACATTTTTTTCTACTCAAACTCCTCCAGCAGCTGAAAGACTTTTTTTCTGAAAGGTTGCAAACAGTTGGCTTTTGATGAAAGTGGTGATAGAAACCTTCAATAGTATTTCAAGTAAGCACAGAATCTATTTCCCCTAAAGCTTCTTTATTTCAGAAGCAGTTCCTTCTCCAAAACATCTCCAGGAAATGACATTTCAGCATGTGTATGGCACTGCAATAGAACAACCACATACCCAGGAACATTTTTCAAGTTCACAGCAAGGTGAGCAGAAGATTAAGGTATTAAAAAAAAAGACAAAGGTCTAGCAGAGGAGACAGTCAGCTTGCTCTCTTGCTCTCTGCTTTGCTGATTCCCACAGTGCCCAGTGTGGCTTTTAAAACTTTGACCAGTCTTCTAGAGCCATCCCAGCTGTATCCAGCCAAGGAAATGTGCTTGGGAATAGAAAATTCTGTTTCTTCCTGGCTTCTTCTGCCTAGGTGAGGCTGCTCCTTGTCAGCTCTAAGAAACCATCCTCTCAAAAGATACAATCTTGCCATTTAGAATTTTGCCTGTTCTCCCAACTTTATCATATTTCTCATTTTGTTGAGGGGGCCTTGGTCCTGCATGGAAATAAAGGTTTCCACACTTTCTGTAAAAATCTTAGTAAGTTTAAAAAACATACAGCATACCTTTGACTGTAGCATGAATAGCAGTGTGGCAGAGTTTGATTTCTTTGTCTAACTCCCTGTATATAGAACTTCAGTGTCAGGAGAGTTTATGTTGTACTGTGGGAGTTTCATCACCCATCAAGGAACTTTCAATAGGATCTTCTGGGATAAAATGATTTGCAATTCTGACACTGAAAACCACTTTGTGCTGATAGGAACTTCACTTCTGTCCAGGAGGAGAACTAGTGTGAGAATTAACTTGTTTCTGTTCTGGCTGTGGTACACTGGTGTCCCTTACATAGTGTAATCTCCCCGTTTTTCTGAGATTGAGCCTGTCCATAGCCAAAGCCCATCTTTCATTCACAGTGCACATTCTTTACAGCTCCTTAACACACCACCTTGCAGCGGAAGAGGTTGCTCTGATCAAACCCCACGGCTCATCTGGCGCTTCCCATCTGCAAACAGATCACCCTATCCATAATCTTTTCTACATGCTCTGGCTGCTTTACAAAATACCTAATGATGATCTCACAGACAGGCCAGCTGCAAGGCAAAGGCATGAGACGTCTGCATCAAAACCCAAGACTCTTACTTTCGTCCTAAGGCAGCACCAAGGCACTGTCAGACTTTTGACCCTTCTGCATAGTCACTACAGAGATACCAAAATCAATGTAACATATAAACTCTATGAAACACAAACATCCTTTTGACCTTCTGCTTGTCAGTGACAATCCAGTAACAAAGATGGAGGATGGGGGACTTGTTATGCTCAAATATCACAATTTGAGTATTGATGTGCTAAGAGGACTCATCTGTAATAAGCATAACATTGAGGTCCTCCATCAATCAAATTATGTATTTATTGTCTGTCTCACCTTATGCAATTACCAGGTGTCAGAAAATAACTTCTCCTATTACCTAAAAGGTTTTTTTGACCATTGACTGCTGAATTGTATTTTAAAACATTCATATCTGAATAAAGAAGCAGAGCTTTTCGTCTGATAAAGATATGGATACAAAATGTTAGCACTTGGAAATACCAAGAAAAAGGCAACCTTTCAACCTTATATATCAGCGTGACTCTTTCTTCCTGTCCTCTCCCAGAGAAGAACCTCCCATTAATTTCAAAGGAAATTTCATCAGATTAGGCCATATGTTTTGACCCTTACTACTTTTGACATTAAAAATAATTGAATCCATTGTTGCAGCAAGTAAGAGCCTAATAAAATACTTATATTACTATTTATTTTTTGATAATTACTGATGTTCTGTGCAGGTGGGAAAGCTTGGGTGCATGCCTGTAGGACACTAATGGGAATGGGGTTTTTTTCCAAGTGTCACATTTATCAGTGCACTAGAAGAAAATAAGCCTGTATTATGAAGTTTCATGCTGGCTCTCATTATGCCATCCCACTAGCTTGTCCTTTGATTTATTATAAAAATTAAATATATTTTCTCAGTGAGATCAGAGGTATTGGACAAGAGGTCATGGAAATGCTGGCAGAAAAATGCTAGTTTTCCATGTGTCACATCTTTTGTACTACACATCCAAGGTTCAACCAATGCTTCTTAATTGCTCGGGCGTCTTGTAGGATGCTGGTGGACTCCTGTTCCCCAGGGCTGGGGATGATGGAAACTGTGAGGTCCCAGCTCTTGCACAGTTCAGAAGTAAATCTCTATCTCTGACTTCCACAGGGTGCTCAGCAAATTTGACATTCTTGTCAATTTTGCTGCATTTAGTAGCAGCGGGAGCTGACAGGAGTACCAATTTTGCAGAGCAGCTGCAGGATACTGTTAACTTACTAGAATTGAAAATTTAAAAAAAAAAAAAAAAAAAGTTTTGGATTCAACTGAGATCAAATCCAGTACTGCGACTGACAAATGTTCCTGAAGACCCAGCTTTTAAATTAGTTTTTCAGACACTGAACTCCCTCTTACTAGGAGAGAAGATATGCTGGCATGTCTGGTAAAACTTCCTATTCCTCTGAGAAGAGAAAATACATGTTTTCAGTCTGGTTTTAATCATTGTGTACTTTCCAAATATTTTGGTAATGGGGCAAATCTAAGCAATACTTCTTGTAGTGCCCAGAGCAGACTATGGAGCCATATTCAATCCAGCTTCAAACTAGACAGTCTAACCACAGCAGTAAGCAGCTCAGTCTCACCTCATGGAGCTGGAGAAACCACAAAAATCATCAGTAGGCAGGCTTTGGCAACCCGTGGTACCTCCTCACATGGTTATTCTCCTAGTTGTAACCAACTAAGCCAGCACACTGAAACTAGATTCAAAGTAGTTGTCCCCCCAGTGTGCACATATCCCTAAGAGCTACATGGTTTTTATGGAAATCCTGCTACACTACACTCTGGTTATGACTGATGCAGAACATGAAAGACAAGTCTTTTGTTTTGCAGAAACATGTCACTTTTCATGACAATAGCTTCTCAGCTGTCAAGTCAAAAAATATGATCATCACTCAGAGTAATATAGCCATCTATTCCAGTTCATTAGTTTTTGGCTGACGAATCAGAAAGCAGCTTAAACAGCACACAGTAAAGAACTCATTCAGGTACAAACCCTGGAAACACTTATTCTTCATTTAATCTCATTCAAGAATTCACACTTAGTTAAATGAGATGTCTCACCCAAATGTGGGCCATTTTCAGGAGTACAGGATTTGGGGTGCCACAGTTACACCCAAGTACTGCCTAAAAGCTTCCACTGTGCAATACACAGGGCAGAAAAGCAACTGGGTGGTAACTCAAGCCTCTTCTGGCACTTGAAGGAGCAAGATACCTGCTGCTTTCTTTCTAGTTCTAGTGAGAACAATAAGAAATCCAGAGAAACTTCATGTTTTCTCACAGATAATCCAGGCTAAAGACTTGCAGAACCACTTGTAGTAATTACTTGCCATCATGAAAGAACAAAGAAAAGAAACCTAAATAGATCACAAAGCTTTCACCACATGCATCAGTGCCTGGATCTGGGATTCTTGCTCAGACCAATTTACAATATAAACCCACTTTTTTACAGTTTTCCATAATTACAAAGGGTTTTGAACTAGGAGTGTGAGAAAGCAATGGCAGAAGGATGGGTGTGGCAGGAACTGAGATTTGGTTTTCTCCAAAAAACAAGTGACACATCATTCCTGCCCAATGGAACGAATAATTTCTGGTTATGCAAGTTATTCAACACAATGTCAACTTCTTCATCCTGTATTTTTCTCACTCCTCTATTAGCACTCACAGGAACTTAAATGTGGCTGAATCGACCACTAGTATTATCTTTTCATAAAGCTTTTTCCTTTATTCATAATCTGCTGAATCAATATTCAAAGATTTCTTCTGGGTTACGCTCTAGCTCTAGTAGCAGAACTTGAAAATACAGCTTTGGTGAGCTGCTGCTTTAGTTGTAGTGCACCCACTGTGTTGCTTTGGGTTTTTTTAAAGAAAACATTGGTAACAAAGTTGAAGATCTCCGTTTAGAATCTGATGAATCTCTCCAAGCCAAGCTCCAACTGTTGAAATAGATATAAACTGAGGCTGTATTACAAATGGTCAGCCTTGATGAACAAAAAGTTCCAGATTAATAAACCGGCCCCAATGCAACAGTTACCTGCTGAAGTGTGCTTAAATTTTTCACTCTTCTTCTTCCTCCATTTCCATGGCTTAAAAAGTCTCCCAAGAGTGGCAAATTTGCTTCTTCTTCTGATTGGAGGCGTGTGAGTCCCAGGTACTAGAGAATCTGAACGCATTGCAGCCAGTCTTTCCACCTCTTCAGCTGTAATTTCAGCAAGAAAAAGAGAAAAAAACAAGGAAGGTGGGAAGTGAAATAAATGCTTTAATAACTTATCAGAAAACCACACAGATGGCCAAAATTTTTCATGGACACAGAGAACCATAACAAAGGGAAAAAGTAGTCCTTATTATTTTAACATTATTTCCTTTTCTTTCAGTGAAATTGTTAATCTACTGTAAAGAACAGTAGTAACAACAAGATTCAACAGGAATATGGATTATTATGTTATAAAAGTTATAATTTTAAACAAATTGTTCTACATTGCTCTAGATAGCTGGCAGTTCAGCCATCAGCCACTCCTGGGGAGGTGTGATAGAGACTGGGGAAGAGAAAGCTCAAAAAAAAGGATACAATATAATTTAGAAGAAATATTACAAGGGTTTGGTTTTTTTAAAATTGCAATGGAAAGAGACATTTCCTTTAACTAATATTTATTAAGAGCAAAGACCCTGATAAATAATGACCCTTTGGTACCATTACCGTGTCCATTAAAATTGCTTGTGTTACAAAAAGGAGCTACATTAGGAACTTCCTAGTAAGAGAGAGGGTGTTAAAAAATCACAGAATCATAGAATTGTTCAGGGTGAAAAAGACCTCTAAGATCGGGTCCAACCATTAACCCAGCACTGCCAAGTCCACCCCTAAACCACATCCCCAAGTGCCACATCTACATATCTTTTAAATCCTTCCAAAGATGGTGACTGCGCCACTTCCCTGGCAGCCTGTTCCAATGCTTTACAACCCTTTCCATGAAGAAATTTGTCCTAATATGCAATCTAAAAGCTCCATTGGCGCCACTTGAGGCCATTTCCTCTAGTCCTGCCACTGGTTACTTGGGAGAAGAGGCTGATCCTCACCTGGGTACACCCACCTTTCAGGCAGCTCTAGAGAGCAATAAGGTCCCCCCATAGCCTCGTTTTCTCCAGGCTGCCTGAGGTACTCATGATGAGACCTGTGTTCCAGAACCTTTACCAGCCCTTCTCCAGCACCTCAGTGTCTTTCTCGTAGTGAGGGGCCCAAGTCTAGTCCCATTTTTCTGCCCACTCACTGCCCTCCAATTCTTATGCTTAGCTTTTAACATTTAAACTTTTAATTTTGGGTTTTAATACTGTCCACACTTAGGGTTGAATTCCCTTGAAGGGGATAGAGGTTTTCACTGAGCTTCTGTTCTTAAGATTTCAGTTTTCTGCAGCCTTTACCCTGTAATACATCATAATAGTCTCAATACTGAAAAAAAAATCTGAAGAATTTAAATTACCCTTCCTACCTGATGAGAACAAGAGAAGTCTGGGGATGGTCACTTGGCGCAGTTATACTGCATGGTCCCCCCCATCTCACATTTGCAAGGAAAAATTTATGCTGATAGTTTTGGGAAATAATATCCCTGTGACTAGATGCACAGAGAGAGGAATGCCAGGACCACAAAGAAAACACCAACAGAGAGAAGGTACCAGCAGTCCACAAGAGAGGTTGTCTCTGTGCGGCAGCTGCCAGGGATGCAAGAGGGTCTCCCTGCCCTGGACTGAAGCATGCAGCTCTCTCCCTAAAAAAAGCATCTGCATAGTTCAGTCAGCATACAGGAGGGGGGTTTGTGTGTGGTTTGTTGTTGGGGATTTTTTTTGGTTTTTTTTGTGTGGTTTTTTTTTTTTTTTAAAGTTACTGCCTTTTTTGTTGTTGTTGTTTGTTGTTTGTTTTTTTGTTTAAAGGGATACCATTTCCTGGGCTTGTGTTGTCATGTGACACTGCCACTAACACTGATTTGAGTGGTTTGCACACACAGTCTGGATTCATAAAGACAGGATGCAGATTGTCACCTCTCTTGCTCTGAAGACAACAGACTGGTGTTTCTATTCACCTCTAGTACATTAAGTATTAACCTCAGGCATGAACAGGGGCTCAGGAACCTCCGCAAGAACACTGCTTTGAAGGGATGAGCACGCCCACTCTACACTGACAGAATCACCAGAGATTTTGGCTGGCAAATTCTTATGTATATCAATGGAAATTTTTTCGAGGCTTTAAGTGAGCCAAATTTAGGTTGGTTTTCATGGGAACAGCCAGAGACGCATTTCTAACACAAAGGAGGTTTCATTATCAGAACTCCAACTGAACTACTATTTGAGTCCCTCAGGTTTTTCAAGAAGGTTGGTCATTTTGTTATTGCTCTTCTGTTTGTTTTGAATGTTAACACGCAACACAGTCCTTTTTCCTGTAAAATATCAATGCCGGATACAGCTGCCTGTAACTTCTTTCTGAAGAAGAAAAAGCTAGCCAGCAAGATAGAGTGAACCCAGCTGTTGCAGTAGGAATGGTTAAAAACTGCTATTCTTTGGGGTAATGGAGAGAAAGACAGACCTTTCTGAGAACATCTCTTTTCAATTTAAAGCAGAGGGAATAAAAGATAATGCGGCCAAAGCACTTCATTCTGTTCCAGCTCTTTGTGCCTGACTGCCTGGAGAAATACCTTCTTATCCAAAGAACCCATTACAAGGCTCTGTCCTGTGCAGGGGCTGGACATGCTGTATCAAGGCTGGGAATTGCCTGGTTATGCCAAATAAACCATATGGGTAAAAAGAAGAGGAAATCAGAAATTTCCTTATCCTTTCTGATTTCACTGGAACCTGCTGGGCCTTGAAGACCAGCACAGGGTACAGACCATTGCCCTCTATATGCAGACCCAAAGGGACCACACCTTTTCCCCTTCCTCCATTTTTAAGATGCCTCTAGTTCAGCATGTAAGATCCCACTGTGTTCCAGTGCTGTGATGTTTTAGAGATGCAGCTAAAAGTAATGGGCTGGTATTGTCTTTGCTGCCTTATTTGGGGGATACAGGAAGTGGCCCATTGAGCAAACTGGGAATGACACACTACTGCTGCTGCTGAATTAGGCTTCCTGCTGAGAAACCTACAGCTGAAACATATTGTTCTTCTTGCTGCTCACCCTCTCCCCTTTTCCCCATCACTGAGCCAAGATCTCTGCTACCCAGGTGCCTTAGTTACTAAATCTCAGAGCTGCAACAACTTCTCTTTGATAGCTGGTCCTAACTGGTATTTCTGAGGCCATTCCCTGGAGAACTGACACCCCTTAAAGACACTCTCCTTTCACAACATACACACAGCTCTGTCCCACAACAGCTGCGCCCTCATGCCCCTGGGGAAGCTTTTCCCACTCAGGGTAAATGAGTATGGATTTACAGTCAGGCAAAACTAACATTAGAGTCAAAAAGAATTTACCCAAAGGGTGAGTTCACTGAAAGCCAAACACAGTGTAAAAACCATTCCCATATTTTGACTGCTCTTCCCTGAATTTCAGTAATGTCTCACACACAAATCTGTGGCCTCAGAGTCCTGCAGTGCCTGGCATCAGTCATGAAAGTGGCCTTTCTCCTTCATCCTCTCCAAACACACACACAGTTCCAAGCTAATGCAAGTAACAGCTCTTTTTCCTTCTCATTCGCATTTCTCAGAAGGACATGATTTTTTTTCATGAGAAATGCTCTCAAGAGCACTGCTAATTCAAAGCATAATAATCACTGGCTAGGAATAAACCACATTAGCATAAAGCCATGACAGTTTTAATACAGCAAGAATAAAAGCAGACCACAATGCAAGAAGTAAATGCCAGAATTCTGTGCTCCTCTCTGCTGCTGCATCTTTTGCTCAAGTTGGCCGGATTTCTCTGCCTTTTTGGCTCATAATGACTACTGACTGGCTGTGGGCTGTGACACCCACTGCTGACAGCAGGCTCCGTAGGCTGATTTCACACCTTTGCTGTTCCCAAAAAAGCTGGTACTTGCAGGAATGGAAAGTAACCCAGACCTTGCACTCTTTTTCTATCTCTTTTGCCTTCAAAGAGGAAAGCAGTCCCAGCAGTCCCAGCCTGATCAGTCTGCTGAACTGGGAGAGGGAACTGCCGTGTGCATTAGTACCTGTAATCACACTGCTGAGATCTCATCTTGACACCGGTGCCACAAATGTGATGTTTATGTCTTACAGTTGCTGCTGATACTCAGTGCTTTTGGGAACTTGTTCTGATATTTTTCCAGGATCTGAGAGATCTTTCTGAGACACAAAGAAATACTGGGACCTGCACTTATGGCAAGAGGGTGATGCACTCCCCCCCCCCCCCCCCCCCCCACTGTCTTCTGTCCAAGCTGTCATTCCAGAGTTAGCAATCGGGAAACCAAACCTGAGAGTTTTTCATAGGCTGTTTGGCTGTGAGACAGCTCTCAAGATTTTACTGTAGTTCTTAATACTCTTGAAATCCATATAGACTTTATATAAGGCTTAAGCAAGACTTGAGGTTTTAATGAAAAAAACCCACCACAAACTGAAGTACTTTGCATCCAAGTAATATAAAAAAAATTTTACTTGTTTGAAATACACTACGAAGAAAAAAAGAGGCCAGGCCATCTTGGACCTGTTCTGTATGTTCTTATGATTCTCCCACATCTTTCAGTAGGGTGTTAATTTCCAGAAAGTCCAGTAAGAGACAACATAGGGGTCGCCTACTTTTTGGATTTGAGAAGCATAGCACACAGATCAAAGGCCCTCCCAAAGGCAACATAACTTAGAAAGTATTCCTGGAGAATGACAGCCAGTTTTATCATTCCTACCACTGTCTGGGAATCACTTAATCTTTGAATGTTGCTGATACATAATAGCGGCTTCCATTATACCCAGCTTCCATTTTAGAAAAAACCCACTATTACTGCATTTGGGTACAAAAAGCAGTTTCATTGCTGAAGGCTGAAGCCCACCCATCCCACTGGTGGTTTTTAATATTACCTTCCTCACTGGTAATCACACAAAGTTCTCTCTCAGACCTTTACTTAACACTAATTTTTCTTAATCAGACACATGATGATCTTAAAAGGCAATTTACTTCATGAAGTTTGATTTTAAGTCTTCCTAGGAAGCACCAATGGCTACTTCATGCTTTCTGTGATATTTGCACAAATCTGTAGTAACAGGCTGAAAATTATTTTGGACCTAAAGATGCAATTAACTAAATGTGCTATATTATTTAATGACAAGAACTCTATATAAATAAATACCCCTAACATGATATTACTCATTGCCAATCCACATCGAACCAGTCTTTATCCTGCAGATCAGTTTCCAACAAACTCCTGTTGCAGGGTTTCTTTTGAACTTGCTCCCCAAATATCCTTCACTTCAGACTGCATGGACCTTATTTTAGCAGCTTTATTCAACACAAGATGCAGACACACCATATGTCTTTTTGAAATGACAGGAAACCTGAACAACTTCTCTAATTGCTGAGCACTTATGTCTACTCTTTACCCGAATGGGAAAACTTTCAATTAAAAAACCACCTTGTTTTTCTTTCAGGAAAATTGTTTATTTTCTGTTCTTCTATTATGTTCAGTTATTTCCCTTTAATTTCCTTTTGCACCTGGAATTAATTTCCATCAGCCTTGCCTTTACTATGTGAATTGCCCATTTAAACTTTTCCTAACTTCACAAAGGTCTGTTTTCCAATGAAAGACAAGGCATGGCACGCTGCAGTCTAAACGCAGTCTTGCCAAACGAGGATGATTACCTATTTGGTGGAGAACAGCTCCCACTGGATGTGTGCATTTGCAGTGGCAGTGAGTTGGCATAGTGGTTTTATGAGCCATGAAGAGCCTGTCAGTAGCTTTCCTTTGCATTCTAAGCAGCACTCACATGTTCCAAACCCCTGCCAATTATTCCCGCTCCCCAGGTGTGCAGCACTTTGCGTTGTGTCCATAAACGGAGTCTCTCATCTCTTAACCTTGCCTGTTTCAGCACAGGTACCACACCATGGTAAAGCTCTGCTCTCAGCTACAATCCCTCTATCTCAGTCTATTTATTTTTCTTGTTGGCACAGAAGTGCAGAGAATAGTTTTAGAAGTCTAATCCCTCTAGGACCCTGCTTTCAACTCATCCCCATTTTGACGTAAAACGTAAATTATTCATGCTAATTGCAATCTGAAAGCCATTTTTTTAACCTCTGCCAACTACACTGCACTGAATGCATCACTCTAAATATGTCTTTATTGATATGAATTCTCTCAAAACACCAAGTATTTTCTGTATCCTAAGATAGTACATAAGATTTTCACTTGCAACAAAAGAAATTTATCAGGTTATGTCACCAACAGCCATATAATCTCTTCCTATAAACCCTGCAAATACAGAAAATAAAGATTTTTACATTTCTTTGATATCAGCTGTTTTGTTTCCTTTATTGCTCTTATTACTTACCAGGTTTTCCATCTCTTATGCATTTATTTCATACAGATTCAAGGCTAAATCAAATAAACAGTACTGTAGCTCATCACTGTCCTGTGCCCAGACACCGAAGCAGACAGCACAGGTCTGTCTTGGGCATCACACACAGTATCTGGAGACTCTGTAGCTCTAAAATAGGACTCAGAGCAGTCACTACAAGTGGAACACATCCAAAACCCAACCAAGAGAAGAACAGGGCCAGCAAAAGCAAAAGAGATATCACACTGTTCTTGGGGCTACAGTTCCATAGGTACCAGGAATTGCTCCAATAAAAAACTTCAGCTCGAAAGGAAGGGATATTTTACCCTTCCTAATTGGCAAGAAGGGAGGAGATGCACAGTTTGTGCTTTTAAGAAAGCAGAGGAAGTAAGATGAGATGCAAGGACTTTTCTGTTAAAGCAGGTAGAGAACTTACTTGGGAGAAAGGAGAATCATGGGGTCACTGTCATCTTCCCCTTGAAAAGGCTTAAGCCCACATCTCCCATTCTCCCTGGGAACACTACTACTACTTCATACCATGATGGATGAAGGTGCACATCTATCCTACTAAAACTGTTATTTTAAAGAATTCAAGAGCTACTGGGTCTGAAAGAAAGCATTAGTGATAGTTAGGGCACTGACCTACCAGCACAAACACTGTTCTTCCAACACTATTCCTGGGCTTTACTGTGGGTTCTTTACTGCTACACTTATGGATTGAAAGAAACTACTGTTCACAGCTGTGATTTGTTGAGAGCCTGATCCTGTCCAGTTCTGTACGAAGGAGAATAAAGGGGAGTGAAGATACTGCTTCTCACTGTCCCTTTTTTTCACTTCTGGTAGGGGATCTTCTCTTTGAGGCATGAGGGGAGAGATGAGAGAGGTGAGGTGCTGTCTCCTACATCCTTTCCCCAGAAAGCAAAAGCAGGAGAGGATGGACAGGTAGATGGAACCTTGTGGGCAGAGCTTGCTGGGCACCCAGTGAGAGGGATCCATGTTTCAGCCTGTGAAGAACTGCCATAAAAAACTCATGTTCTGGTGTAAATGTCAGCTACAAGCAGAATTTCCTATCTAGGGCATTGACTCCAAGGTAATCACACCGCCACACTAAAAGCTCGCCTAGCAGAGAGCACCAGAAAAACATTACTCTTCAAACCTCCTTAAAAGGCATTTTGCCAAGAAGGAGATTAAATCTCACAACACCAAAAAATTCAGAGGAGAAAGCTGGGCATACCCACAGAACTACTGCAATTCAAGGCTCTAACACTGTATTAAACAAATGAAATGCTATCAGGCAAAACAGTTGCTGTGGGGTTTGTGACTCTCACCTTAGAAGTGGGCATCAACCACTGGAACATCAGTAACTCCTCGAATACATGTTGAGCTGGTTTGGGCTGGGATAGAGTTAATTTTCTTCACAGAAGCTCATATGGAGCTAGGTTTTAGATTTGTTAACAACACTGAGAACAGTGTTGATAACACAGGGATGCTTTTGCTACTGCTGAGCAGGGCTTGTACAGTGTCAAGGCCTTTTCTGCTCCTCCCACGGTTGCAGCAGCAAGGAGGCTGGGGATACACAAGATGCTGGGTGGGGACACGGCAAGGACAGCCAATCCTGACAGAAGGGGTATTCCAGACCATACAGTGTCATGGTCAGCATATAAAGCTGAGGGAAGAAGGAGGCAGGGGGAGATGTTTGGAGTGATGGTGTTTGTCTTCCCAGGTCATCGTGATGGGGCTCTCTTTTCTGGGGGTGGCTGAACACCTTCCTGTCCATGGAATTCTTTATTTGGCTTTGCTTCTGCATGCAGCTTCTGCTTTACCTATTTAACTGCCTTGATCTCAAATCACAAGTTTTCTCACTCTTCTTCTCTCTCTGTGATCCCGCTGCAGGAGAGTGAGTGAGCGACTGTCTGGGGCTTAGTTGCTGGCTGGGGTGAAACCAATGATACGTGTGAACAGGACTAGGCACCATAGCTCAGGAGTCCTAGATTGATCCCTGCAGACACTTCTGTTGTTAAGCAATCTAATTTGTCTTTCAGTCATACCCAAACTCATCAACTAGAGTTAAGTCTCATCCATCACAGCTCAAGTTCTTCCTGAAAGCCAAAGCTAAGGACAACAGAGAAGCTGTCTTCCTCTCAGCAAATCTTTAACCCATTCAACAAGAAAATACAGAATTGAGGCCCAGGTACCTTCAACTTCTAAATATATCCTGATGAAGAAACAGTGCGTAACATTTTTCCTATGCTTGTTTTAGCTTGATAGTGATTGAAGCTGTCTTCTTGAAGGAGCCGGTAATGATTACATTTTCATGGCTGGATTTCTCTCTTATACCAGCCTGCATTGCAAATTCTGCTCAGCTGCAAAATACAAAAGTAATCCAAGAAAAGGATCCAGTCCACGGAAGCCCATGGGTTTGTTGCTCACATTTTGCTAGGCTTCTGTTAGAGGGGGACAATTTTCCTAATTGCCATGTAGACAGAGGAAGACACAGTTGCTTACATAGCAGAGTACCTTGGCTTTACCAGTCCTCACTGGGAATCAGGAAAGTTCTCCACCCTTCTAAAAATAAACCACTAGTGCAAAAGGCTAGCTGTTTATTTTGAGAAATCCCAGAAAAAAATATTTGAATGCTTCTAAATTTCTTAGGGAATTTCTGATAGACCAAATAATTTCTGATCTTTTCCTTTTGACATTCTCCTAAGTAGGAATATCCAATATTTTAACTTAATTTTACTAGATATGTGTGCTTTAGAAGGCATATCTTTATATTTTTCAGAAATTTGAGAGAGGTGTGTCCTCTTATTAAAAGTAATCTTATTCAGAAAAGGGCATTACAAACATTAAACTTCCTAAAAACAATGGTACTATCTCACCACTATCAAAATAAAGATAAAAAATTGAGTTTTTAATTACTGTAATGGCTGGGAGAAAAGGAAAAAAGTACCTCATTTAAGAGCTAGAAAGTTCAAACCATTCCCTTGTAAACTCTGTATTCCTTCCCTTAGGAAAAATAAACTTCTATTTCTGTTCTTTAAAGAAGTTGATAGGAAGTTGGCCAAGAGGAAAGGAGTAATTATACCAAATGGCACATTGATAATGAGTACAAATACGAGTTTAAAAATCTCCCTCAGTAACAGCCTAGCAAAAAAATATGTTTCATTGGACTCTGAAAAGAGACAGTCTGTATCCATGTTCAGGAATTTACAATAAGTACTAAATACTTTTGCTTTGAGTACCTAAGTGCAGCTACATATGGTCTTTGCTGATTGTCATTATAATGAGAACTTTTTTGTTTATTCAAATGATAGTTAGTTTAGACCCTTGGCTGTGGTGAAATGTCTCTTTAGGCCCTTATAGTACAGGCTTGAGTTTCAAAGATGAAACTCAAAGGGGACAATAATATCCATGATTCTGTTAAGGTCATGAATAAAGCATGGAAACTTGCTGGCTAAAACACAACTGAGTTTTTCTGTGTGGCTTTCATAGCTATGATTTCACTTTTTTTTCCACTGTCTTTTTTAGCTTTAAGTTCTAGGGTATCTCATGGTTGCTGAGCTCTGCAGGATATTGCTCTTGCTCCGAGGAAATCTGTGGTTTCTAAGAAGCGGCTGCTGCCTTGAAAAAAAGATGGAGCCCATCAGGTAATCAAACTGGTGTATCTACGTAAGGAATGTTACAGGCAAGGGAAGGATCTATGCACGTATCTGCACGTACCTTCAAGCTCATGAATTATTCCAAGTCCAGCAAGCAGAAATAGCTCAAAAAATGAGAACGGGTTTAGATCAGAGCTAAGGAAAAGGGTACTACGAAATGAATGAAATCCTGATTGTAGCACAGTGAATGACAAAGGTCACAAGGGGTCAAATTACCTTACCCAAGCCATCTAGTGACTGGCCAAAGCTGCTAAAGGGTCCTTTCCAGAATGCTAAAATTTACCTTAAGAAAAGTAAGTCGGCAGAGAAAACATTACAATATGGTGTGTGACTGAGGGCTTTCCACTGTATTGATGGGAACAATGCCTTTCTGTGGTGTTTGAGAGAGGAACCAGAGGCATGTTGTGAGCTGCAAATGCAAGCAGAACACTCCAGCAGCGCACTGGGATGTGCCTATACAGAGTCACTTGGCCATGAAATTGGCAGCAAAGTTCATTTTCAACATCATGAAGGTAACTGTGATAGGCATCTGCACAAGGTTTCACTTCAATCCAGAAGTAGGATGAAATTCAATCAAACCCTGACATTTCTTATAATTAAAACAAAGTGATCTTTTTTCACCCCTTTGCTGCTGGCACTGGACAAAGCAACAAACTGATGAAATCTGTCTTGCCTACATGCTGAAAGTTTCCTTTCAAAGTCATCAAGATTCTGCTACCAAGCAGATAATAAAAAAAAGACAAACCACTAAACCAAAACAACAAACCATAACAACTACAACATAAGCCTTTCTGAGCATTTCTTGACAATATAAACTGCCTCTTTCTATACAACCTATGGGGAACAGGTTCTCAATTTTAAGTACTGTTCTCTTTTAGGAGAAGTATCCACACGACATCCTACAAGTATAACAAATCCTTTTCTGTCAAAGTCAAATGTCATATGCTCTTCCAACTGAGCTGGAGTATTTACCCCACAAACCTAATGTTCAAAAATCTCTTTAGTTAAACAGCATTTTGTTTGAATTCACAAGTCAGAGACTGTCTTGAACCATGACATCTGGCTGAGTACACCAAGTTTTAAAAGGCTTATGGTGGTGTTCAGAATGAAACACTTCCCAAACATTTCGTTAAAAAGGGAGAAAACAAGAAACAAAACAGGTATATGACTGCATGTACTAATACACAAACATATAAAAATGGAACCTGGTTGTTGGCGATTGAATGACGGACCCAGACTGGCAGGGAATCTGAATCGTTTATTCAAAGGAATGAGTTGGTTTTATACACTGTTCTAAGGCACAGTATTTCCTTATATGGCGTGACCTATCCCATGTTACCACATCAACAACACACTTCCTAAATGTCCTTCTATGGGATGATCATTCACTGCTCACCTGTCTGTCAGCTCCTGGCAGGCTCCTCTCCGTAGGGGTCTGCCCTGTGACACCTCCTCCCCCCAGGGTCTGGTGGAGACAAGCCTCTGTGTGCTGCTATGTGCTGCTTTGTGCTGCCATGTGCCTCTGCAGGCAGGTTTTACAGCTCACAACCCAATTCTCTCTTACAATTCCCCATACCTGGTCTACATGCAATAATAATGCAAAAATATGAAATAAATTAATCATAGCAGGTGAAGAACACAGTTTGCTTGGTAAGCACAGGGAGCAGCTGCACTAGGCTCAGAGCTGCTGAATTCTACAAGTAATGCCCATCTTTATATAGGCCTGTATTTTTTCAAAATTTAGTTATCTCACTGGGCCCAATGGCCAAAAAAGGCTGACAAAATGAAAAACAAATGAAAACAACCCCAAAGAAAAATATCACCAAAAAGTGTCCTTCTTGAGCCTCTATGCAATGCCAGCAAATGTATTAATGAACTGATGCCTGTCTTGCTGTTTCGTGAACTGGCTGTTCTGCCAACTTGAGATGAATAAGAGAAAGAAGCATCAGTTCACTGGAACTACACGATCTCCCTATTTTCTTTTAGGCTCATGGATTTCTATGCTCAGCACGAGCACACTGAGTTCACAAGGAAAATGGCATTTGACTCAGATGACAAAAACACATAGAAAACCAAGCGCACATTAGCAACTAGAGGCAAATAATGCAGGGAAAATGCTGTCCTTGTTTAAATGAGACACACAAGAAAGACAAAAGGAAACACCTCCCAAGTTCTAGCTTGCTTATGTGACTTAGGGAGTGGACTTTGATGGAGAAGAAGCTACACAGCTGAGGCTCATGAGTCCCTCCTTTCTTTACCATTTAGGTATCATGTCTAATTCTCTTCAATGGCTGCTAGAGGAGCTCAAGTTTGGCAGCTACAGAGAGCACACAGTCAGAAATTGCTCTTCTCTATTCAGATGCTGGAGCAGACAGCACATTCTGTCTTAAGTGCCACAGCAGATCACTGGAAGACAATTTCTCACCTTCATGACTATAAACCTGCAGACAATTATTTTGGGGCTGTGAATATTAATGAAAGCTTTACTCATCTCACTCTTCTATTTCTCAACAGGGTGCAATTCAGATTCAAACAGGTGAAGTTCCACATAACTCGCTGCACCTGGCTTTCCCTTCAGGGTGAACCCAAATTTCAAAACTATTTATCCAATAAAACCAGTGTGCTAGCATAAGGAAAGCATCCTGTTTTGCTGGTGTATGGGTTCAAATAGCTTCCACTGTCCGTCCATCCATCCATCCATCCATCCATCCACCCATCCATCCACCCATCCATCCATCCACCCACCCATCCATCCACATGTCTGTGCACTTACACTGCTGACTGTCCAGTCTGTGCATCTGAAGTTTTATCAGTGTTGACATTTTAAGCAGCTTGGAAAGTAAAATGGGAAAGATAAGATTCTATAAAGCACTACAGCAGCATGACACACATACTCTTTATATGAGTTCAATTTCAGATGATACAGAAGAAATAACATTTCTATTTATTTTATTTATTTACTTCCTTTACCAAAAGCAAGGTTGATAGAGTCTCCATGTTAAAAATAACACTGGAGCTGCACACATACAGTTTCAGATAGTATCAGAATATTGGAAATGTCAAAGTAACTGCACCCAGTGCATGGGTGAAGAGAGATAAAGGTGGTGCCATAATCCTTATGACATGGACATAGGGACCACGTCTACAGTCCATATAGATGTGAATATATGGATCATCAATACTTTGTAGAAACTTGCTAATACATAAGACTGTGGATGCAATAGACCACAGTGACATTTCCAGGCCAGGCTCATTTGTGAGAATGTAGTTAATGAGTATTCTAATTATTTATCCTAAGATCTCCAATACATTCAAGTCTGCTTACCAACATTTCTATCTGCTTATTCTTGAATCTGTATTAAAAGGATAACTAACACCAAGATAACACTAATTGTGTTGCAGCTGAACATCCCTTAGCCTACAACTGAAGACAAAAAATAGTTCTCAAAATTTCTAACAAAACTTAGACTCTCGTTTCTTGCAATGACTTGATAGTCTCAGTATTTCCATGATTACACTTCTGTGCTTCCAGAAGATTTAAAATACCAGTAGTCTCTGTTTTTTCAAACATATAATCAACTTCTCTTAGGAGGCAAGGTGAAATAAAAATCATTCTCTGCTACCTAAATCTCCCAAGATAAATTAAACAATTGGATCCATTTTAATTTTATTCCCTGCACTTCTATTGCACAAAGCCATTAGACTAATGGCCTGAAAGATGTCATGCAAAAGATGGCAGAGGGAAAGATCCTTCTCCTAAGTAGTCATAGGGGAGGGTGTCTACTGAACTGCAGCACTAAACTTGTCATCCTAGCCTTGGGCTACACAGTCCTGGGCAGGAGGAAGGAAAGGGAAGATTTGAAGTACGCCTTACATCCTTTTCAAAATGACCCAATCAATAGATATGCTGGGCTCTCCCTGCACAAGAGGCTGTACATCCTAAATTGCAACCCTTGGGATTCGGAGATTCAGTAAGTCACGGAGACTGAATACCTCTCCTGGTTAGGGGCAAAGAAATGGGCACAGCAATAACAAACCAGGTTACGCAAACCAAGGACTTGGAGCCTGCAGGTCTCTCACCCCAGTTTATGTCCTGACTATCACACTACAAATCATAAATATGCAGAAACCTGCCCTCTTCTTCTCTTTGGACATTTTGGACACAATTTTATTGTTTTTGGGGGGGGCGGGGAGGGGAAGCATTGGGGAAGCCTGGGGAAATGTTTGTCTTTTGTTCCTGAGTCATATTTTCAAACCTTAAAAATTTCCACTGTCTATGCAGAGGAAATATGCAGAGGCTGTCAGTCAGGTCTGGTCATCCTTACTTGTGGTTTCTCTCACTTGGGATGCAGAGCTTTCTTTCAGGAAGGAACACTGCTTGCCCATGAGATCTCTTTCAACAGCACAGCTTAATGTTGGCTGATGGGCACAGTGGTTTTGGGCATGTTTCAGGAAGGGTAGCCTGCACATTACCAAGCCAGAATGCTATGTCTAGTGGTTCCAAAGAAGCTACAGCAGGTGATTTTATAGTGGCTGGTTTTATCTTTGATTTAAATTATACCATGTGCTCATTGTTTTTCAGAGCAACAGAAATAACTCATCTTTTGAATCTAAGAGTCTCATCCAAAGGCAAAGGCTCTGTTAGATTTGCCTCATCTTCAGTAGCTCGACCCAAAGCCAGAAAAGTCAGTGAGAGATGACAGGGACATGATCAAACATTATCTTATTCCTCTCCACCCAATCCTTTCTGAGACAAGGAGACTAAAAGCAACAGACCAGTGAAGATTCATGTCACTTCACAAGAGCAAAAAACCAGCAAGAGGACAGTTTTCCACCTCACAGGGATGGCAAGAACATCATTATTTTCTGAGAAGCGTGCAAATCAAAGTCACAAAGGAAAAACAGGGCCTCCAAGTGTGTCCCAACTTCACCCCTTTGCAGCTTTGCTGCATTCATCTAGATAATGGCAAACATCACAGTACCCTCCAGTTTCTAAGAAAGCCACTGAAACACACAGACAAAGCTGGCTTAACCACTGGACACTCTGGCGCTGCCCTTCAGTTACACCAGTCCCCTGATGCTGGGGTTTGGCTAATGGATTTGGGACGGTGTGTGAGACCTGGCGTGATCCATTAAAGAGACTACAAATACATCCAATTATCTTAGACATCCTGGCAGACTGTTGGCAAGATGGTACTGCATATACTTATACTGTGCTCTTGAAATTAAATTCTGGCTAATTGTGGGCTGAATAAGGTGCCAAGAACAAGAAGCCAAATTTGGTATTGTCAGATTACAAACAAGATCTTAGAGGATATAAAGGAATAGCTATGCATTTACTACCAGTCACTCAAATAGATCAAGGAACAAAATCTTACAATACAAAAATTGATGTAGAAAGCCTACCTCCTCTGCTGAGGGAGCAGCAATGAATGAAAATGTTATAAATACAACAGTATTTACAGGATAGGTTTTGCTCATCAGTCAAGGAGCCCATAAACAAACTCTGCTGCTTTTAATGATATGATATATAAAGAAAAGAAAAGACAATGAAAAAGAGAAGAAAGGAAAGGACATCACATGGCAGAATACTGAGTCTTCTGATCTCTTCCCTACATACCCAGTATTTCAGGCAGTGACAACATTAATGAATGAAATTCCAATAATGGTTGTAAAGTGAAGTACTTCCATCTATCTCATTTTCTTCTAAAGAATTGCAAGTTTCAAAAAACTAAGAAGCCAAATGAGCAAATCAGCCTCTAAGAGGAACATCTCTGAGCAAGTAAGAGAAGAAGAAAAAAACCACAGAAATGGAATCCAGCAGCCCACCTGGGCAGGTACCAAAGAATAGAATAGGATATAGGGGTGGTGGATGTAAAAAAAAGACACAGAAAGCCAAACTTATTGAGCCAGGTTGGTATCAGGTGGTTTGAAGTGATCTGGTAATAAGAGTGCAACAAGAACATGTCCTTCCATGATCTATGCCACCATCGACATCTTGCCCCATTTTTATAAACTGCCGCCATATTTTACACATGGAAAATCTGTGGCCTTTTAGGGCTTATCAAATAGTTCTGTATTATATTTCTGATGTATGTAACTTGATACAGAAGAATCAAAACCAGGCATATTAATCAAGATGGTAACAAATACTCAGAGCAGATCATTACTATTAAATACAGGAAAACCACTGTATTGCTTTCATCATGCCTGATGGCATTTTATCTGATTTTTCGAAGTTCCCACAAGGAAATGATTTTTTATTGAGTGTTTGGTGTTGCCCCAGTCTTTGCATTCAAGAAGCTTACATATACAAAGACTTTAAACTTGGTTCTCAGATAGAAATCAGGATGGTAAAATGCTATCGAAAGATGACAACTGAGTTACAGCATCAGAAAGGGCAGAAGACAATAAAAGGAGACAAAACTGAAAGAGGCGAGCCGTCTGCTCTCTAAAGACCCGAAGAATTGAGGTGTCCTCTTATCCGTGTCATTATGTCAGCACTGTGTAATAAAAATGAGGGGGTGCTGAGCCATCATGATCAATTCCATCATCTTTGTTGGTTTTGTTCCTATGATGCCATGATGATTTTTTGCCTTTTCTTTTATATCCCTTTTATACCCTTTTACAGCTTCTGTATTAGTGCTTTTTGCCTACATTCTTGGGCTTGTCTGTCAAGCTAAGAGACTAAACATTTTAGAAGCCTCATAGTTAGGGATCAGTGTGCCCCAGACACCAAGGTCCTCTCCAGAACACATTCTGTAAACTAAGATACAGCCATCGAGGAGAAGGTTCCTCAGGGAGGGGGGCTCACTCGAGCCTCTCACTGGAGAATCTTTGATAGATATGCTAATTAGTAAGACCTATAATGTTATACCAGATCTTTTGTGGGGTGTGCACTGCGGTATGCATTTTGGCGGATTCCATCTGGACGTAGTGCACCTAAGGATCCTTAAAATAAATACCAAGGTAAAATCCCTTTTTCCCTTCTAACCATGTTTGACTCTTGATTTTAAGACCAGGAAAAGGCATCACCTAAAACTCCTCAAATCAATGACACAGATATACAGAATTCCCAAAAAAGGTGGCAAACATTTCCCCCGTAAGGACACAGGAGTTTTCACAGGAAAACAAAGAACTTAGTCATCTGCTTGCATAAGCTTGACCCAATCTTGTGTACACTTTTTCTCCTCATACTATCTAATTTACCAAAGTGAAGACCTTGCTTACTGCCTCTATTTTCCCTACAGTTTCTGTCAATAATGTAAATGATATTGCAATTTTGGACAAGACATCTTCCAGGGCACTTCAAAGTAAGCCTGGAGCTCTGCTGGGTGACAGCCCATGGAAACTTGGTCGTGAATTTTGTAGTGCCAGCACAGTGACACCTGGAATGGTACACAACTGGCTTATTTTGCCGCCAGCAGCTTTGGCTGCGGGCAGTTTACCAGGATATGAGTTAGTCAGTACAGAGATGCATGTGAGCAGTTAATGATCTGCTCCAGGCTTGGTGATTATTTCTTCAGCTTTATTTTGGGACATAAATGTCCCTTCCTTTTCTTTTTTTCAACTGCAGACTAGACAACTGAAAGAATTGCCAGTGTTTAAGGAAAGCCTCACATATCACTGGTCAGCCATTTGCATTTGCTAGTCTTGGCAAATGCGTAAGCTGGGTGGATGCCATCTTACAGCCTAAATTGACCTTTATGTTCCCCTTCTCTTCCTCCCCATTCTCTTGCCTGCCCACAGGCTGTGCGCAGCCGAAGCAGCACTAACAGATCCGTTACTCTCCGATCTCAGGTCAAACCCACAGGTAACTGATGAGTTTTTGTTAGTCCCCAATGTGCAAGACAAAGTGACGGGAGCAGAGCTTTGCCCCCTCCTCTCCCTGGTAAAGGAAAGGTAAAGGATCATGTCCTGGCTGCCTTTGGATTTTGCCATCTGGAAGTTACCCTGACTAGGCATCACGCCTTCCTCCTGGAAGGCACATTTATTCTCAGCCTGCAAAACACCAAGGGCTTGTATCTTCCAGAGCAGAAAGTGATGCTGGTGGAAGCAAAGTGGGCGGCGCAGCTCACCAGCAACCTGTCAGGAAGTGGAGCATCTTTGCTTGATCTCATCAACTTTCTCTAGCATAGCCATATTCACCCAAATCAAATAGTACAGAGTTCAACTGACAAAAATAAACCAATTTTGTTCTATGATCTGTTCTGCAAAGGAGGCATATCTCACTCTGCAAGGAAAGCCCATGCCTTTCCCCCTCTGCCTCTTTCTTTGCAGTAACTATCCCTTAGGGACTAAAGACACACATTGCATAATTTTATCAGCTGTTCAAACCTCAAACATGATTTTCAGCTTCCCACACTTCACAACAAGACCAGGTACACTGTTTTTTTACCTACTTTTCCATTCTATGTAGTCTAATTTTTTTACTCCAAAATATTTTACCATTTTTGACAGGTACCATTGGAGAAGACTGCAATGCTTCATAGCAACATACTGTGCTCACTCTGCAGATGGTAATGGAAGAGCAGTTACCATCTGAAATAATGTGGGAATTAGTGAAGTAAAACTTATTTCTATACACAGCTCTTCCAGGGCTTACAGTTTGTCTAGAAGATAACTATTTAATTTAGTAATTACTTTTGTGGGAAGCAATACAGTCACCTCAGAGACAATCTCTTAAGTGATGCTAAAGTAAATGTTCTCAAAGTTCCCAGTCAAAAGAAGTAAGTCTTCAGTTCGAGGTGGGAATCACACATGCATACACACACACACACGCACATGCACAAGCCCCCATACGCAACCGTCCCCTTTTCTATTTGGAAAACATATTTATCTGGAAGCTCTAGAAGATGGGTAGTGGCAGGAAAACAAGTGTCGGAATTCCTACGGCAACAGTATCTCAGTCCACACTGATTTCCATGCATATATAAGATGTTAGAATAATTTCTGCTTAAATAGCAAAACCATGAAGTATAGGAGCACATAATAAATAGACTGAATATCAGTCTGTCTGAATGAAACCTTTCAGGTATGTCCATTCTTAATATTATTTGTACTTCCACTACACTTGAACCTAAAGACCCTAAAAATCTCGAGCCCCATAGTTCTTGGCACTAGGAATGGAAATGGGAAGAGACAGTCCTTTCCTCCCCCTCTCCACTAAAGGACTCATAATCTATATACAAACCAGCAGGCAAGTGGAAGGAAATCCTACTATCTCCATTTTACAGACAAAGAGCTTGGGTACAGAGCAATACATGATGGACATGCCTAAAGTTGCCCAGAGATACTCTGCAGAGAACCCTTGAGCTGAGAACCCTCATCTGACAATGATAAAAAAATGCTTTGCTCTGTGAATTCCTTCTCTTGCAACACACTCTTAAGTAACTGCTTTCCACTTAAATTTTCTTGTCAGATCCTTTGCATAAAAATCAAAAGTATCCCACTTCAGTTGTTCCACTCACTCTTCCTGTTAGGTCATTTCTGGGTGTCTTTGAAGCCTCTACAGTTCTTTCCAGCCACACTAAAGTAGAGATGTGTCTAAACTATGTTCCAGAGCCAGGCTCAGACTTCAATAAGACACTGAGATTTGCAGTCCGTTTTCAGTATAAAAATAAATAAAAACCAGACAAGTCTCTTCTTTCTTTACTTGTTTCCCTAACTACTACTCTTGTGTTCATCAGTCATGTCATCTGCTATGACCCAGCATTATCACAGCCCTCCCAGAGACCACCAAAATCAGCACACTGAGAAGTTCTCTGTATATAACAGGACATGTTTAGCATTGCAGTGGACCTTGATCTCTTGTAGTTCTAGCTCCTTCTGCTCTACAGGATTATCAGTCACTTCCCCACATTTATGTTCAGAAAGCATTTTCATTCCCCTTCATGCTCCTGGAACAACTTGTGTTGTCTCCTCAATTCTTGTCTGTTTTTTCTTGGGACTTTTGCAACTCTTCGCCATTCTGCTTCTCCCAACACCTTCCTCGCAGCCCTCAGCATTCAGAGCTCAGCCCTGATCGCTCTTGTATTCCTGGAGGTGACTCATACCTCTCTTCACTTGACCTCTCCCTCTCGGTTCAGTCCACCATGTCCGATTGCCTCTCTGGCATCCTGTCCTGAATATCTCATGGCCACACACCTCATTCTTCACTCACATACAGTTTCACTACTCCATTTTCAACACCCTTTCTGTTATTCTGTCACACAACCTTTTAGTATTGGTGTTTTTATAGACTCCTCTTGTTGTTTCTATTTCACAACTAAAATAGCATTAAATACATCCATTCCTTTCAGTCCAATAGTTAAAGCATCTCCCATGTCCATCTTATTACTGTAGCCTCCTGCTTCTCTTTGAACTCTTCATTTCTTATTTTTTACCTCATCAAAATGCTGCATCCACATCAACTCCTTTTACCCTTACTTCAGTGAGCCCATCTGCATCTCCAAATTCCTTCACTGACTTCTCTCCAAATTACATGACCTCCCTTCCAAGATATTGTATGACTCAGTACCTGCTTCCATCTTTTCCTTCAGTTTCATGGCTATCTCTTTTACTATTCTCCTAGTCATGACTTTTGCTAGATTTGGTGGTGGCTTTTTAAGGATTTCCCTTGGTTTCAGCATAAATTTCCCTTCTCCTAGAGTAGTAGTACAATGAAAATGCAGAGTAAGACGATGACTAGAATCCAGGACTCATAACTGGATTTGGAGGATATTTCAGCATTAAATCAATGTATCCCACTGATTTGCCTATGCCATAGGGACTGAATCCTAGTCTTTGTACACAGTTCCAACAAATACAATAGTTGCTCAGGTCACAGGACCCACACAGGACATTTGGGTACACTAGAGCAGCTACAGGCCTGCAAGACCATACATAAACTATATATAATTTGAATAGGAGGGTGGGGGTGCTCACATTGCAAAGCACTGTGCATTTCCCTTATAAAAAGTAGTAAATGGTCCCCTTCCAAAGAGCTCTTTAGGCTGTGCAACTGTGAGGACGCACGGACATCTTGAGATTCTGACAGGTTTCTCCGTATCTGAGTGTTCACAGATTTTTACTTGATCTGTCTGATATGATCATCACGTAATTTCAGTCCATTATATCATCCTTTCCCTCCAAACACCAAAAGGTCTGGAATAGGCATTCGTCAGAAAAAAAACCCCAGGCATTTTTCACTGCTGAAAAATGTGTCAGAGTCAAATCAGTGAGTGTGCCCAGGCAGCATAGCTGGGACGACAGTTTCTTTACTTTCTGAAAGAAACTCATAGCTGTGCATGCTGGTGGGAAAGAAAAGATTAAGGCTGTGCTGGTATTAGATACTTTTAAAATTACGATCTTAAAAGTCATTTGCATGAGGCAGAATGAAATCCTACCCCACAGAAAGAGGGGGCAAAACCAGACCGATGACATGCTCTGGAAGCCTGATGGCTGGGAGCCTCTCTGCTCTATTCTTTGCCTCTCTAGGGTTACTAGATTATCTCCCGCCAAGAGGCATACCCTGCCCATGGAGTGTCTAATGGTATGAAGATAAATAACCAAACATAGAAAAGGAAGCAAACTCCTTAAATACAAACCTATTGGTCTGCCAAGAGGTACAAGCAACTGAAGTTATACATTCATATGTATCCATGCGTACATGCGTGCCTTAAAAGGGAGGAAAGCATCTTCTTCTCTTACTGTGCTAAGATTTCAAGTACAAGGTTCAAAAAAAACCACAGCAAAAGATGTTGATGCAATTGAGTTTTAGGTCAATTCAATTAATCTAGGAAATCATATTTTTATAAATGGCTTCATTTGCTTTTAAGGATACATAAACTACACTAATAGTGTAAAGTAACTACTACTGCTGGACATAGCCCTTCATTTAGTATCTGTAGGGCTTGCTGTCACCAGCAGCACACAACAGGAAAGGAAACACTCAACAATTTACATAGCATCCATCAGATTCTTCCCTCAGCTGTAGTGGCATAAGCAGAAAGAGTGCTTAACCCACAGTGGATTTCCAGGCTTCTCACGCTATTTTCTCCTTTTTCACCAAAAGCAATTCTGTTCAGCTTTAGCTGCTTTTTAATCAAAGGAAACTATAATCACACTAGCAGGATGCTAATTCTGAAGAGACATTTAGCAAAACCACGGTTACTTCGTTAAACTGCAGACCTGTGGTTGACAAAGAACCATAAGATCCCAAATGATATTTTGTTCTTTTGCAGAGAGCAAATGAAAGCAGAGTTGGTTAATTAAAATATTATTAATAATAGTAATAATACTAACCTTAATGACAAAAGCAGAAAAATGAAGTGCCAACAACTACTAAGAACCTCTGCTCAGAAAACGGTAACAATTTCATATTCACATTTATCACCAAAAAAAGTCTTTCCCTGACCTTCAGAAAATGAGATCTGTCTACCACATCAGTTAATAGGGAGTCCTAAGTCCAGTGCCTTCAGTCCTAAGTAACATGCAAATCCTCACAGCAAAGCAAAGTAATACAACATTGAACAAGAATGTGGGGTAACATCTGTGAGGCTATTTTTTGCCTGAATGCTTGTATGCTGCTTGGAGTTCTCAGCTTCTCCTAATTGCTGACTTTGGCAAAATCCAAAGAATTTGTCATTGTTGCCTTCAAATATTTGCATTCCTAGAAACATGAAACATAAAAAGCATATACTTACCTGTAGCAACACCTGTGATTGATTACACCGTCACTCTCTGAATACCCTCTAGAGGTTTTGCTCAGTCCCGAAAGGAGAGGGGGAAGGGATGAGAACAGTTGTCTGAAGAGCACTATATTAATTCCAATAAAAATACAATTTCCCCCATGCATTTGACAGCACGATGAAAATCACACTAGCGTTATTCCTGATAAACCAGACCTTCCAGATATTCAGTTGAGTCAAGCAAACTCTATTGCAGCACGACAAGGAAAAAGTTGATGTATCAAGGCAAAAACCCCTGATCTAAAATTCATAGGAATGGGAACAAAACACAATCAATACAAACAGCAATTTCTATAGCAACTGGGGGGAAAAGGGAACGGGAAACAAAAAGAGAAGAGTTGGTGCCTTAACTGTTAGCACAAAGCTTCTGTGGCAGACGAAGGGACCTGTCCCTTTTGGCATCTCCCTGATCGACAGGCTGAATCAATGCCCAGCGCATTCCTCCCGCGCTTCCTTTCCTCTTTCCCTGGGATCTGTGGAGGAGCAAGCCGAGCATCCCAGGCTCCGACGGGAGCGCACACATGTCCGCGCACCCCCCAAGCAAGCACACGCGCTCCCCTGCCTCGCTCCTACACCCACAGGATCTCAGCACTCACCGTCACGGGCTTCCTCCCCGCGACTGCAGTTGCTGCAAATGTGTTTGATCTCCTTGCCTATGTGATACTGTATCACAAACGAGACATTGTTGTTAGTGGTGGTGGTGGGCTCCTTCAGTGGCTTCATCCTCACTAGATAGAAAGCTTTCTTTTTAGGTTTCTCTCCACTCATGTCTGAAACCGAGCCCTGCCTGCAGCCAGCAGAAGGAAAAGCCAGCATCCCAGGCTGCCTGGCGTGCGTGCAGTCCGCCATCCGCTCTCGCTCGCCTCGGTGTTTAGCTGCCACACACAACAGGGATGAAGGGGAGGGCTGGGGGAGAGGGGGAGGCGGGAGGCAGAGCAGGCAGAAGCGCTGCCTGAGCCTTGCTGCCTGCCCTCTGCGACCCCGCTCCTTAACCAATCCCCCGGGCTGGGCTGGAGGATGCTCGGCGTGTCCCCGCTCCGAGCCTCTCCCTTAGCCGCGGGAGCCGGACACATTTGGCGGCATGGGAGAGCCTGGCACACCTTTGGCTACCTTGCTGCCTGCGAACACTCACGAGGCAGAGCCTCCCTTCGCTTCCCGCTCCCGCTGCGTCCCCTTCTCCCACGCCCTCCCCCGTTCCTGCAGGCCCCCGAGCGCCCCGGGCCGCGGCCCTGCGGGATGGCGGGCACAGCCCGGCTCTGCCAGCGCCGCCGTCCTCCGGCCTGGCGAACACGGCAACAGGGGCGGCAGCGCAGCCCGTCCCGCGGAATGAATGTACACACAAAGAACTGTCCGGCAGCGGGCTGCAAACCCTCCTCCCCGGCTCTCCATCGTCGGCTGCGGCGCAAGGGGCACAGGGCCACTCCGCTTCAGCTGCCCAGCAAAACCAAACCCCATCCGCTTTTCATTCTTGATTTTTTCCCCCTCCTTTGCTTCTTATAAAAGCCAGATAAAGTGCTTGGTCCGGCTCGTGCAGGGTTTAAGAGGGCAGCCATGGACAATGGCTGGTGACTTCGGCCCAAGAGCCCCTGCAGGGGCACTGCTCCTCCGCGGCAAAGGCTAACCCACAGTTTGTGACTGCTTATCTGGGCAATGAATTTCATTGTCTTCCTTGCCTCCTGCCCATAGTGCAGCTGCTCCAGAGTACAGCCTGATCATTCCAGGCTGCTCGCATTTCCAAAACTCCCCCAGCCTGAAAGGGATTATAATCCTCAGGCAGACACGCTGTCAATCCCTTGCTGTCCAGCTGCCCCCAAAATGCTGTGCGTTTTCACGGCATGGTAAACAACCCAAGCTGCCCAACCTGCCGAAGCAGCAATTCAGGACAGTGCCTGTGACATAGACAATGAGAGGAGTGGGGGTGAAGATGCTTGTTTCTTGCAGGTTCTAGGAAGGAAAGCCTGAAGAAGAGATGGTAACCTCAGCTATTCTGGCTGCTATTGCAGGAATGTGAGTACTGGTTCTTTAAATCTTCAACAAGCTATCAGTTTGGCAGACACTAAGCAGAGAGAGTGCAACTGGGGCAGATGAAACATGGCAAAGAATAACGCCATTCTCCTTATTTTTAGCCAAAGCTCTCACTCACTGTTAGAAGAAATCCACTCATTCTGCAATTCTTTACCATTTCCACATATTGTTGCCCCATGTTTTACTGCAACAGGAGGACTAAACAGCCTTGATTCTCTTCAACTACACATGAAACAGTCAGTGAGACATTTGCCTAAAGAAGACAGAGCAGAAACTTAGGGATTCAGTGCCATGGTTTTTCATTTTCTCAAGTTCACGCATGCACACACACACACACACACACAGAGGCACACAGAAGATGCATACAATGAAACTGCTGACCTACTTGTTCTGCATCATTCTGATGCAGGTCTGACTTCTCACCTGGCACTCCTGGGAGTTGAAACCAAATGCAAGGCTTTACTTTCCTCAGCAGAGTTCACAAGTCAGCCTAGGTGCTGTCAGATCTCACAGAAATATGGACTGAAGCACGCTTTCAGCAGAATTACGCTGTTCACCAAGCCACACAAGCATCCTACACACTGGGCTATGTATGTGGGTTTATGCTGAACAGAGTTGGTCACCTCAGGTGATGTATTGCCCTAAAGGACTTGATTTTGCATGTGTTGCTCATCTAAAATTCCTGCCCATTTCATATGAGTGGCAGGAGAACACGGAATGCAGAATTATTCCGGAATAAGCAGGTTAATTCCCCAAATGTGCATAGCGTGTAGTTCTGAGTTAATGCTCTGAAAAGCCATCCCTTTGAAGGCCTGATGCCAAGATACTATTTGCTATGTTACACATTTAGAAAGTAAAGGCTGAGAAGAGTTTGATTCCCCCAGCAGTCAGACAGCAGTTCAGACGTTCACAGTGGAATTCCCTCTAACTTATTCATTGCCTTTGAGAACACCTTCAGTTTGGTTGTGATTCAGAAAATAATTAGGTGAGCGGAAGACATGATCATAATTCACCTTCTGAACTTGCTTAGAGTTCACAGCTGTCACTGGTACCCAGTACTGCAGCATTATGGAAATGGGTCAGGAGAGGAAAGCACATTCAAATGTCAACTTCCCTGAATCTGGGAGATATGAGTGTTAATTAAATGGAGGGTGAACTCAAAACTGGAATATCATATCTGTTGTCTCAGGGCAGTTTTGGGGTGTTGTGTCTCACCTGTCCTAAGAAAGAAAACTAGAGTTATACATTTAGAAGAGCTGAAGACCAGAAGAGCTGGTCTTGTAAGGCAAACGGTCTTGTAGTTCAGGAACTGGGTAAGAACTAGAACATGAAAAACTGGGCCAAGTCATCAGTCTTTTGCAGCCTCCCTCTGTGACCTCAGACAAGTTATTTACAACCTCTTGATAACTCAGTTCCTTGGCTGAAGAACAGGGACGTTGATGTTCCTGTTTTTCAGACAAATTTTACTGAAATCATAATCTAAGGTTCTCTGAAGGTGTTTGTATATCACAGAGAGAATACAAACAGACTTTTCAAATACAGAGACTTACTGTTTATAGCAAAATGAGAGGGGGAACAGGAGAAACATGTTCCATGAGGCTTAGCCCAAACAGTTCACTCACTCCAGACTTAGGTTTTTTTCTTCCACTTGACTTTATTTTGACAGTATTTATCCCTCCTCTTCTAACTTATTTCATTCTAAAGCCATAAAATTCAACTCGGATCTGAAAATAGTCTTCATATCCAAACACTGCATTTTTAATGACTCTGCTATTATCTCCTCACCCCAGACAACTTTTAGAGAGGGACAGAAGCAACTTCTTTCTCAGGCAGAGACTAGAAGATTATCACCTACATTCTAGTCCAGACACACTTGTACTCCATTCTGTGAAAGAACCAGCAAATACTACCGGAATGGACCGAGTTTTTAGAAGCAGATCCCAGGAGACTGCAGAAGCCCAGCTGCTCTGACATGTTTGTGGACGATTGGGAATTAAATAACTGGTCCAGTGAGTAACACTGATTCCATGTGGGTAAGAACCCCAAATTATCATGGATTTTTTTACCTGCATTTTTGCTTGCAGGTGCTATGTATTTTGAATGCAAACAAGCCCTGAAGCCATCTGCTAGTATGTCTCCTGTAACATGCTCTTTGCTATAACATGCAAATTACCTTCATTCCTAAGAGCTACCTTACAGAGAATCTGAATTTGCCACAGCTCATAAAACAAAAATATGTTTAATTATGATCTGTTTAATTATGGTGAAAGCTGCCGCTGCTAATCAGTTCCAGGACAAATAATGTAAAATGAATGTACTACAGTAGTCCTGGAGAAAAGGACTTGCTTTGCCTTGTTTTTAAAGATAAGTAAAAAAAAAGGTCTAATAACTCTTTCACTGCCTCAGTACACAGCTACAAACCTTGGCATATTTTTATTGCACAGTGGACAACAAAAAATCAATGAACAGGATGTCAGATAATTCATTATTTGACAGTGAATCAACAAACTTGCATCCTGTTCCCAGCCCACATTTGCTTCTTCTGTAAGACTGGGAAACTATTTGTACCTTCAGTTCTTTCCCCCCTGCAGCCTTTGCCATTAAGGAGAGTGCCAGTTCCATTGTCCATAAAGAAGAAATGAAAGCAGCATCCCCTTTAAACAGATGACTACTGAGATATTGGTTCTTACCTGCATCAAAATCTTTGAGGCTTGACAGTGTCATACCATTTTTTTCCCCCCTGGACCATGTCTTCCCATGTCACAGATCACTTGGCTAAGAGTCTTTTTTGGGACGCTGTGCCCTCAAAGAGCAGGCAAGTTTTCAGCTGCATTTTCCACCCAAAGAGAAGAAGATTTCCTCTTACTGCTTTCTCCAAGCTGCAGCACTGTTCAAAATGCCAGTCAGGACATCCCTGAAGTGTGCCCTACAGCCCTCAGCTGAACAACATGGAGGTTTCTGTGTGGGCTGGACAGGCTCTCTCTTCCAGCACAAATAAGAGAAATCGTGTGGAAGCCTTTGATCCTTGTTTCTTCAATACAAATGTTGTCTTGGAGAGCTGTAGTGTTCCCCTGAAGAAGCCATGGCTAACAGAATGGCACTGTTCATATGAAAATGCTAGACAAATGCAAGTCTTAACAAGGCAGCATCACTTCTTCTCAGCCAGCTTAATCTTTCAAACCAAAACACCGTGATTCATGTTTTACAGTCTATTTAGGCAGTGATGTTTTTACAGAGATGCCCCAGTACTTGGCACTTTTTCATAAATATTTTCTTTTCCTTCCTATTTCCTCTGCTCGTGGTACTACACATCCCAGTGAGAATAAAAAAGAGATAAAGATAAATTAATTACCAGCTGCTCTGGTGATTAATGCATACATCAATGTTGTACTACACATACCGATACAAACTGATCAGCTTGGAGTAAAGAGGGAAATATGTACAATTTGATCCTGCAATACAGTAATCAGCCCCTAGCACAGTACTTCCTTTGGTAGCATCTTCAATTTACTATCAAAAAAATGCCCCCAAAACCACCTCAGGACAGCTGACATTTGCCAAAGGAGTTTGTTGACAGGCGGAGAATCTTTTGAGATGATGTGCACAACTCAAACCTGGCTACCCAAATATTTTCTGTTTGCCAGGCAGTTACTGCAGCTGGAGGACTCTGGTCCATGGCAGGGGCTCCGGGGTGCTAGGCTGACAGTATTTCTGCTTACTACGTGGCACATCAGCAAAAATGGGAGGGCAAGGAGGAGGGAGAATCAGCCTGAGACTCCAGCAGGCCAAAATAGAGTATGACCTTTTTAGTTTTGCAGCTATAAACACATTCTTAAGCAACAATCCCAGCTACTCCTGGCAGTCTTCAGCCCAAGAGAGCCAGGTGATGAGTGCTGCACAAACAAAAGCAAACTGAAGGAAGAAGAAAGGAAAGAAAATGCCCCTCCCTGGTTTTCCTACATTCAGCAATAGTGCTGAAGCATCACACGTCTCATTCTTGCTCTACCTGCAGGGCTCTCCACATCCTCTGTACATGGTCTGCCATGATGGAGTCCTCTCCTTATTTAGGAGAAGCCCTGCTTTATTTCAATGTGATGCCATATGGTGTGATGAAAATGAACAGAAAAGGTTACACATAAAAAACATGTAATCTTAGGAACACCTGTTTGCTGCAAAAGTGAAGAACAGCTGATGGCAAAGGCCTTCTAAGGATAAAAAGGAAGATGTCATCCTATCTAGCAGGACAGATGGAAAGTTGCTGAGATGCCACTTGAATGCTCAAACATCTATGTGCAATTAATGCCCCAAAGCCTGATGAAGCTAATGATAAACATCAGCAATGAACCAATGTGGGGTCTGGATTTCTAAAACAGCTGAGCAAGCAACCATTAGCATTAGATGATGCTGAGAAGAAGATAATCTTTATGCTGAAATTACAGGTGAAGCTCTTGCTGTTGCAGAGCTTACTGCAAGTCCTAGCACCAGAGCCATTAGTCACTACAGTCCTAACAAGGTCATTACCTCCCATCCTAGAAAATCCACTCTCAGTTTTTGCATCTAATTTTGATGTGGCGTGCTCTGCGGTTTTATGATCTGTTTGGAGCACGTTGCACATCCTGCATAACTTTCAGAGAAATGAAAACCTCTTTTGTCTTGACAATAGACACAGGATAGAGCAGAAGCATGAACTGGGACTTGGTAGCACCCCTGCATGATCTAAACTGAGAGTTTGATATAGTTGCCATCTTGAAGTTAACAAAAAGTGGATCCAAAAACCTCACTGCAATTACGAGATTGAAACCAAGGAGGAATCTGAATTAAGTCCTGCGTGGCCAATTTAGGCATTCCATTTAGGAAGGATCACACTTAGCGTTGATGTAAGCATACAGACTGCAGCCTGACACTGATAATTGCTTTGCCCCATGTGTTTGGAACTGTTGGAATAGACTCTACTAGTAAGATTCACTACAAAATATGGGCCTGACCCAGTGCTTATTCAAGTTAATTGGAATTTTTCCATGACATTAGCTGCACACCTTAACATATACCAAAACTCAACAGCACTGGTCACTTGAAGACCTGCATCAGTGCAGCAGCTTTCTTGCTAGTTACTCCCTAATTGACACTGAGAGAATAAAGTACGATATACACTGGATTTTCACACCCCACACCACCCCAAAATACCTTTTTCTTTCTGCACATAAATAAAGAAACAGCTCTCCACCTTCTGCTTTCCTTCCATCAAACCCAGAGCTGTCTTATATATATATGCAGAAAAATATTTTTAAAATGCTCACAGAACTAAACCCACAGTCAGGTATGAGGCTGCATCTATAATTCCTCACAAGGTTCTGTTCCCCCACAGCCTGCTAAAAAAAGCTCAGCGGGGGGAGAAGTCAGTGTGCCTGTGTGTGTACCTGTGTGTCTAGCAAGCCCCTGGGGGAAAAAACTGAATATGACTTATTCTTGTCAGAAATGCTCCGAGGCAGGAAAAAGGGAGAGGGAAGGTCCACAGGAGGAGTCCAAGCCTCTACAGTAAATAAAGTCAAGTACTGGTCATCTCTGATTCACAAACAGGCAGAACTACTTCCACATCATGGGTTAGTTTTATACTGCTTCCTATGGATATAGAAATCAGGCACTTACGGTTTTGTTGGCTCCAAGTAAAACTACATGTTTGAAAAGTAAAGCAAAGAAGGCAATAGGAGGGTTCCAGAGCTGTGCATTACAACTATTTCATAAGAAGAACCCTAATTTGGACAAAATCAAGTGTTTCTCTTAAAATAACAAGGAAAATACAGCAGAAGCCCTGTATTTACAACATGGGATAGAGAAACTTGAAACTTGGTGAAACCTATCAAGGTTCTACTGTGATAAACTTATGACTTGGAACAGCCTTTTCTGGAGACTCTTGCATGTAAAGAAAACTAGGATGCCACTATGGTTTTCTCCCTGTTTTCTCAAGAATTACACATCTCAAGAAAAGAAGAAACAATGCTGACAGAAAAATCTACTTTTCAATGCTAGTGTCTGGAAATCCTGGGTGATCAACTTCAGACACCTGAGAAAACCTCAGTCTTTGCAGACCTGCCACTTGGGATACCCTGAACCTCTATCCCTTTTAGAGTGTGTGGGACAGACATGAACATCACAAAATCCCAGAAGTCTAGGACTTTCCTGTCACAGCCACTCAAGGACTGAGGCATACACAGTGCTCTGTCTGCCCTGGCTCCAAAAAGGTCTGATTCATCTGGCTTTAAGGAAAATTTAAGAAAATAGGTCAAACTGAATTTCCCATCACAGGCAATTGCAGTGAAGTCAATCAGCATGCACAAGCATTGCTCTCAGCACAAACTGCCCTCATATTTCTGTCTACATAACTAATCAAATTAATTCCTGATCATATCAAATAGCATGGCTTCCCCAAGAATGTACAGACTAACACTCCCTGCTGATAATCCTTACTTATAAAAGTTGCTTCTCAGGTCAAAATTATGGAGAAGGATCACACTGCAGGAATCTTTGTTGAAGTAATACATCCAAAGTAAGTAAGAGTGTGGCTTGAAATTGCTAGACAGACCAAAGATTTATTTCCAAGCAATTAAAGGGATAGTTATTATCTCAGAAACTCTCTATTGGCTACTGAGATCACCAGCCTACAGCAGACAAAGTTACAATCAGCACATAATAGGGATGACTGGATTTTTTGCCTTTATAAATGACTCATATTAAGTCTGTTTCTTTCAGTTCAGAACAGTTTACTTGAAGGTCAGGGATATGACTGTGCATGAAGCACATTCATTTAGGGAACACTTTCACACAGAAAAGGAAACAGCAAATGAAGAAGAATACGTTTGACAGACTTGGCCCCAAAGAGCTCATTTTCAGTAACACAGTTAAAGACTCTTACCCAAACTTTCCAGGTCAATGGCCTGGGACTTGCCATGTCTCTTCTGTGCCACTGGGCAGCCACACAAAACGATCAAGTTTTTATTTCAGTTTTTCAGCTCACTATGGTTCCCGTGATTTCCAGTACCAGTGTGTTTAAAGAAATCTGAGACAGTCACAAAATGCAAAAGCTTTGGAGGATGGATGTCTGGGGAAAGCCAGACAGCAAGTCCAGTAAAGTCAAACCCTGACCAAGCTCAGAGCGAGGATGAGAGGCTGAGCTGGGGAATAAGCTAAAGGTTCATGAGGTCTAACAGAGGTACAAACAAACAAGCAGGCAGGCAAAATCAAGGGAGAACATGAGATGACAGGAAGTAATATTCAGTCAGAAGAGAAAGAAGATAAAGGGAAGGAGAAGAAAAAGAGAGGATATTAGGAAAGCCGTGAACACACACATAAAATTTCAGGGTGACTTTGAAACAACAGACCCTCCCAACCTTCAGAGGCTTCCCCACCACTGAAAAGCACTTTGCAATTACACGTGAACAGTGCAGGAACTAAGAGTACTGAGCCAGCTGCAAAGGCTGATTAAGGTACGAATGCTGGCAAAGCTGTAGGGGGAAACTTTCATAAGCATCTGCCTCCACTGGGTCTGACAGCAGCACACACAGTCAATCACCTCACTTCAGTAAGTGCTCACATTTTTCTCAAATTAGAAATTAAGACACAACACAAATCCCTAGGAATAGCATACAGTTTCTATACATATCACCCAGTGAGCTAGCAGTGCTGAAGTGAAGCAAGAAACTTCTGACATTATCACGAGCATCTTTTTCAGTCTTTCCTCCTTCAGCATAAACCTGGGGTCCTCTGAACAGTACAGAAACCTGCATGAGGAACCTTTTACTTTCTCCAAAGAAAAGCACAGAAAAGGGTTCTTTTTAGCCCCTGTTTTCTGTGGGCCGGTCATTTTCCATCATCAGACCCCTATCCCTTCGTCGCTACTTGTACTTTCACTGTGGACTGGTATGAAGCACAAAGCATGGAGGGAGAAGTTTGGCTTTGCATCAGTCCCACGTCATCATTCTCCTACCATCCCCAGAGTTTAACACAACCAGGCTTTACAACACTAGCAGACAATACATGCACCATCAACAGGTCTTGCTGGCAAAAGGCCATATTAAGCATTGTTTGCCTCTTTAAAACCTTGAATAGCAGTCAACACAAAGAAGCTGTGGTGTGCTAAAGGATCTGAAGAAATAGCTGTATAATCAGTTTTTGCTGAAATCCTGGAACATATTTTAATGTGAATCTTGCCAAGCTCTTTAATTTCTGCCCACTGGTTAAAGCCTCAATATCCAGACTAGATTTTAGTAATTTTTTAGGGCCTTTTATCAAAGCAGGAAATATTAACAGCTATAATCTAATTCAGCTTTTTCAGTGATGCACTGCCATAATATATAACAACATACCTATAGTACTCTTCACAATCTTAACCATCATGTGTGTAAATTATTCACAAGAAATAAAAACTTACTCCTAATACCTGCTAATTTTTTGAGGTGTTATAGATTCAGCTGCTTCACCTGCATGATCCATGATGTCTGTCTGTCAAAAACTAAGTCTCCAGGGAACATAGGTAGCACAAAGGGCAGGATTTTGCTTTCCCAAAGGTTTAAACCAGAGAAGAATGTGTGACTGAAGGCTGAACTAGAAGGACTGCAGTACAATACACATTTCATTCACAGTGGAGTGAATGCAGCAAAATAGTGGTAAAACCCACTGCAGATCTTTTTTATTATTTTGTATTACAAAAGTTCCAAGGGGCCCCAGCAGAGCTTAGGACTGCAGTATACAATGTACTCTGACATTTTAACAGACTTTTTGTCCTAATGATCTTCACGTTTCCTCTAGAGCAGTAATCCTCTGAGCTTAAAGCATCCCGCCTTCAAGACTATGTTCGTTCAAGGCTTTGGGAAAGCTCTAAGTGCATCACGAGGCCAATAGCAGATGGAAGTTTTCAATCACTTTATGGGTTATTGCTGGAAATATATCACCAAAATGTATACTAAGAGGTCAAACACATCTATGTTCCTTACATCACCATGAACAACTAAGAGCTTAGTGTTCATAAGCAGTACTGGAAGAGCATGCTGGAAAAGATTCATGAGAGAACACAGTTTGCATTCTTGTGATGCTTGCACTGAAGCACATGCTTCTGCAAAAAGATACTTTCCCCTCCCCACAACAGATTAAGGCTTAAAGGTGAGACTAGTAATTACTTACAGCCAATCATAAGACCAAGTCACCCAGGAAGGTTGTCTATCTCTGTTGGTTTTCAAGGCTGGAAGGGGTAAATCCCCAAGCAATCTGATCTAACTAGATCTGCTTTGAGCTCTGGATGCTCCATCCAACCTAAATTATTCTATGATTCTAAAACATTCAACTGATAGTATCTTCCGCTGACTTGTACACCTTTGAGGTAACAACCAAAGGCAGTGTAAGGGGTGTGTGGGTGTACTTCTGCACTTTGCAACTGCAAGTGTCCAAGCTTTCTTGCCATTCAGACAAGATATTTGAGTGGGATGTGACCATGCTACAGCCCTTTGATCAGAAGCTGGTGAGTTGTGCTCATGGGAATATACACAGCTTTTCAGTTTTCTCCAGAGAAGCCATTTGGCCTTCTTCCTCAGGGAACCTGCAGCTTTCCTTCTTGAGAGATCTCATGCACTGTAAGTTGCAAATAAGCTTTTCACACCAAGGCACTGCTTTTTTTTTTCTTCCTTCCCCTGGCCATATTTTGCCATTTTCTAGCTGTTTCAAGAAATCCAAAGTTATGTGTATTTTGCAATTATGCTTTGTAATCTTTTTGATGAAGGTTCCTCCATCACTTCCTAGCCACCTCCATCTGAAGGAAAGCCACCTCTACAAGCTGGTTGCCAGAAGACAGCTATCCTGGGAAACACAATGTGTTATAGGACAAAGGGCTGCTCTGCCTGCCTGAGGCATCACTCTTTTGATGTCTTCACAGAAGCATGCTGAGGGAGAAATGAAAAGGCTATCAGCCCTAGCAATACAGGGCACTAGCTGCAGCTGCACAAGGGAGAGGAACAGGAATTCTGTGAGGCCAATCTCAAATTCAAGTCGAAATGCAGGGACTGTTAATGGGAAACAACTGTTTGCTTTGCTCTTTCTCTTGCTCTTCTGACCAAAGCAGGACTTAAAAGGGAGACAAGGTGAGAAAACAAAGAATATGGGTTCTAGAGAACGAAGCAGCTTATTATAAAGCTATTATGAACAGTTGGCTTGATGCTTAGCTAGGGGATAGTGAAGTTAGCAATTAAGAGATGATGAATGGTTGAAGGGGCTTTATAATGATATGGAAAGATTTTCATCTTTATATCAGACAGGTTGAATTCAGGTCAAGTCAGTACCAACTGAACATGAATGCCATCTGATTTATTTCATCAGGTTTTGTGGAATGAGCTTGGTCCCTTGTAAGCTGTTTGGGACAAAGGTTTATTCATAAGTAATTATCTGCAATAAGCACCTCCACTTGCATGAGGCAGGGCTTTAAACAAGGTACTGTTCAAACAGCCCAGCTTTGAAAAGGTTACAATTCAAGCAGATAAAACTGTAAAAGTATTACTTAAATATGACAAAGAGAAAGATGGCATTGTTTCTCCAATGCTTTACAGAAGTGAAGTGCTGGAGCTTTGTTTGAATCTATGTTCAATTATGAGCCAGTTCTTCCTGCCTGGGCATTCAGAAATTGCACAGTGCCTGTTGGGCGAAACTGCAGTCTATATAAAGAAGCAAAGAACATAAGGTGCCCTTTACTAGCCACCATGTTCATCAGCATCTTTCAAGAGTCTGTTTCTGCTCTCACAGATCTCCCCAGTGAGAAAGAGAAGGCGTGGTAGTTAGTACCAAGGAATGGCGTCAGCTTCTGGCTTGCTAGCAAGGGCTATAAACATTATCTTTACACAGCGGACAACTCCTCTTCTACCAGGTTATTGTCAGAGCTGCATTGGGGTTTGCAGGCCACAACTTGTAGTTCAGATCCTTTCCTGAAATCTTCAGCAATTCAGAATTATGAATCCTCTGTTTCTTACATTTGTGAATAGTAAATAAATACATGAGAAGAGACTAGAGGTATTGGAGAATGGAGGCTTAGTTAAGGGACAAAAAGAGGCAGTGAAGCTGGAGGGGAGAAGGAATCTAGGAAATTTAGTTGATCCTGGAAGGATAAAAAAAACCCAAACAAGGACAAGATACAGAGAGGTAATACACAGAGACCCCAGAGAAACTGCAGTGACCTGACCCATCAGTGGGGTTATACTGATGTAGTCCATTGTCACTGTCACCGATTTAGCACGGATTTAAAATTCCACACACTATAGTGCTTCATCTAGCACACTACTAAGCAATGCTACTCTGCTGCATGTTCCTCTTTGAGCCTGTGCAATGGGACCACATTAGGCATTTGCAGCAGTATAATCATGTTGAATAACTGGACTATGCAAATTTTTTAAACATCAGTTTCCTCAAGTTCATAGAAGGACTAGCACAAAACTAGTGGTGTGGAGGAGAGTGAATGGGAGGTTAACCAGTCTTCAGCATCCCATTCTGGGCTGCACTGTTCATACAATTAAGAGTTTGTATTTTGACAATTGTACCAGAGTTAAGTAATTACAATTATATGACGTTTGAAGCGTGGAGTTTAGGACTAGGACTTTGGGAGCTGTGAATGCCTCCAAGGCAGGAATGTGCTCACTGAGGTACAACCAAGTAATATAAAATTGAGGTATCTGAGAGAGGAGGTGGAAGGCAGTGTCTTCATGGCTAGGAAGAAAAAAGCACAGCTTTTTAAGGAGAGACAAAGGGATTCTAGCTTTGGATGGCACAGGAGGTAATCTCTTTTCCTTCATTTCTTTCTGTGCCTTCTCCCCATCCTCTGAGAACAGACAAAAGCAGGCAGTTTGGACAACAAAGGAAGGGGGAAGGATTGCATCTTGGTTCAGGAGAAAAAAATTAGAAGCTAGCTGAGGTGCTAGATCAGTCGAGAAGCTTCTTTACTCTCACTTAAACTACTGTATACTATTACTTATTCTTCTGATGTTTTCTTTCATTTTTAAAAGCCCATGGATTGACTAAATCTTTGTCTTTACATTCTGTCTCCTGGCACATTTGACTCTGAACATGTAACACAGCATTTTTGCTTCACAGTAATGGTGACTTTGGGATGATTTTACAGACATTGAGATTTCCAGTGCATAGCCCCAAATATCAAAGGCTTACAGCTGTCCAGTGTCAGAGCTGGTCATGCTAGCTTTGACAAAATGACATCATTCAGGGACACTTACCAAGAGAACATTAGCTTTTAGAAAAATAGTAGGGAAGACTCATGGTCCTGAGGGTCTTGAGATGTGAAGGACAAGGCCTGTAACCTTTGTTGTTTGTTCACATTTTGAAATTGATGGTGGTTATTTAGATATAGAACACATATCTCAACAGCATCACAGGAGCAATTTAGAAAATACACTTTGCCTCTGCATAATAGATGCTTGTAAAGCTTAGGGCGGTTCTTCCACGTCTCAGTAGACACAGGAGGTGCTGCAAGCCTAACTCATTCACCTCAGTTGACAAGAAGCATGGCACTGTTTGAGATGAGAGACACTGTAAAATCAGTGTCTTTAAGTTCTAAGGTCTAAAACTGTGTGCCAACATTAATACTTTCCAATGATCTACTGGTTGGGAGGATGGGTAGTTGTTTAACTATCATTTTAATGAAGATTACAGAGGTTTTTTTGGTAATTTTTCAATTGTTTCAGGCATCACTTGCTGGTATCTTTGGCTGTAAAAGGTGCCTGGATGACAGGTCAGATAAGACACGGGCCTTTTAAAAAGGTGAAAACATTTTTCAAACACAGTTGTGCTGAAAAAGATTTTTGATAATGCAAGCCTGGCAAAAATAGGTTTCCAGGAAACAATGGGTCTACACACTTGGGATGACTTAGTTAAAACCAAAATAGAATAGGAAGAAGTCACAGTGCAAAGCTTTGTGTCTGGATGGTTGGTATACCTTTATTAATTTAATCTCTGTAGATTAATTATTCTCTGTCGTTTACTGTGCTCACAAAATTAAATACACTGAAATTCAAACCAAGGATCCAGAAGCAAACCCAGCCAGAGGCATTAACAATGCTCCAGTGAGTATGCTGGCACACTTTGATATTCCAGGTCAGTGAAGCTTGTTCTAAGCAAAACATCTGGAGCACTCTAAATCCAGCTTGCTTTAAAATCTAAATCTATGCTGAGCTTCTCTTTATTTCTTTAAGATGCCTTTTAATTACAGTCCTGATCATTGCCATTTTGCAAAAATAATTTCCTGTGCTACTTTCCCCATTAACAATTAAAATTACTATTTTCTCTCATTCTACTCCGCATAGCTTCTCAGAGCAGAGCATTAAAATCTAAATTTCTGTTCATTAGCACTGATTTTTGATCCAAATACAAAATTCTAATGTTGGTATATGGTTTGAAGGTTTTAGAATTTAGTCATACCTTCCCCGGCTTTTTTATTCTGAGAGCTGGATTGAAACAAACACTTAGGGCATTTAAGACCAGATACAGTTCTAAGCTAAGAAAGTGAATCTTCATTGCTTCTTAAGACTTTTTAAAGGGAGTCACTGATACCAGAATTGAAATGGAAGGAGTACTTCCAACCCACTAAGCTGATAAAAAATTATTTAAATAAGCATTCAACAGATTTTGTCTTACGTGTGTATATATATATATATATATATATATATATATATATACATTCGACCAAGTGAAACTGGGCATCTTTGGAGAATGCACCTTCTTGGCAAAAACCTAATGCCACCAGATTCTGGTCATAGGATATCATACAAACAAAGATTCCACACCCTCCCCCCTCCACTCCCTTTTTCTCATGGAAAAAATGCAACTAAATAATATTTCTCTTGTGCCAAATAGACCCCACCTGAAGCTGCATTCTCAGCCTCAGTGTTTGAGAACATCTACGTCTCTGAGGCTCTGCTGTGAGTCCATTCACTCTGAAAAGCAAACAAACAAGTCGGGCACCCTTCATTCCTCAAAAATGTTTTCTTTTTTTTATTTACCACAATACTTTGAGGCCCTTCCTAAAACAGAAGTCCCAGACCAATTTCTGTTTGATAACTCTCCTCCTGTATACACTGAAATTTCACTTTGGCCTTGTCTTATGGGAAGAACTTCCCACTGAATCTGTGTCAACTCTTCAGTGGCTTTACCTTCCCCCATAAAGCTATGAAATAACTACTATAAAGTCAATGCACAGATTAATGCAGAACTAAACTCCCCCACCATGTTAAGCTGAATGCAAATACATGCAAATATTGCTGCAAAATGTCTTTTGCATTGCTCAGTATAAGGCAAGTGAACCCATGACTACAGATGTAATTTTCAAAGGAACAAACACACTTAGAACCTCTCTGGCCACACTGTGGAAAGTTCTATTCAAAGAGAATGATTTCCTTGCAGTCTGTATTGCAAAAAGGCCTCTTATAGGCCTTACTTTAGATATTAACATTGTTTTATGGATGCAGAGTGAGGAAAATATACTACTCAGTACTACTAACTAGCAGAATTAGCGTGAGCCCTTTACAGTGATGATTATTAAGGCATCACTGACACAACAAGATCTTCCCAGATACATCAATACCTAAAGCAGAGCTAAACTGCATAAACAAACAGAGCACCAGAAGAAAATCCTATTTTGTAATTGTACCACACTGAATTCTGGAAGCCTCTGTGAAGATTCAAGGCTTAGTCACAAAAGTAAGAACTCAGAAGGAGCTCCTGTCCCCTTACATGCAAATGTACTTATCCTGTGGATAAGTAACTGAGATACAGTGATGTCTTGCACAAACTGACTGCATGTCTGAAGTACAGCAGAAAAAGATACACATCAGAAGAGAGTAGCTTGTTTTTCATGATGCCTCCAGTCAGTCCTTGCAAATACATTTGCTTAAAAAGTCTCCCAATATCTTAGTAAGAAGGGGCTGCAAGTTGCTACTACTCCTAGGCCTGGGACCTGCATTTGCTGCAGAAGACATCTATTCACAGAGAACAATGCACTGCTGCAAAAGGATGCATGGAGCATGACGTATTACCTGCAAGAAGCACTGTGCCATCACATTGTGCCATGCAGACGTTTTGTTAACTGGCTGTGAGAAGAACAGGAGAGAGCTGGCATTTTTCAGCTTCCCCGGGATCTGTGGTAGAAGCTAGCAACTGCACTTCCCATTGAAATATCAAATGTGCGTGGGTAGGGTACAGACTCTTATGCCAGGATGCAGAAGCAGCATCTCAGAGGTGGCTTTCCAAGCTATTTGTCTTCCTTTTTTGTTTCCTCTTCTAAAAAAAGAACTACTGAACCATATTCTGGCACTTAGAAGCCTCCCAAATATGATGTTTCCAGTAGTATAGAGACTCTTTTGCTATTGCACAGACCTTTGTTTTTCACATGTTTACCGTAGCATGCATGCATTACATATAAGAATGAATACTTGGTTTACCTAGAGTGTCCCTAAGGGGGCTGAATTACTGAAGTCTGAAATATCTTCATCCTTTTTCCTGCCCTGGGGCTGATTGCTAGCCTGCATCTGTCAGTCACAGGAACTGAAAGTTAGGTGGCCAAAAATAAAAGCTGCTGCAAAGAAAACATGTTTTACAGAAAAATATATGAAAAGAAAAATCTATAATTATCCAGTCACATTAGTGACAGTGAGATCCTCCCAGCTTTTCAACCACGTACAACTAGCAATTGTTTTAAACAATCAATGAGTTAATTATAGCAGTAACTTCCCATTACATTTCACAGGGAATGCATTATGTGGTGGGGTGCATTAGAAACTATAAAGCAGTACTTTCATTTAAAAGACAAGCAGAAAGAATACCAGGGTAAGCAGTGTATACCTGAGTCCTACACGACTTCCAGCAGCATTCCTCTCTGCAGTGCCAGTGGCTCTTTCCCTTTTGGGGGTACACTTTTTCCTCACCAAATGAGACCTGAAGCCCCAGTCAGGCTCAAAATGTATCTCTTCCTGCATGAAGAATCTCACCCAAAAAGCACACTTGATGGTACAGCACATGCAATCTAGCAGTGCAACTGCCATCTACCACTCTTTTACTCTAGGTGACACATTCAGACTTGGCTTAAGTAAGACAGGACTCCTGCCAGTAACCACTTTTCTCTTTGAACACTAACTTGTTGATATATTCCTAAGCTTTTCTGTCTCTTTTTTAAAAAGCTTCTCACTAGCAAAGATTAATGACTTTACTGTCCCTGGGAAAAATGGTGAGGGAAGCACTGCTAAGCACAGCTACGATTTATCTATCTATATATAAATCCTACTGCTTAGCTTTGATTTGCTGCAGAAACACAATTTTAGCTTGGTATGAGATACTCATTTGCATCAAAACAATTGATAAATTGATGCCTACCATAAGAGATAGCATCATAATCTAGTACCTTGAGCTTTTGTGGTTCATTATCATCTCAAGAGTGCCCAGGTCTGCATTCAATTACATGTTTCCAGAATGCAATTTCAGTTTCATGTAGTGATTGTAGACTTCTAGATTCTGCCCAGTAAAGCCAACAAAAATATTCCTGTTGAGTGTCAACTGGTGCCTGGTTCCTTCTCCTGCTGGCAATTGGGTATTTCATTACAGGTGGCAGAAATCTGCATTGCTGGGACACATGTGGAAGGACATACCTACAGCCTTCAGAAAACCCCTGCTGCTTTGATAAAAAAGCAACTGCTTACATGCATTCTGGACTCTTAGTTTCTGGGCTGGATAGAGCAAGGGCCTTCACCAAGGGAAGAGCCACCTCATTCAGACATGGGGAATGCATTCTATTTTGGAACCCCAAATGGCAAGCCTGTTGCTCACAGAACATATATTCTCTCAGTCTCTCAAGAAAAAGCAAGCCAGCACAAGAAACAGCTAGGGCAGGCATTAGTAAAGCTATAAATATAGTTTCTGTCTTTCTAGCCCTAAATAAGGCTGAGTAATGGCATGTCATCACTCTGCTTTGGAGATTGCCTTCAGGTATGCTATTACCTGCTTGGAGGGAATGAGATGAAAACAAGCCAGCAGCAGCCCATCCCCTCCCTTCACACTTGCTGAGCATCAGCCACACTCACTACGTCTTTGCCAACCTCCAGTGCCAAACCCGGTATCCCACTCCCCTGAGCTATGGCTTCAGTTTCCAGCATTAGTTGGAATGAGTTATCTTCCCCAGTGCTTTGCCAATTACAACCTACAGATGCTGGGAGACAAGGAAGGCACCAAGTATGTCCTTATGCAAACATGGACACTCACATAATGCACAAAGCTGGCCCCCGAAACAAAGACACGCACCTGACACAGTACTCCATTCTAGATCATTTGCCTCTCTTTTAAGGATGATGAAGTGTATCACGAAGTAGTTCACAGAACAAATTTAATATTTTGTCACATTCTTGAAATGGGTATTGTTTTTCATTGTCTTATGACATTTAATCTCTTAGGTTATGACACAATGAAAGTTTCCTTGTAATAACTGCATAGAGACTTCAAAAAGAATTTTGTTTCCCTAATGGAGTGTCACCAGATGATGATTAATTTGTCTCTCCCTTAAGGTCTCAAAGAAAGAAGACTTAAAAAAATCCCCAAACAAATAAAAAAGGGCAGTCTGAAGGTCCATGTTTTCAAATATGACTAGTGACTAAATGGGCCTAGCTTAATATGCACTGAAGACTTTCAAAAGCAAGGGGTGACAATTTTCTAATAGGCAGCCCCCTTTAAAATGTGTCCAGCCAGCCACATCAGCAAACAAACAAAAGCACAATTGTTTGGGAACGGTAAGCCTAAACCCCACCAATTTAAATCCCATCTTTAAATACAATTTCTGAAATGACAACATGGACTTTAGAAGCAGAGAGCAGAGAAACAGCAGAGAATGACTCCTGCAGACACAGTCACATATGCGACAAAAGCAGGGTTGCAAGTGTAGCAATTATAACAGCACTTCTTCAGGGAAAACCAGCTTGTAAGCAAGAGAACTCAGGCACAAAACAGGTCAGAACCACTCCAAAACGACTCAGAGGTCTCAAAGGCTGAAAACAGCAGGTCAATTTTAATGGCTGCAAAAAAAACCCAACACTGTTCTTCTGAGAAGTTACACATCAGGAACAAATGGATGAACACAAGCAGGGATGGTTTCCAATTTATCACTGCTATGAAAAAATCCTGGGTAACCTACACTGTGGATGGACACAATCCTGATCTAACTAGGAGAGAGTGTGGCATCCAGCACAGACTGTGTCCCATTTAAACATGAATTTGCAGCTTCCGATTCACAGTCCAGCCCTTAGGACAGTCTGGGTTGGTCTGTGGACTTGGTAATTAGCTTTGGTGCCTACAATGAAGGCCATCAGAGACTCAACCATGGTTTCTTCATTTTGGTTTGGTCCCTGCAAGAAATGTCTATGTTCAGCCCATGACTGATTTTTTTATCAGATGGTTTCCCCTTGCTCTCCTCAGCCTGCCAGCATTCCAAGACCAGACATTTTAGTGGCCACTCTAGATTGGTGGTGCTGGGTTCATTTTCTTGATTCCCTTTTTCTTTGAGCAAAAATCCCAACAAATCACTGTTCAACACCATGGCATCCAGAATAAATGCCTCTACTTGCTTCTGCTATTTAAGGCATCTGTAAATAACTGATAAGGATTACTTATCTCTGCAGATGGCTTATGTTTTGGCAGAAGGGGGAAAACCCACCACCTCAGGCATAAAGGAGGATTCTTAAGCAGAGGTTAGTCACTTCTGCTGCTCATGACTATATGCTAAAGCCTTGGAGCTACTGCATCTCCATGGCTTGTGAATGGGCCAAAGCTTCTTTGTCACTGTGATAAATATGCAGAACAGCACACTAATTAGCTCAGTACACTGCTAATGTAAGATAGCATAAGTCTATCAAGTTCAACATGGCTAAATCCTTTACTCTCACTTGTGATGTGACTTACAAACAGGAGTAATAAATAACAGTCACCTGAATGCTAAACCTGCCTCTCCCCTCAAAGAACTACACTCACTTCACATCCTGTGCAGATAAAATATCCCTGGGCCATTTCCTCCATGGGAAGTGAACACTGAATCATAGAAGCATTAAGGTTCAAAAAGACCTCCAAGATCAAGTCCAACCTTTGACGGAACACCCCCATGCCAACTAATCCACAGCACTCAGTGTCATGTCCAGTCATTTCTGGAACACTTCCAGGGATGGGGACTCCACCACCTCCCTGGGCAGTCCGTTCCAATGCTATACCACCCTTTTAGTGAAGATATTCTTCCTGACGTCCAACCTAAACCTCCCCTGGCACAATGTGGGGCCAGGGGAGGTTTAGGTTGCTCTTGTCCTGTTGCTGGCTGCCTGGGAGAAGAGACTGATCCCCACCTGGCTACAGCCTCCTTCCAGGCAGTTGTAGAGAGCAGTAAGGTCTCCTCCGAGTCTTCTTCTCTCAAGGCTAAACAACCCCAGCTCCCTCAGCTGCTCTGCATATTACTCACTCTCCAGACCCTTCATCAGCTTACACTGGTTATACAGTACAAGCAGTTACACTGTGTCCATGAAAAACTAGAAGAAAACAGGTAAATTTAAAGTATGTGTGGTCAAAGCTTGGGCACAGCACCAGAGTGAACTGGCCTCTCAGTGCTAATGATCCCACCAACTTTATTTCAATGCTCATTTCAAGACCTGACATTTTCCCCAGGAGATGTAACTCTCATCTGGGTCAGGTCTCCAATGAGTAGATGAGCTTTGCCTTTGGGAAATAGAGAAAGTACATTTGGCTAGTTACATCATTTAGATCTTTTCACTTTTTACATCATTTAGATCTTTTCAGTTACTCTATAACTGCTTACAGTTGCAGAAATGAAAGAAGAAAAGCCATTGCTTCTTTATTTAATTCCTTCCCTAAAAATGTGATCCTTCCCCACTCTACTTCCCATCCTTACTCTCAGTAATTTTTAAATATTTTTTTTTATATTTAACAAAGATACAACACTACTTTCAGGTTCTGTTTGGTTTTTTAAAATTAAAACAAAGATGTCTGAGAAGCCTCATATGCTTAAACACACGCATATTCACTTGTTTCAGGTAGAGACAAATACTTAACAGAGAAGGGATCTACTGTTCCCCCTGCCCCCCCCACTGAAAAAGAAAAACAAAAAAGCCAGTAAGGCATAGGTGAACATAAAATAATACAAAATTCTTGGCTGTCTACATCAGCAGCATGCAGGCAGTAAAACTGAAAGAAATCTCATTAGCATGACATAACAGTCAATTATAGTAAGCAAAGTTTAAGTACTGCAGCCTGATTAATCAGCAGATATTCCGATCAGTGAAAATGGTGCTCTACAAGTTTCAAGTTTTAGTTCATTGCTCCACATTAAGCAAAAGGTGGGAATGGTACAAAGGGAGACAGATTCATCTTTTGTGTAATTGCAGTTGACTACAAAAGTAGACTCCTTTCGTTCTTGGAAAGGCTTTGACTTGACATCAAATCCATGCACACTCAGAGGGATTCTCCTGATCATCATTTCCCAGCAGGAGATTGAAGGGTCTTTGCTTTTTAAGTGTTTTCCCAATACATTTCTAAGTGTATATAAATTAACAAAATGAAAAAGACCAATGCTTCGAAACATTTTGAGTTAGGTTCACATCTGAAAAATGTGTGTGAGGGCAAAACACACCATGGAAAGTATGTGGTGGGCTTGAAGCCTGGACTACCATTACATCTGGAAAAGGTGCAGTATTCGGGAGGTTGTTTTCAGGAATGCCTGGCCTTGCTGAGCTCAGCAAAACTGAGTTTCCCATTGCATAAGTTTAAAAAAACTATCCCAAACCAGAAACCCAAAGCTTTTACATAAAGTTCTTACTCACATGGAATCTCCTAAATCTCTTTTACAACTTAAAAGACTCACAATATGAATCTTTCAAAGTTTTACCTACTGTTACACTGAACTGCTACAGAATGAAGGACCATTTTAACATTAACATTAATTAACATTAATTTGAATTGACCGCCCTGACATCCTGAAATCCCTTCTGATCTAAATTATCCTCTGATGCTAAGTAGCATTGGTTTATTCAAAACTGAATTTTGGTAAATTGGAAAATAATTCTGGGAAAAGTTGTCTTACTCAAATTCAAGATCCCTAAAAAAGTAAACTTTGAAACAAATAGCATGAAAACTTGAGAATACTGGTACTCAGTTTTGGTACTGAGTCAATTATGAGCAATCACGTGGGACTTTTTTTCTATTTCACTGCTCTGGAACAACTCAAAGTGTGACAAAAATGATTTTCAAGCAAGAATATTATTTACTCATACTGTGAGCTTCCTTTCTGGTTCTTTGCATCTGTCACGAGGAAGAGGAAACTACTCTTAAACAACACTTGCCTATCTAAAAAAGTGCTCTTTCTGAAAACAGTTTTTTTCACTACAGCCGCACTCTCAAAAGTTTCCAGCATTCTCTTAGTTTGCCTACATTGTGAATCTATGGGGATCTGACAACTGGTTAAGAAAACTAGAAATCCAGGTACATTTTGCCAGTTCTTACAGACATTTTACATGGTGTGAAACAAGAATTACTTAGAGGCAGAAATACTGCAGTGGTGGTCAAAGCCACAGCTACAGCTACAGTTTGCTCTGCACTTCAATTGTAAGTGGATTTCATGTTTCCCCTAGCCACTGTATTTCAAAAATACAACCTTGCACAGATTTTTCTGGGTTGGTTTTGGGTTGTTTGTTTGTGTTTTGGGATTGTTTGCGGGTTTTTTTGTTGTTCTCTTTTGGGTTTGTGGTTTTTTGTTTGTTGTTTTGGTTTTTTGTTTCACTGGTTTGGGTTTTTTGTTTGTTTGGTTTGGGTTTTATTTGGTTTTGTTTGTTGTGGTTTTTTTTGCTTGTTTTACCCTCTCAGGTTAATAAACCACAGAATTTCTAACAGACACATTTGCTCCTTTATCAGCTTAATAGGCTGTTAAAAATGTCAGACACCTTCTGTTCTGCTGTCTGAGAGTGTTAGGCTTAGAAAGTTTGAGGAATCTGGACTTTACTCACATACCTATTGCAGTCTATTGCTTGAAAATCAAGGCAAAAATAACGAAGTTCAAGACTGTTTCTCAATTTGAGATAGCAAATCCTAGCTTCACTGTTGAGCCAGAATTTTTCTTCTAATCAACATATAAAAGATTGTGTTGGACCATTTCCTTTCTTTGTCACCCATCACACAGAGTTTCCTCAGAAAAGTTCTCATTTGAAGATCCTTTATCCAATAAAGCATGATGACTCCTTCAGAGATTAAAAGTCTAATCTTCAGTACGACTGACAGCCCTTATGAAAATTAATAGGTCTGTGCTTTCCTACCTATCTAATCCTCACTCTTACTGCCCTCATGAAGGTAATGCATAGAAATAAGTGTGACTATGCTGAAAGACGTTTCAGATCTCCTGAGACTGCAGAGCATGGAGAAAGATTTTGTAAGAAGACATCTGAACTATATTTTTTTCTTCAATATCTTTGAAAGATACTGTAGTGATATGCTGTGATATAGGACTTATCTAGTGAGCTTTTTTGATAGCTGTGAATGTATTTGACTACACAGATGTTCCCTATAATATCATGGAGCAATGGCATTACAGAAATGATAAATATAACCTTCAGCACCTACCTGGGGAGATTGCCCTGCAGAGAGACGACTTTCAGTGGTCTAGGTCACAGGAGAAGAGACATTCTCCTGTAGCTGTACCCCAAGACAAGACAAACTGCTTCTTAATTTCAACTGGCCATGGTCTGTATTTTGGGAGCAGAACAAGCAGGGCTGCAGTCTCAATAACAGAAATGAGTTACAAAGACCCAGCTCTGCTTCTTAGGAAGGCCAGTGCAGGAAGTGTAGCTCTGCTAACACATCAGCAAAGGCAGTGGAGTTAGATTGCTGCTAGTTAAAGTCACAATACTCTATCTGTTGTATGATTCCAGTGACAACTACAGATATGAACGATTATACTTATGCCTTATACTCATGAATTTTTTACCTGAAGTCTTTTTACTGTGGATACCTCAACTGAGAAATAAACTCAGGAAAAAGATTTGGCAAACACTGTTAACACTGACAGATCCCTGAACACACAGCACAGCTGGCAAACACTGTTAACACTGACAGACTTCTGAACACACAGCACAGTTAGCAATAGCACTATTAGGGAGGATCAATAATCACGTACCGCATTTTACAAACTCGTAAGAGAGATTACATTACCCACCACTAAAATCTTCCCCTCTTAGATGTAGGTTTACACAAACACTGTTGTGGCCGATGAACATACACTACAAGGGACAGAGAGTTTTCAGTAAGACAAGACCCTAGTACCACAAGAACCACTTTATGTTAGAGGTGACCAAAAATGCTTCTCCCAGGAAGTATTGCTCTGTTATGTTAATCTATCCCAGTTTGAATTCCCCGGTTGGCTGTCAGCCTCTACCCTTTGTCACTCCCCCAGAGCTTCCCCATTGGTCCCTGTTCCCTAGTCCTGCCTTTTCCCCAGCCCCGGATAAAACTGTGAGTTTTGGGATCATGTTGGCATTTGCCTCTGCAACCTTCAAAAGTGTAGAAGCAATGAATGCTCCTGCTGGAACGCACACAAATGCCCTTCTCGACTCTTTGCTACCGACTATCATAGTGAACCCACCCGTGCGTCTGTGGGGGCACGCGGGACCCCACAGAGCCGGGCAGGGACAGTATTGCAACACCATAAAATAAACACTATAACCACCTCTTAAACAGAAACTAGAATAGCACAGGACAGTGCAACTATCTAGGCTAACCTAAGGTCAAGGTCATGCCCTGCTAGGAAAAAAAAACAAACAATAAAAAGAGAAAAGCTGTTATTCTGTTTTACTGGAATGGGTTAGTGGATAAAATGCTGGGGGTTTGGTTTGCATTTCCACTTCTTTCCCAAACTTCTACAACATCAGAGTTGTTTAGCCTGTGTAGTCTCCACATGTTACTATTTTCCTACTTAGATGCCTTTAGATGTCTAGCTTCATCACAGATGGCTGTTTCAATATTTGTTTGTGCCCACTTTAAAAGACAGCAGAGAAGTATGCAGAGTAGAATACCTGTGCTGCTCCATGCCATAACACATATCTACTTACCTGACTGCAACGCAGGTCTATAATCACAGCACCCCATGCCAGCAAACAGCTTCCTTCTTCCTGGCCGTGTTTTAGAACCTCTTAACCAGAAGCCCACAGGACACTTCCCGTACTTTAATTTCTTTGTGCTAAGTAAGCCGGGCAAGTATCCCTGCTAATCAATGGAAGACCAATTCCATACCTAAAATCCATGCTGAAAGGTACAACAGACATGACTGGTCTCTGCTATAAATGCATGGCTTTCTTCACCTACAGTAGAAGTTGTTTCTGTACACTTTCTTTCCACTCTCAGGTCTTGGTTTGTTCCTGACTCCTCTCTCCAGCCTGACAGCTGCTGTAGTTCTGCATAACCACAGAGCACAGGATAAGCATAAAACTGGCTCAAAGTCTAAACTCCATTTCCAAGTGCATCCTCTGGCACCTTTCTGAACAAGTATTTTCTTTTGTCTCCACCTTTTTCTCTCCCTCTCCTGCTTGGTTACAGGCTTATCCTGTTTACATGCAGATGGAAAGAGACTGATTTCGGTAGCCATCAGGTATTGGTAAAATATAGCTGCATTTTGTATCATCTTGCAGTACCTTCAAAATCACGTGTCAACAACAGGGTTAAAAATAAAAAAATAGCAGCAGAACATAATTTCCCCCTACCTCAGCATTTTCTCACCCTTTCCTGAGCTTCTTTGTGACCGAGGGCTGAGAAAAGTACCACTAGGCCATTTCAGGTCTTCTAGATAACTTTCTACACCACCTCCACTGCTTGTGCTGTTATTCAGCAGTTACTGCAGATCTCAGTTTCAGTAGGATTTGCAAGTCAATCCTCTATCTGTAAATCCCAGATGGCTCAGTGATTTTTAGCGCAGCTATTGATCTCTTCATTCACAGATACCAGCTTCTGGGCAAACACACCCAGCTGCTCTCATCAACCCCGCCTGACTGCCACCGGCAGAAAAGAGGACTTTGTGTGCCCAGACACTACCCACTAATAACACTGCCACTTCGAGCAATAAAATTAGGCAGGAATAAGCATATGGTTTGCACGTTTGCCTACCTGATTACAAGGCTGCTGCCAGGCTCCCTCCCTTACTCTGCAACAGCTGTGCTTTTGGCAACTGAGCAACAGCCTTCCTAAGTGTCATGCTCTGAAAATGCACAAGCTCTACACACACCCATCCAGCCTTGCTGTGCCAGACAGCCCCTTCTCCGCCGTCAGCCAGCCGAAAAACAAGTTGCAATTCAATGACCAGCTCCCGTATGAAAGGAAGATACAGAGGTCGGAACAATAAATGCTATTAACCGTTCTGAAAACAGCGCAAGGCTTTTTGTAAAACGAGAATAATTATTACATATATTACCTATAAATCAGGAAGGTCTTCAGCAGATTGCTGCATATTTGATGCCAACTGCTCTGTCTTTCTCATTCTATCTCACACCGCTGCACAACAGCCAGAATGGATTCGGGCTCCCTGGTGGTGCAGAAGGCAATTGCTCCTTATCTCCACGAGGCAGGGATTCCTACCTCCTCACTGAGACCTCTGAATTAGGTGACAAGGAAACAAGCCAAAGGTCCAGCTAGCCTTCCCTCCCCACCCATGCTCTTCCCTGCAGATCACTAAGATTGCTACCATAAATCAGGCCTCCACATGGCTGTGGCACCAGTAGGAGATTTCAGGCAAAGCGGCATGGTATTGTATACTACTGCGACTTGTTCACATTTTGAACGCTGTTCGGTTGAGCTTTGTTACATGCAGTTCTGTCTCCTTCTGCAGGGAATTACTCAGCCAGGCAGTCACATGGCTGCAGCAGCATAATTAGAGGATTCAAAGTATGCTAAGCTCATCTGGAAATCATATGAGGTCGGGAGATAAACAAACCCCAATGATGACAAGGAACTACTATCTCTGTGCAAGTAGTAGCTTGTAACTCTCCCAGTGTGCACTCTCCCAGGGCTTGCTGTCACAGAAAAACTGTGAGTTATGGAGTAATGTAAACCCCACCTAAGTTTGAAAGGAACCCATCAGTACATGGAGTTCAAAATAACCAGGCAAACAGGCTGCAACATGCCCTCAAGAAGGAAATGGGTACTGGGAAGAGGAGGATATGTATGAATGCAAGTGTATCAGATTTGGGGGGCCAACAGTTTCCATAACAAAATAGTGGAAAATTTAAAATTCAAATTCAGGTTCAATACCTAGGGTTCAAAGGAGAACATTTCAGAGTTTCATAAAGTTTAAAGGAATCTGATAAAAATATCTGGATACGAGATTTTGGGTTAGACCAGTTCCATCATAATGTTCGGGAAAGTATTGTGCAGGACACAAGAAAATTAGAATGGTGTTGTTTATAAATGCAAGTGAAGCACAGAGAGCTCTTGGACTTTGTCATGGCGGGATCAACAAAGGAATTTGCACTTGATTTAAAACCTTGCCCAAGATGGTTTTTCATCTGCCCTAAGCTTAAGGAGCATTTTATTCATTGCTGTGGTGCATCTAAGTGGTGCATAATGAGAGACTCTGCAGCTAATGGTTTGGCTCTGCATGGCCAGGTGTGGTGCTAGGATGTGAGGCCCAATAAAAAGATTCCCATTTCTAGTGGATGCTGTCCATGTGGTTAGACATATTCCTTAAGGCCCCCTAAATCCTCAGGAACAGATATACTTTCTTGATTCAGTTGATAAACTGCTTCTAGATTACTTTCAACTTCTTTCACAAATTTCCTGTCATATTTCTCTCCTGATCACAGTTTTGCTTATTATTTGTTTTCTTTCTATTTAAGTTGTGTAATGAGGTAGCCAGTTTCATTTTTACCACTTCACCGATTTTACAGTGTAATGTAACATACTTGTGTAATTGTTACTTCTCTTTTCCCAGCATTTCCCTTCCTCCATGCCCCACACCAAGTATGTCTTGCTACCAGCAGCCTTGTCTCTGCAGGCAAGTTCCTCCATAACACAGCTCTTGTTTGTAATTCTCCTTATGGTCAGAGCTGCTCCTGATGCTGCCAAAATGCATGCAAGAGCCAGCCAAAGACCAGAATCTTGATGGAAGAGGCACTGACAGAGGTGTGCAGACCCACAGTGGGAATGGGCAGCTCCTCAGGTCTGTGGTATGTGTCCTTCTGAAACTTTCCTTCTGATCCAATCCAGCCTGAAGCACTTTTCAAATACAAATCTTTCAGCTTTCCAAAGTGCTCCCCATATTATATGTACAGCCATCCTCACTGAGGAGGGAGCTCAGGGGTGGCTGACAGCCATGACCATAGAATCACAGAATATGCTGAGTTGGAAGGGATCCACAAGGATCAGTGACTCCAACTCCTGGCCCTGCACAGGACACCCCAAGAATCACCCCATGTGCCTGAGAACATTATACAAATGCTTCTTGAACTCTGTCAGCCTTGGTGCTGTGACCCCTTCCCTGTTCCAGTGCCCAGCCACCCTCTGAGTGAAGAACCTTTTCCTGACATTCAACATAGACCTTCCCTGACACAATTTCAGGCCATTCCCTTGGGTCCTGTCACTGGGCACCACAGGGAAGAGATCAGTGTCTGTGCCTCCTCTTCCCCTCACAAGGTCTCCCCTCAGTCTCCTCCAGGCTGAACAGACTGAGTGACCTCAGCCACTCCTCATACAGCTTCCCTTCAAGGCCCTTCACCCTTCTTGTTGCCCTCCTTTGGATGCTCTCTAATAGTTTAATGTCATGCACTGGAAAATAAGCTCAGGAAAAAGAGTTGCTACTGGAAGGAAAGGCACATACTGGGCCCCACCATTTATGTGAGTTTTTTTTGCTCATTCTAAGCTGGTGATGTTTGTGTACACAGTGATACAAATGTGGGCTGATCTCCCAGCACACAACAATTAAGCAAGGGCCTGGCTGTCTCTTGGGATTGCTGCATCTTTTTTTCTCTCTGAAAACCTTTCCACTTTGGGTATGACATCATGCTGACACTTGTCTCTTGAGCAAGCTGCCCTTTCCTTACTCCTTCCACTTATCCCTTGCAAAGCACGTGCAGGGAACCCTACAGGAAATTAACATTCACAATAAAAACAGAAAAAAGAAAATGCTGTTGAAGTCCACTTGGGCTGCTGAATATTTTAGTGTGGGAGTCCCCTAACTCAGGGAATATTCAGTGATGGGATGGATTTGGTGTTGGACTCTAATCTGAATGAAAACTGGCGTGTATGAAAAGGCATAAAGCAGAAAGCTGACAATATACTGATTTCTGTGATTTTACTGTCCTAAAACTATTAGCCTCTGGAAGGGACATATAGTACTTGTTTAACTTTTTATCTTATTTTTCAACAGAAACCTTTACAATAAAGAGAAAAAGGGGAGCTTAAACCCAGAGTAAACTCCATCCAATGGCGATCTGAATCAAAATCTATTACCTGTCTTGTGAAAAAGACAACAGTGTGTGTACCACAGTTACCCCCCCATAAATCACTAGCTGAATGGGAAGCAGCAAGTCAAGTGGACTGGTGCTACTCTGAACAGTTTAGGAAAGCAACACCTAATGGTCATCTCACGAACATCCTTGGTATCCTGACAGAAGGCATCACCCAGTTTCATCTTGAACTGTCTGTGCTTGTCTGCTCCAGTAAAGAGTTCTCCCCTCAACTGAATTTTTCAGTCTCCAGCCTCATCTAGGCTGTGACCCAGGTTAGCTGCTTATAACAACAGCTTAGAAATGCATGGTGGACTCATTAAGGGGATCAACATTTACTGAAGAATCAGAAGCTTTTTCTTGCTAGTTTCATCATGTGCAGTCTGAAAAAAAAACCCCAGATCTTAGATTTTAGTATTTTAAACTCAGTAATAAATATAGAAGAGCATTCTGTACAACTGTTCTTTGATTTGCTATGTGTGGTTGGTCTATTTTTTTACTTTCTGTGCTTTAAAAATAAACCTCATTAAACAGTTGGGATTCTAGCATGTTCACATGACTTGGGGAGCTGGGATTCCATGAGAAACCCTGAAGTTGTGTGCTGTGCTCCACAAAGAAAGTCTGAACATTTTGGGTAGCCATCAATCCTCAGTGCAGCTCCACCAGGTTCACTGAATTCAGTACAGTGTGTCCAAACCAACTGCCTCTTGTTTCTGCACGGTAGAGATAAATATGAAAAAAATCTAATTTCATCAAAATTGTAAAAAAGCTTTAAGACCTATCAAAGTAGGAAATAGGCAAAGCTATTTTGTGTCAAGCAGAATATAAATATGAAACAGAGACAGCAATACATTATTCTAGTTTTGCTAGACAGACTTGTTTTTAATGCTGTATCTCTGTGAAACATCTATCGAATTATTTTTTCTTTCCTCAATATAACACATAAAAAACGCCCAAAACCCAACAAATCCAAAGCCTCGTCTACTTCAAAGTCCCTAGAAATAAAGTGAATGCCTAGCAGAATTTTAATGACTCAGAGAGATTTACTGCAGATTAATTTGATTAAGTATTGCTAAATAACGAGGCATTTCAGAAAGATACTGAGGGTTTCTGAATTCAGTCTTTTGTCTGTAACACTTGGAGCAATTTATTAATAAAGTTCATATTATGTAGTGTTTCACAGAGGCAAATTAAATGCATGGTGTTTTAAGAAAAATGCCCCCACTATAAATATTCTTAGCATAAAAGTGCTGTATTTCAGAGAAAACTCACAAAACAAAAATGCTTTAGAAACAATAATACTTACTTAGCATCAATCATTTTCCAAAACATTCAACAGAAAACACAGCAAATTAATCCTTACAACACTCCTTTGAAATTCAGAGATAACTAATTCTTCTTTTACAGATAAGGCCCACTGAGGTAGGATAATAAAAACTGTTTGGCTAAAGACATAGGGGAAGCTAAGGCTAAAAGTTAAAGGATAGAAAATTATTCCAAACCCACATCTTACATTCTTCTTAATGAATAACCCATCATTTTAAAAAATAAGGAGGGTTGTAGCTCTCTCTATATTGAAAGGCCATGTAATTCTAATAAGCAAAATAACTCTGTGTCTATGTGAGGAATACGTACATAGTTCAACCATAAATGGCATAACATCCTTTTTAATACTCAGACTGCTGTACTAGGGCAAAAATACAGTCAGAGTTGCTTGGCTTGACAATGCATGAGTCTCCTCCACCCAATCAATCTGGATGCTGTAGCCGGAGCCATAACAAAAGCAGGAGAATGAAAATTGCTGGTCCTCGGTATCCTTTAAGAGAAGAGTGACAAATGTGACCAATAGCTCTGTCAACCACTGTAAAAAGAGGCTGTAGACTCACAAGGGCCAAGCAAGTGGCATGCACTAAAAACAGGAGGAAGAAGCAAACATGATGAGATTTGGCTTTAAAGTCAAATCTAAACGCAGAGGTAGAAAAGCAGTTTGAGCCACCAAGAGAATTCATTACTCCATGGGTATCTCCATAACTTTGCAAGGAATTCTCGCCAGCACCTGAAGTAAAATGTAACCCTTTGTAGATCTACTGACTTTTGTGGAATCTTTACTGAACAAGTTTCTTAAAAAGCTCTGGGATGGCTACCTAAAGCTCTTTGTAGTATGAGGAATTTCAAGAAAATCCCCTCTCCTGGGGGGGGTTGTGCTGTGCTCAATGCACCCCAGGACGAGGTTTGCCCTTGGGGCTGCCAGGGCACACGATGGCTCACACGGAGCTGCTGCTGACCAGCACTCCCAGATCCCCTTCCACAGGGCTGATCTCCAGCCATTGCTCCTCCAGCTCATACTCGTGCCCATGATACTCCATCCCAGGAGCCAGATCCAGCACTTGGACTTGTTAAATTTCATCTTATTGATGACTGCCCAATGTTCCACTCTATCCCTCTGCAAGGACTCTTGTCCCTCAAGTGAGTCAACAGCACCTCCCTGTTCCATATCATCAGCAAACCTGCTAATGGGGCATTCAATTCGTGCCCCCAGATCACTGAACAGCGCTGGCCCTGGAACTGATCCTGAGGAACACCGCTGGTGACCGGTCACCAGCCAGATGTAGCCTCATTCACCGTAACCCTTTGCATCCGGCTGTTCAGCCAGTTCTTCAGTGTGTACCCACTCATCCCAGAGATGGACAACTTGTCCAGAAGGATGCCGTAAGGGATGGTATCAAAAGCCTTACAAAAATCCAGAAAACTACATCTACCACCTTCCCTTCACACACCAGGCAGGTGACCTTACTGTAAAAGGGTATCAGTGAAACAGGACTTCCCTTTTGTGAACTCATGTTGACTGTGGCTGATGTTTTTAAATGCCCTTCAGAACAATCCAGTTTAATCTTCTCCATAGTTCTTCCAGAAACTGAGGTTAAACTAACAGGTTTGTAGTTGCCTGGGTCTTCCCTCACGCCCTCACTGCATATAGGGCAACTTCTATTCTAGGCAAGATCGGGGAGAAGAGCTGCATAATGCACATCTGCAAAGCACACAGCCTTGTGTGTTAGAGAAAGCTCTGTCCTGAGGGCTTACAGAGACAAGACTCCAATACAGGTTTTACACTCTGTGCTCAGTGTGGCATCCAGGCAACCTTAATATTCAGTGCCGGCATACATCTCATGCCCCCAGGGGAGAACTGCTTGTGAACTGTGGCCTAAGCAACCTGCCAAAGAGCTGCTGGCATTGGAAGGATCAGTGTTTCACAGAGCTGGAATCAGGTGGGTGCACAGCAAAATTACTGTTCTCTTAGTTTTTTTTAAAAAACTGACAGAGACCAAAGGAGTATTTTTTTTTAACCACACATTTAAGAAGATTGTCAGAAGGCATATACAGAAGATGCCTCACTTCAACCACTCTGAGCTTCTTAAACATAGAAAGTACCCCGGGACATCTAGACTGTTCATGAAAAATGTTTATGTAAACAATTTTTAAATTTCTTCTAGCAAATTCATGAACAGAAGATACCAAAAGCCAAAAAACAAACATTAACTGGACAAAAATAGGTATCTGAGCACTATAAATGAGAGATTTTGGAAACCAGTCTGTATGAGTCTCCTGCCTTTGGAACAGATACAACCAATAGAAATGTATTTGAGCGTTGCAGTGGCTGAGTTTGTTGTCACAAAGAAACCCGAAGGGCTGGATCTGAACTCCAGTTTCAGGAGATGTGGATTTGATTAATACATTAGAGTACTAGTAGAGTATCCAGAGCTGGCATCTGATCCTGTAAATCTGTGTGCAGAGAGGGAAACATGTAGGTGGGGTTTTGAAATAAGCCTGCAGGCTCCTCTGCCATTTTGCTCAGTTGGATTCAACTCTCTAGAGCAAAATCAATCTCCTAGTACACTTGCTATTTCCATTGTATGTACCTCTTAAACTGCGTTAAACTGTCTTAAAGGGTGTCCTGGGTTGCAGTGTATTCTATTACCATCCCCATCAGCCGTTGAAATCAGGTGGGGCAGTGTTTCCTTGCCTCCTCCCCCCAGACTATCTTTCTGTTAATTGCCCATCATTGTCCTGCCGCCTGACTCAGAGATAACTCCCTCTGGACTATCTTCTGTTAATGAGCCTAATCAACACTTGGCCTCATGACTCATTACCCCATTGTGAGATGCTCCACCCAGAGGGAGGAACCAAGCATCCCATCGTGGATATAATCTGAGGCTGAACACCAGAGACACCGGCTTCCCACTGGATTTCCAGAGGACAGGAGCTACACAGCCACCACTGGACTTCCTGAGGAAGAGCAGACTGTTTTACTACAGGATCACTGCTTCAGAGGACTGCAGCCACCATTCTACCAGACTGCTACCACCACCCTGCCTAACAGGGTGTCAGGTTGTACCTTGACTCTGTCAGTTTGACAGTGTTTCCTTTTACTTTTTTTTTCCCTTTTTCTTTAATTTCCATTAAATTGTTATTCTGACTTGGTGCCTCCCACTGGTTTGTTTTCAAACTAGTAGGCTAGCTCAGTCGGTAGAGCATGAGACTCTTAATCCCAGGGTCGTGGGTTCGAGCCCCACGTTGGGCGCCAAATTATGTACTAGTTTGAAAACAAACCAGTGGGAGGCACCAAGTCAGAATAACAATTTAATGGAAATTAAAGAAAAAGGGAAAAAAAAAGTAAAAGGAAACACTGTCAAACTGACAGAGTCAAGGTACAACCTGACACCCTGTTAGGCAGGGTGGTGGTAGCAGTCTGGTAGAATGGTGGCTGCAGTCCTCTGAAGCAGTGATCCTGTAGTAAAACAGTCTGCTCTTCCTCAGGAAGTCCAGTGGTGGCTGTGTAGCTCCTGTCCTCTGGAAATCCAGTGGGAAGCCGGTGTCTCTGGTGTTCAGCCTCAGATTATATCCACGATGGGATGCTTGGTTCCTCCCTCTGGGTGGAGCATCTCACAATGGGGTAATGAGTCATGAGGCCAAGTGTTGATTAGGCTCATTAACAGAAGATAGTCCAGAGGGAGTTATCTCTGAGTCAGGCGGCAGGACAATGATGGGCAATTAACAGAAAGATAGTCTGGGGGGAGGAGGCAAGGAAACACTGCCCCACCTGATTTCAACGGCTGATGGGGATGGTAATAGAATACACTGCAACCCAGGACAAAGGGTTGTAAGTAATCTCCACAGTAGTCAGGGTAACATCAAGCAGACACTTTTCATCATCCTACCAAAGAGCCATCTGAAAGACTCATCTCTGAAATTAATAACCACACTGCCACTTAAAATAATTTACCATATGAGCAAAGAAGAAGTAGGAAACTATCAAGACTAATAATCATTACAAAAATCCTGTGCAGCTATGTGCGTGGATTGTGAAAAAGATCTAAAAATGTTAAAAAAAAAAGAGAAAGCCTTGAGGCAATGGGTGGAAGAAGCTGAACTAGCAATTGACGCTACTAAGCAGAAAATGAAAATATCGTTTAGAACAAAGATCTAAACGGAACTCTTACTGCAGCATTTTTACTACATCTTTGCTTTCTAACTTTTCAGAGAAATGTTTTTATTCTCTTATTCAACATGTGAGAGAGCACAGATGCAGTACTTGCAAAGAGTTCATGAGAAAAACCCCAACATTTGTACACATCAAAAGTGATGCCTAAAAGAACCCACACAATTTTTTTCCACAGTAAATATAAAAACCTGTCACAATACCAACAGTTCACTTAAGATTAATGCAATACAGAGGATCCAATTCACTTTGGATGTATCAACTTTATAAATATCTTCCTTTTATGTGTTTATGGACCACCTCGAGGACACGAATACTGCTTTTGGGTCTGAATAGGTGGACATAAAGTTTCTCTTTTGTCCTGCTCTATCATGTTCTCCTTTGGCCCATACACCCTTCAGATGTGCAGTCACACTCTTCAAGTTGCATGAAGCCACACTATCAATACAGGCTGGGGCACGAAAAGGTTGAGAGCAGCTCTGCAGACAACTTAGGGGTTGCTGGTGACTAAAATACTGGGTATGAGCTGGCAATTTGTGCTCACAGCCCAGAAAGCATCAAACAACATTCTGCATCAAAAGCAGCGTGGCCAGAAGGTCGAGGGAGGGGATTCTGCCCCTCTACTCCACACTGGTGAGACACCACTTGGAGTGCTGCATCCAGATGTGGGGCCCCCAACACAAGAAAAACCTGGACCTGCTGGAGCAAACCCAGAGGCCACAAAGATGATCAGAGGGCTCAAGCGCATCTCCTGTGAAGACAGGCTGAGAGAACTGGGGATATTCAGCCTGGAAAAGAGAAGGCCTTAAGGAGACCTTACTGCAGCCTTCCAGCACCTAAAAGGGACTTATAAGAAAGATGGGAGCAGACGTTTTGGTAGGGCCTGTAGTTATAGGACAAGGAGTAATGGTTTTAAACTAAACAAGGGTAGATTCAGACTACATAGAAGGAAGAAATTTTTATAACGTGGGTGGTGAAACACTCAAACAGGTTGTCTAGAGAGGTTGTCTCTGCACAACCTGGAAACCTTCAGGGTTTAGTGGTGGACCTGTAGTATCATGTTAAATGGTTGGACTTGATGATCTCAGAGGCCTTTTTGCAACCTTAAATGCAATGTTATTCCCATCTTCAAAAAGGACAAGAAGGAGGACTCAGTCAGCCTCACCTCCATCCCTGAAAAGGTGATGGAACAGATCATTCTGAAGGTCATCACCATGTATATAAAACAAAAGAAGGTCATTTGGAGTAGTCAGCATGGATTCAGTAAGGACCTGGGGGCCTTGGTGCATGACAAGTTGTCCATGAGCTGGCAGTGTGCCAGTTGTGGCCAGGGAGGCCAGTAATATTCTGGGGTGCATTGGGAAGAGTGTGGTCAGCAAATTGAGGGAGCTGATTCTCCCCCTCTGCTTGGCTCTAGTGAGGTCACATCTGGAGTGATGTGTCCATTTCTGGGCTCCTCAGTACAAGAGAGACAAGGAGCTATTGGAGACAGTTCAGTGGAAGGACACAAAGATTATTTGGGGTCTGGAGCATCTCTTACGAGGAGAGACTGAGGGAGCTGGGCCTGTTTAGTCTGGAGAAGAGAAGACTGAGAGGGGATCTCATTAACACATATGAATATCTCATAGGCAGGTGCCAAGAGGATGGTGCCAGACTCTTCTCAGTGGTGCTGGTGACTAGATGAGGAGCAATGGCCATAAACTGAAACACAAGAAATTCCACCTCAACATGAGAAAGAACTTATTTACATTGAGGGTGGCAGAGCTCTGGAACAGGCTGCCCAGGGAGGTCATGGAGTCTCCCTCTCTGAAGACATTAAAAACCCTCTCGAACGTGTTCCTGTGTCACCTGTTCTAGGTGACCCTTCCTTGGCAGGGGGTTGTTAGATGATCTCTAGAGGTCCCTTCCAACCCCAACCATTCTGTGATTCCATGAATCTATGGACAGGTTTGATGGCACTCTGAATGACCTAATCTAGTTGAAGATGTCCCTGCTTATTGCGGGGGGGTTAGACTAGATGAGCTTTAAAGGTTCCTTCCAACCCAAAGCATTCTATGATTCTGTGGACCCTTGCTTAGGTGTTGAAAGCCATCCAACTTCCCTTATCTGCTATGTACAACCAGAGCACAATCCAGAATCTACTGCTGTAATTCTTTCGAACTACTGTGTCAAAAAGCATTTATTGCTCCAGCGTCAGTGGGACTGTACTCATCACAGCCAGGATCCCTCTCAGGAATTGTACAGCACTTTGGAAAATGTCAAAGCTGACTAGCTTGACCAGTACTCAGACATGATAAATTTATCTATAAAGCTACCTTTGCAATGCAATGAGACCATCTTGTCTTCTGTATTCTAGCAATTAGCAGCCCTTTTGCTTTTGGTTTCTTAAGCTTATTCAAATAAATCAAATAAAAAAATCCAAAACTAAATTGAACTCACACAAAAAAGGCCAGTCAGCTAAATTCAGCTTCAGAGCTGATGTCTAATATGTCACAATTCAATGACAACACATATGAACAATTCCCAAAGTGTCAATGAAAAGAAGTCACATTTCTACAGGAGGTGCAAGAAGGTGCTCTAGAAACCTCCCTGCAGTGATTTCCATAGGATTTTATTCTACTCTGAAAGGAGTTTTCACATGATGCAGAATTGTGTGATACTGTTCTAGAACAAACCAAAGCTCCTTGTGCACCAACCCTCCCAAGTTAAATCCCAGTCTGTGACCAAAGAAGGAAGACACAATTATTAAGGGCAAGAGGGAATGCAAATTAAAACAACCAGAAAAATCAAACAAAACAAGAATTTGAGATGTACCAAATTACCATTTAAAAAAGGCAGTAACAGTAAGGGCTTCAGCCTTTGATGTCTTGTCTTAAAGAAGGTTCTTGCCTGGCAACCTTGACATACACTTGCACATCCAGCCACAAGAGGAATATGGACTCTCACATCCTTTAGAGAAGTCCTCGGGAACACTTAAAAGTCAAGGAGGAGCAGTGAGTTATTTGGGTTTTTTGGCAAAGCCTGAATCAGTTTATAGCCTCAGCTCCCAACCTTCATCCTCCTGTAAGCATTCACGGCTGAGAACCCAGAGCTCTGTACTCAATGAGACTGCTTCTGCAGCCATGTCAACCCAAAGAATCACCTTCCTTCCCTCACAGCAAAACTTCAGCTTCATGAATTCTGGTATTCATTTTATTGCCACAGGATCTCTTTGTTTCTCCTGCAGCAGAACTGGGGTTTTTTTAGTAGCAGAAGTGACACATAGTCCGAGGTGGTTGCCAAAACTGTGTAATAGAAATTTATCATACCACAGTACCTGGGGGAGGAAAAACATACAACGAAAAGAAAAAGCCTCTCCCTTTTTATTCAGAGAGAAATAAAATTAAGGGACTACAAAGAAAACCACATCAAAAAGGTGCCAGGTTCTGCACTGTGCTTTAAAGGGGCATAGGGTGGATTGTTCAGTTAAGAAAGAAGCTAAAGTACCTCCATAGCAGGAGATAGAGAGCTCACAGCAGTAAAACCATGATTTTTTAAATCTCGAAATCTCTATAGCACTGCAAGCTGTAGCCTTGGTCTCAGCAATCCTTTGTGGTCTTTTGGTCAGCACTTCAGACAGCCTCATGAGGATGTGAGGCTTTAGAGCTGTGCTCCAGAGTTCCTACATTTCAGGAAAGCCTCTTTCTGCAGCTAGCATGAAACATCTAGGCCCTGTCCTGGAGACGTCAGGTTTTTTGGAAGTCTGCGTTGTTCTGTGGTTGACAGCAAGTCCCAGACCTTCCTGCTGCAGAGCATCTTTCACAGTGAAAGGCTTCCCCTAGCCAGCACTTAGCAGAATTGCATCTGAGTGAAGAATATTGGAGTATCATCTCTTCCCACTTCTAATGTGTAAACGTATCACTGAGCAGAGCCCAGGGGGTATGGAGGGAGAGCCAATTTCAACTTGTGGAGATTTCACATGGATGCTTTTGTTATGCCACAGAAGACAAAAATCAGTACTCCATTTCCAAAACCCCAATTCTCCATAAAAAAGGTGTTTTGCATTAGTGAATGCAGGTGATTCAGGGAAAAAAAAAGGGATCATGGGCCAGAATTTTGCTGTGCGCATCTGTATCTCTTTGTTTACAGACACATGTTTAAGGCAAGTGACACCCCTCTTCCCCCAGTCAGGAGGGCCAAGGGGTCCACTTTTCTCCTCTGTGCTCTTCACCTTCACCCTCAGCTGAGAGGATGAATTTTTGCCTTAACAAGAGGTACTCACTGAGGATGTGCCTGCCTGGGAACTGGGGAACCAGCACTGCCAGTGCTCCACGCTCTCAGCTCCTTTAAAAGGCAGACCACAGGATGCTGAGAAACCAGGCAGAGGAAGTCTGACAGATTTCCAGCAAAAGTTCACTTGCTTTCTTTTCTGACTTCTGTCCAAAGAACATTGTAATTTCTTGTCTGCTTTGAATTCTTTCCAAAGAACATTGTAATCAGTGTCATTCTGATGAATCAGCATTTGCAGGTAGGAAAAAAGAAACCATTCTGGTGGAGAACTTCTCACTAGTCCATCATGAGGTCATGAACTTGGGATGCTTCCAGTTGGTACTACTTTTAACAAAAGTCAGTAAAACATTTTGCCCTCAGGCTAAATCGTGTATTGGGTATTTCACATATACAGAAAACTCAGAGCAGTGTAAGAGGTTTTTTGGGGGAATTACTCATCGTATTTTATGTACAAGGCAAAAGATTGACTGATACAATTTTAGAAGCACCTAAAAGTGACCCAGTACAACTTTCCCATATATAAGACTCCTGCAGTTTTCAGATCTGATACCTTAAATTTTGCTATAAATTTTACTTCAATGTTGCAAATCCTGGGACTAGATCAGAAGGACTGTCAGACAGCAAACCTTAAATCTGTCACCAGCGAAAAAAACCTCCACCTAAGTTCTAAGGACACCGAGAAGTACATTTTTAGCTCTCTAATAAATTAATTGGGCGACTTCGTGCAAATCACTTTACCTTTCCCTCAGCAAGCACTTCCCTTCATCTCCTTGGCAATCTTGTCTATTTAGATCGCAAGCTTTTTAGGGGAAGGACTGTGCTTGCAATAGGGGTACTTAAAGAGGCTCCAGTTTACCAGAACATCTATGTTTTATTGTAATATTAGCAGTGCAATTAATGAAGACTGGAGAATCATAACCATATGCTATTCTAAAGCACTTAGGCATGGTGGTGCCATCTATCAGGTAAAGAAAAACAGTTGTCTCTTGTTTTCCCTAACAGACAGTGCAGACTCTTAAAACCGAATTCTCTACTTAGAATGGTAATAAATAGCAGGGAAAAAAAAATTTAAGACCATAAGATTCCATGATTCAAAATCTCACGGTGGTCATTGTCTAACAAGGAGAAACTCTCCTGAAAGACTTTTTCTGGAATCCACTATATAAACCATTTGTGAAAAAGGCAGATGAACTTATTTTTCATATTAATGCCACACTGTTCAAAAAGTATGCAGTTTCATAGAAAAATACCAAAACTGACCTCAACTGTCCATTTTTGTGAATCCGTGAACAGCACAACAGTGGCACTAAGATGTGTGACAGGTCCATATCATATCAATAAAAGAGATTATTTCCAGGACCCCGGAGCTGCCCCAACGGATGCTGCACAGAGGGGCTGAAGGACAGGTACACATCTAACAAAAAAAGCTGGCAAGGCTGCAGGAGCAATGGGCTACCTCTCTGCACACAGCTGCAGCCTGATCTTGGGCACACAACCTGCTCCTGATCCTCTCAGCATCTTACGGGGAGCTTCTAGCAGAGTCTCTGTGTCCAAGTAAGAATCAGACTTTGCACCACTTGTTTTATAGCATCAGGAAAGCTCAAACCTGCTTAAACACAGCAAAAAACCATGGTGCAAACCAGCTTCTTTGTTTGCAAGTATGTTTCCACACAGAAACTTAATAAAGATGTATTTTCTGTACTTTCCTTTACATCCAATCAAAAATCACAACACAACAAGAGCCTTTATCCTTCTTTTTTTCTTCACTTAAATTAATTAAAGCTTATTTAGTACAGTGAGAGGTTAAGATGTCATTATTTTGCTTTGATATTTGCTTGATGAGTGACGTTTATAAAAATGCAAACCAAATATTTCAGTTGTCTCATAGCAGCTCTGATTGAAAAATTTGTTCAGCAAAATGAAATTTTGTTATGGGTATATTCCCTTTTTCTTTTGGTCCACTGTCCTATCATGTACGTCTTTTGGAGCGTCTTATCATAGGGATAAATAGAATGAACTCTGGCTGCTTTGCAGATGAATGATATACCAATTAAAATTTTAGCTTAGAAATGTCTAATTGCTCTTCCTTTTTGTAAGCTGAGTATAAGTTTAAGGTTTCACTTTGAGGATAATCATTTAGTTTTACAACACAGTGATGTCAATTAAAGAGATTTGCTTCACACTGAATATAGAGCTCCAAAGTCTCATAAACTACTAATGATAAAAAGATCTGTAAGTCTTCCTAGAAGTGGAATGAATGTAGCCATTTGAAAATGCACAGTGCTTGATTAAATATGATGGTTTAAAACTAATTAAACCACTCATCATACTCCCGAGGGCCTGTATATCCTGTAAAGAATTCAACTGGACTGCTTGGGTAAGAAAAAGAACTCACTTGGTTATGTCTGTGCCTGTTTTACGTTTTACAAAATTCATGCTCTGCTAAATGCACCCACTCGTGTATATTAGTTTTAAAAGGATTCAGGGGTTTTTAATAAAAACCAACTGAATTATTCCTACCATTTCTCCCTTGGATTATTTATCTCTTGAATTATTTCCATGGTGAATTTCTTTCTTTCTTGCAAATCCAGTTTAGTGCTCATAAAATATATGTCCCCAGTGGGTATACCAACCACCTGCCAACATGTAGGCATGTCCTAGAACAAATACGTGAATACATGTTCCCGAATTTCACAATCAATCAATATAAAAGCAGTGCTATCTAACTAACCACTTCAAAAAACTTTCTCATTTATGAGTTTCTCCTGAGTGAAGTGCACCAGAGTTCAGCCTGAGCAGGAAGGTAATCCAGTAACTGCCACCATTATCCAAACATGAGACTAGGCTTGGCATAAGAAAATGGTCAAAGATGCCAATAAACATTGAAAAGATGTACACTACCTAACATGCATTTGTTGTATCCTACTGTGCATAAAGTTTACGAATTGTGAAGAGACTTGCAGTCTTTTTTATTTCTTTGATCTTGAATTTATGATCAGACCTATACTGGTGTTAAATCTGGGTACAAATCCTCTTCCTCTCTCTGTCTTGGTCAATAAACATGAAACACCTTTTTACTTGCATTGTTTTCTGGTGTTGAATGTTAATCCTTAGAACCATTTACAATTAATTATTTTACACCTTCAAATGAGTGCAAGACCGAGTGGAAAGAGATGAAGTTTCTGCAAAAGCTGAAGCTAGTCACCAGACTTCACTGACCAGTGGCAGCACAGCAGCATTCACTGCAGTGCCTGTAGTGTGGAAACAACATTTGTGCAGAATGGGACTTACCTGCTTGGGCCGTTCGCACCCTGCATGAGGAAGCTAAACACTTGTCTGTGCTTATACCTACCAGAGGAATACCTGTCTACATGAAGCTATAAGCTAGAGTCTGTTCACCTAAATATAATCAGGATCTCTGGCCATTGCTGTTTTTAGCTTTCTTTGCATCTCCATGTTACTTATTATTTAACCCCTCCAAGCACAGAAATTCTGTATGTAATTTTTTGTGCATCCTTTTCACTGTATTGCTGTTACAGATCTTGGCATTAATCACACAGAGCAGGATAACATTACTTAACAGATGTTGCCCCCTAGCAGATAACGAAAAATTACAAGTGCTGCCTGTCAGGAGACAGCTTTTGTCTTATAAAAATCTGGGGAGTTAACTGAGAATTTCAGCTATTGCTTATTGAGAATAATAAGAAACATTATTCTGGGAACGATTTCTCTAAAGATCTGAATTCATATGCTCAAGAAAAGAGAGATGCTATTAAGGGTCACTATTACCTTGGGCCATGGGGGATGTGACTGTCTCCTAGGGGAATCCAAGGTCTGGCTAAATACAGAGATACAGACATGGTTTGGGTGTGTGGAGACTTACAGTTCCACAGATGCTTACTGCAGCCAAGCTGCAGCTCTCCTGTGACTCTCCCAGGAGCTGGCAGCTCTCTGGAGGTCCAAGCTCATGGAACCAGGTGAGCACACCAGGACGAGATTTTATTAACAGGAAAAAAAAGAAAGAAAGTACACAAAACAAAGCCTCAGTCCTAATTGTAAGGATAGTTCTGAAAATGTGATCCCTCATATCTCAAACTCCAGAACACAAATACAAAGCAGTACACATTTAATTTAAAAATATCTCAGGAAGTTTTATTGTCTTTTGGGTCATGTCTCATGATTTCGAGCTCCTGCTTCTGGCACTGTATTGGAATTGATAGAGTGCTCTGATCACAGCCAGATGCAAGCCTGAGACTCACTGGAGGCAATGTGACAGAAAAGAGGAGCAGAAAAACATGGATAAAAAGAAAAATGATGAACTGCTTAACACTTTTGAATCCCAACAAGAAAGAGAGAGCAGAAGAGAATTCTCCTTTCCAACCTTTCAAAAATTTTTATTGGTGAGTGTTTAATAACTTCATTCGGCCACATGAAACATTTTTTAAATCAAAATGAAAGGAATACCTTGAATTGGCATGTTCAGCTTTTTGTTTTCCATCTCCTTAACTTTAATTACCACTTAACGGCTGCTGCTTGATTTTTGTTGTCATCAGCCTTTGATTATTACTCACTATTATACTGTAGCAGCATTAGTAAGACCCAAATCTTCCACAATCATTTAGTTTTACCAAGTGCTGCATTTACTGGAAAATACACGAAAACTATAGGGATGAGAAGAGTGCGTGGACTATTGGAGCCCTGTTTGCCAGACTGCCACTTGGCGTTCACATTGCCTCCTGCCACCAGGTGTCAGTGCTACAAAATCTATGTATGTGTGGCACACCAGCATATAATGGCACTTCCAAGCAATGCAGAGCTGAGCAATAACCTATCTAGGCTTGAAATCTCGGCATCAACACAAAAACTGCCACGGATCGCACTGCAAGAAAATTTCCTTTCAGGTGTTGAGGAGGTGGTGCTATGCTTGCCCATTTTCTAGGGGTTTTGTCGAGTTCGGCTCATTTTGCTCCTTTCAACTTTCAGTTCAGGGTTGGCAGAAAATGCTATTGATCCAAGGAAATTTGCTTATTTTTTAAACACCTCTTGCTTTTATGTTGAGATAAGAGAAATAAAACATAAGCAAAATAAAACTGATGTAAGATTATAGAAGGTGGCTTCCTTTTGGGGGAGAATAACAAGAAATTCTGTGAAGTACTTTGCTGTCAGCTACTACCCCCTGGAGGTGGGAATACAGAAACCACCATTTTTTCAAACAGTTTTGTTACCTGGTCCCAAATACCTGTCTCCTGTGATCAGAGACATTTGTGAGATTCCCAGAATAACCAGCTGACTTGAGTTCATATGAGGGAGAGAGACAACAGTGCTCCAAGCACTACCTTTTGGTGGAGAAGCACTCTGAAGACCAACTACCACAACTGTCAGCCACAGAAATATCAATAAAAAGATAAAAAAAGAGAAGATGATCTATCCCTGAACATTAAGCTTATTTTCTCCTCTGGACCCAGAGCATGCAGGCAGCTCTCTTTCCCCTGATCCTCATGAGGAGGAATGTGCTGATCACCACTCTACCATGAGGGACAAGAAGCATCCTTGTGAAGTGATGCATAAAAACATCTGAACACTCACACAACTCACCTGGGGTGGCGCTGGCAGAGTTCCTGCCTGCCTCTCGCAGCTCAGCAGAGGGTGCCACCTCTCCCTTCATCCCTGCCTTCAGCAGTGGGGAGGTGACGTCAGCCTTGGTGAAATTCATTTCTGCAGCCAGGATTAGCTCCAGTGGCTGGCAGCTGTGGGACCGTGGAGGTTACAATGTGGAAGCCCTCGTGAGGAGCAAGATCCACCAGCACAGCTTTCTGACACTCCCAGCTAAGCCCCGGCTCTGACCCTTCTGGGCCTGCTCAAAGTTGAGAGCATCTGCTCTCTCAAGAGACAGAAAGTCAATGTCAGCGGCCTCATCTGAGACCATTGAAGTGTCTGTACTCTCACACCTGCATTTTTTTGATACACCTGTGAAGAATGGTTGTTTCCCTCTGCACCCAGCTTTTCAGCAACTTTGTTTGCAATCACCAAGAAGCTCTTTTCTACGCATGGTGAATACTGAGAAAAGACAAATGCTCACTTTATATTTAATAGACCTCTCATCTGTTTAGCAATAAAAGGTATTGTCAATAAGTTTAATAATGCTATTAATAATGCCTGTATTCACAACAATGAATACAGTCCATAAAATATTAGTGGGCAAATTTACTGTGCTAATTTATTAACACATTAGACCAACTCAAAATCATTCTGAATGTTACATATCTGAATAACTTTGAAAATCTGATTGTCCCTGATTGGAAGCAAGGAAAGCTGCCGCTGAAGTTGTGGTTTTTTTATTTATATTCAAATTACTATGAAATTGTGAAGCTCTTTCTTAACTGATGATCATCCCTCTAATCTACTAATTATTCCAATTCCACAATAGAAGGAGTACTTTATAGTCTGATATTTCTAAATTGCTTTCATGTTCAATTACTTATAATTATACAAACAAGTCTAAAATTGATGATCCATGCATATAATTATAGATTCTGCAACTCAGCATATGCAAATAAAGGAAACCACCCTTATTATGACAACACAATTTCTAACAGTCAGGCACTGCAAATTTAGTAAAGGGTGGATGGTGTTTTTATGTAATTAGTAACAAAACTGTTATTTCAGGATAATTAAATGATAATGTGGGCACTGGAGCTCAGTCTTAGAGCAATCTTTTTCTAAGTTGAAGGTGAAGGAGCCCCACCAAATTCAAAATCTCAGTATATTAAGCTGAATAGCATTTTCTTTTCTAAGTATTGTTAAAAACATCATGACGAAATGATGCATGAAACTGTACTGATAAAGTGATTACTTGTGGTCTCTGCGCTACAAGTCATAATTTTCAGAAACTCATTTCAGGTTCTTTCCTCTTAGTTTGTCCATTTTACCACACTAACAGAGAAAGGTAACAGAGTATGTGGTTCATTCTTTGGAACTTTGTTACTACAAGCCTGTCATTTCTCAGAAATAGAAATACCTCTTACAAGTGAGATAAGCACCTCAAATTTGTGAAAAAGAAGACTAAAGCGACTTAAAACCATGACAAGTGGAAGCATAGAACAGGTACTGCAGAAGGCACATGCAGATGATACAAGAAGGATGGAGTCACAGACTGCAATGAGGAGATAAATCCAAATTCAGTACAACCCCACATAGGCTGACTGTTTGTTTAACAGAGTTTTTTTTCTAGGATATAAACTGAGCTACTGGGCCATGACTTGCAATCCCCCAGTAAAGAAAACAGTCAAAATAGAAAAGTTTAACAATTGTGACTTGACTTGGTGTGAGTTGTCCACAATTTTCCAGTGAGTTGTCCACATTTTTAATATCTAAGGCATCCTTTCATATTTGCATTTTAACTTTCACATCTTTACGTCAATAACAAGACTGACTTATTTAATGCTGCAGGATTAGGGCTCATGGACAAGATAAATTGATCTAATTAATTTTTATTTTCTGGATCGTTAAAGCATCGGGAAACTAACTGATCTTTTCCTACATTATCAAGCCTTCTGATGAGAAATAAAACTTTTTAAAACTTGAGTCACAAATTACTGACTACACCTTCTTACTATAGGGAAAGGCACACTTTTAATCAAAAAGAAAGGTAGCAGAAATTAGATTCTCATTGACATTAACTCATCTCTTAATGGAAAAAATATGTCTCTTTGTAGCTTTTCATGGCTGCCATGTAGGTAGCTCCTTAATATGAAGGCTCTCTAGTCACAAAATTTATTTAATTTTTAACTCTTTTTTTCCTGCATTATTTCTTAACCCATAGTTAAGCCATGAATTATTGTAGAGCAGGGATAGATGTTCTTAAGCGTGTAAAAGTGAGTTTCCCTTCCCTTAGAAGGCTGATTGGCTTTAAGAAGTGGAGAGCTGTGCTGGAGGAAAACAAACACTGGACAGTGGTGACCCAAGGAGATATGGTTTGAAAATGAAGACCTCATTTAATAGCTGAACTAGTACAATGTCTTTCTACTGCCTAAGAAGGCATCCATATCTCTCCTCCTCCTTCTCTCTGATGGCAGCTAACTTGCGCTGCTTCCCTTGCATGGGTCATTAATCCGGAAAAAATTAGTGCTACAATCACAAAAATTAATAACTTACGAATAGCCAAGGTGTCACAAAGGAAGAGGGCAGGGCTTTCTGTCTTAGAGCTAGAAATAAGAAAGACTGTGAATGCTGCTTGGATGGGAAGGAGTTAATAGGTTAGCTGTGCTGCACCACAAAATTTTCCCCATACTGGTTGATGGTTTGCCTCACTTTATCTGAAAAAAACCCAAAATGAAACCCCAAAACAAACAAACAAACACACAAAAAACCCCTCACACGACAACACAATAAAAAACCACCTTTGCTGAAAGATGCTATATCACGCTGGGACAAGATTTTGTCTAAAACAGCCCCATACAGACACCTCTAGGAAAAGAAGGCAAACCCAAACCCAACGATACGCGTTTACAATAGATAGAGTTACACCATGACACAAGCTGCCCTATGAGAAGGCCTGAAAAATTAGGGCTTAAAAACTGCCAAGACAGCGAGCAATCCCTCTTGCATGCAATGCCTGACCTGACCACGAGATGGAAGTGAAGTTTAAAAATTAAACTAAAATCTGACCGGAGCAGAACTGTGCGACTGTGCAGTCACCACTAATGCCATCTAATTGACAAGTGAGGGTTATTATCAGCATAGGGATTTCTTAGCTCCTTGCTCTCTGCTCGGCAGCCTGGGATGCAATCAGTACAAAGCAAATACTGATGTCACAGTGGGATTTCATTTAGGGTAGAATAAAACACAGCCTTTGATTCTTGCCTTGGATTTTTGACCGATACAGCGCCACAAGCTGTGATCCGTTGTTTTTCCCCTCCCAGCTCCAGGGGATGATTATTCCTGAAATAATTAATTGGTAGACAAGAAAAGCAAATATCTCCTTATTCCTGAATGTTTCAAATTGTGCACTAGAAATGTCAAACTAGTTCAGGAGTAATTAGTCAACAGGTTGCTGTGCACAGAACTGGAGTTGAACACAATGAAGATTATTGCTATGCAAAACCCCACAAAGCTGCGGATGTTGATGCACCTTTCGCAAACAGAAAAGATCCTCAGGGGAAACAGGTTTCCTCTCTTTTGTATCCTTTTTCTGAAAGATAAAAGCTTAATGTTAGAGCAGGAATGCCCCACAGTGCTATGGGTAGTTCTTTTAGAAACGCTGCAAGATTTTCTTCTTAGATGGAGAACTAAGGACTCCACAATCTAAATAGCTCCATCTAAATAGCTCCATCACAGACATGAAAGAGGTGGTAGGGCACATACTGAACAGGTAGGAAAACTGAGACATAGAAGGGTTAAGACCCAGGCCCTCTAATGCACTGAGGTGATGTTCTAAGATGTACGGGTTGTTCCTAAAATCACACACCCTGGAAGTGGTTCCTTGCTGTCAGGTTTGAAGTTGCACATACCCCAATTCCATGGTGGGAGCCTGGTCCATGATGGGGTCCTACCACACTATCTAGTGCCAGCAAAAAAGATAAAGAACTAAGAAGCGATGATTTCAAGGCCTTTCCTAGGCCTTGAGCACTTGGTGATTGCAAGTACTGATACAGTATTTGGAATCTGAAAATAATCAAGACAAAAAAAAACCCTCTTTTTTTACTGTAGTATCCTTTATATTCAGCTCAGAAGTGAGGCTGAATCATATTCATTACATGCAGTGAAGACTGAGGCTATAAGACTAGATAACATGGGCATAAATAGGCAGAGAGATGCAAAGTATTAAACTGCCTTAGGCTGTTTATGGACTGTTCAAACAGAACAACATAGCTGCAATTTTTTTGCCGATGGAGGATCACATACTGATTCATTTATGTGCCTCAGCCCAAACTACTTTGCAGAGTTATCCTTCTAGGTGTATCATTTATGTGTTCTCATGTTTACCTTCCTGCTAACTATCAAGATGTACAAAAACTAGGACACATCAATGGAAAACATGGATTCAGTAATGGAGAAATGTCTGAAATAGGCAATTTCTTGAGGACATGGCAAATACTCTTCTAGTATAGAAATGCAGGGAACAAAATGGAAACTCTCCTTGCGCAATACATAAAGGTTGTCTTTCACTGGTACATTTTTATAACCACCTTCTAAGACCAAGATTATTTTGGTTCACGATGTGTGAATATACAAGGCTGGATACAACCCAGAGCAGGGACCCACAAAAAGCCTACTGCTCACACTTTAAAAACTCTATACATAATAAACTGGGTACATTTATCAAAACTCCGACCAAAATTGCAATATGCTTTGGAAACCATGCAGAAAGTTGTTTTCCTCATTGCAGGTGAAACTGGGTGGCACAATGATCAGATAAAGTTGCTTTTGGACCCACATAATTTGTCCTTTCAGAACTACTGACTTGTTACTCTACACATTTCTCTAGGCCGGCAGGTGATAGAGATGCTAACAGAAAGTTGGCAAGTAATTTCCTCACATAATTTCATTCCTGCTCTGGCTAGAAATAAACATAATGAGCAAGTAGCTGGCAAGTCATAAAGGAGGACAATCCTTTTTCATATTAAACACTCAGTCTGCATTTTTTCCCCAATAAGTAAGGGCTAAGATAGCTACCAGCACAATCAACAGAGCATACCCAGAATGCTCTGGAATAATTTTAGCTCCTGAGGGCAGAGAAGGAGTGCCATTTTATGCTACCACTGCTCAAGTATGCAAGTCGTAAGTAGTTCTAAGTAAGAAACAGAGGTCCCAACACTGGAAAACAGATACCAAACCCTCAGGTGGCTTAGACACATACACTCAGAGAACAAAGGGTGCTCATTTTTACTGGTGAGAGACAACAACAACTCCCTGGTTACTTTCATTACAGACAGGTCTTGGCTCAGTGTTGAGGATCACTTTTGAACTCAGAACTGGTACTGGATCCTCCATCAGCACTTTCTGCTGCCTCACCTCCAGGGATACTGATTCTTCTGCAAGCCTTTGGCAAACACCAACCTACTGCTGCCCATGTGCAGAGCTACAGTTTAATTGTTTGCAGGCTCATTTGTCTTGTGTCCTTCCTTAAGAGAAGGACACCACAGCACTGCCACCAACTGAAGTTCTTGCTAAAGAAGTCTCTTGGCTGCTCTGTGACATTAAAACACTAATGCATGCTCCCTTTTCTGAGAGAAAAATTACTTTAAAAGCTCACACAGCTGCATCATTCGATTAAAATCATGCTTCCTGTTACAATGCAGGCTCTCCTTTGCTATTTAAAGCAAAATACATGTTTTTGCATATAGGTGCAAATAATCACAGAGACTGAGGTAAATCAATCATACTTCACAATAACCACCTCACTTGACATGCCTGTATCAGCCATCATTCACAGTGGGGGAAAAAAAGGTACATCTTTCCCCCCACCCCAGGCCCCAACCTAATACCTAATTAATGCATTTCAGTCACTTGAAAACATAACTATGCCTTGACAGAAGGCTTTAAGTCTGAGGGTGTCTCAGGTAATAAAATAAAAAGCTCTGAAATGTTCCATGTTGAGCAAGTACCTGAAAGCCTGAGCCTGAATCATCTGAACTTCAGGCATGCAAAAAATAGACCACAGGCTGTTTCCTTCTTCTTCTTCTTTTTTTTTTTTTTAACCAAAATCACAATCTTCAAATCTTGGCTAAAGCTTTGAGTCTTCTGTAACTCATTTTCCTATTCATTATGCAGGAACTAAGAGTTGATCATCATTATAGCTGTTCTAATTGTAACTTACAATCTTTAATCTCTGAGCCCTTCAAAAGATGTTTGATGTACTGCATTTAAGAGCCAGGTGCTGAAACAGACAACAGGCGATGCAGAGGGGCAGGGGGAGATGGGAGTGGAGGAGAGAAGGGAAGAAGAAGATAAATTTAACCTTTTATAACCAAAAGATGAGTCTGAAAATCAGGACTATGAAAATCATGCCGGATTCGATCTACAAGTTTAATGGAGAACCAAAATCATCAAAATTCTCTTTTCATTCAGTTTATCTCCCTGTCAGGTCACAGCTCATGTTTTGCATGGAAGTTGTGTTTCTCTATGAGAGATAAGGCCAGCTCACACTCATGCAGCAGGGATACTTGTATGGATAAAAAGGAGATGTCAAATGCAGCCATTACTGAACTGAAAGTCTGAGGAAAAAAGCACATGAAGTTTTCATTAAGGCAAGCCAGGTATATGTGCAATTTATAAAATTGTTAGTGTCAAGACTTTTGTGAATTTCTGTAAGTAGTTAATGACAGAAAGTTGGATTCCCTAAATACAGTAGTCGAGGTTTTACAAACAACATAAAAGTACAGAAGCTTTTCAGAACTAAAAAGTGGTGTAGATCTTCAAAGCTAATATGAGATCTAATTTGGTGACAACGAGCCTGAGCTAGAAGGTTCCCATTCAGCTGTGATCATCTTCAAATTTCAAGAATTTTCAAAAGCAGTTTCTTACACTGAATCTTAGAAATACATCTTTAATTTCACAGAACGGATTATTGCGCAAAAAAAAAAAAAACCAACCAACCAACCAACCAACCAAAAAAAAACCCCAAACCAACAAAACATTTAATAGAAAAACACTTAATGCAAAGTGCTATAGTTTAGGAATGATGTTTTCCAATTTAATATTCCCACTGAAGCCACTCCAAACCGTGCCCCACTCCTTCCCTTCCTGCTCCCTTTCGGTAGGCTGAGGAAAAGAACTGGAGGTACAAAACGTAAAGATCATGGGTTGAGTAAGAAAAATTTACTGGAGATAGCAATGAGATAAGAAAACAGTAAGAGCAAAAATTTCAGTAACAAAAGTGTACAAGAGGGGAATGATTCACATGCAATGAGCATTTACTGTGAGCCTGACACCCTGAAGAGAGGCCTTTCCCTATCCCTGGAAAATGAGCTGATAGAATAATTTCTGAGTCCTAGCCATGCCCCCTCCTGGCTACTGCAAAATACAAGCCTGTCCTGGTCAGAACCAGGACACAAAGTTAATCTGATCAAGATATACAGTATACTTTTAAATATGCAAATTGAAGTGCTACATAGCATAAGCTAAGACTCCTTTTAATTATCATGATCCCCTAGAAATATTTATTTAACTCAGTAACAGGATGAACAGTGTGGCTTGATGTGACTTCTCAGTGACTACATACGAGTACTAAAGAAATGCATAAAACTCAAGTCTTGGTGATTTAGACTTGACTGTCTTTCTCTTTCTTTCCATTTTTTCAATGTGTAACAAATATAGAGCACTTATTAGATACAGATGCCATAGCTCATTACAGATAGCTTAGTGCCCTGGGTCTGCTCCCTGTCCCTGGAACTTCAATTTCAGTCCTTGTGTCAGGAAGGGCTCATATTTTTCTTTTGTGGAGGTATCTGAAGCTAGAGACAGAATTTGTACAGGGGAAATTCAATGCTGAATCTATTAATTTTGACAAGACTGTTTTACCTGGTTTTATTTCCCAGTAAAAAGCCCAACACTGGGAATTGCTGTATACTGCATTCAAAATAAAAGAAAGCTGTCCTCAAATCCCATATGAAATATTAGCAACCTAAGGAAGATTTAATCATCAAGAATAGACTTGGTCACCTGAAATTTCTGGTTCATTTTGCTTGGTTAAGAATACAACCTAACTGATGCAGTTATTTATCCCCTTCTCCCACAAAATGGGAGACATTCTATGAGAGCAGCAGAATTAGGGTGGTAAAAAGTTACAAGGAGGGGAAATCTGGCTTTGTGTGGGAGCAATGAAGAATAGAGAACTCAGGCACATACAAAGGCCTGCAGTACATACTGTCCACTTGTTTTGTGAACTTCTGCTGTCAAGCCACCCTTCAATGGGTATGAAATTAAAGGAGAGCCTGAACCAGGGGAATTCTGAGTAGTCACTGATTTTTTTTTGCTTCTTGCCATAAATAGGGAGGGCTTGTTTACTTAATTTTTACAAGATGTGAGTGACAACTGCCACACAGTGAAGAAAGATTTATAGAATCAACTTTTGAATGCAAACAATGTGACTTAATGGCAACATTTCATATAATGCAGGTTCTTTTATCAAGGAGGGATACATGGACTAATGAGAGGAAGGCACCTAGTTAAAATGAAAACACCATGGAATGATGGCCTAAGCAAATAACATTCATTAGCAATCGAAGGATTTTAAAGAGATTTTCATAGATAGGAAAAAAATCCACAGGGGAATTCTCATATAAAGCCTTTAAAACCCAACACATACATCCGAAAGGCCTCACCAGTGAGGGATGAGCAGGTTATTCAGTTATCCTCCTTCTCTGGATGTGAGAGATGGTATGGAAGGTACTCCCTGCTTAATGAGTGCAGGCTGAAGAGAGCACTACATCCAACACAGTAGCATCAATTACACAGAGGGACCACCAAAATGGGCCTCAATGTGACGATGGAACCCTGTGACATTGCAGGCGGGGGGTCTGGTGGGAAGAGTTAAAATGAAGATAGAGACAACAGAATTATCACAGAAGAGCCTCCAAAGTACTCTAAAAAAATCTCTTCCTCAAACCTAGAAGACTGCAGTGAGGGAAAAGAGGGTCAAAGCATGAACTGGAAGAAATATTAGAGAAAATAAGGAGAAGGAAAGACAGAAAAAGCTGTGTAGTAAAATCAGGAAAGTGAAGGAATACTTGCTTCTGCATAGAATAAAAAAGGAACTCAAACCACACTATGCAGGGATTACCCTGTGTAATACATTAGAACTATAAAAGAACTGGAGATCTTTCTTAGTTGTTTTACTGGAGACAAAAAATGTATTAATTATTTGCCTTTACAGGTACAGCAGTATGTTGGTGCCTAGAGAGACTTTCTGACAAGTGCTGCAGAGGTGCATTACAGCACTGTCCATGCACACAGGTGTTCGCAGTACAACTGTAAAGCTCAGACACAACATGCAGATACAGGAAGTGATTGCAGGTAACGTGCCCAAAATAAACACCATAAATTTCATGCCAAGAAGAGACCCTTTTCCTTCAATGCACACACATGGGTGCACACATGCCCACCCCCAAAGGCCTGATAATCAGCAAGAATTTTGTAGGCCCCAAGCAAAAGCTAAGTTTGAGAGAGAAACCTGAAGGAGAGCACTAAGAGTTTTGTAAAGCTTTGCGGAAAGCATTCCTAAGCACAAGGGAGAGAGGAGAAAGTAGGGAGGCGTTTGATAGGAGAGGGGGGGAGATGAGGGAGGAAGTCTGGCTGCAGATGACAGCTAAGGGAGGCACAGTTGCAAAAGCAGCCAGGCAGGGAGGATGAAAATTCCAAGTGCTTCCCCCAGGTTTGCCTACTTTCCTCTGGTGGGTGCTGGCTCCTTCCCTCCTGCCTCCTTGTTCCTCTCCATTTCACTTCCTTCCGTTATCCACCTTTCCTTGATTCTTCAAAGCAGGAAAGCTGACTACTAAATCTAAACAGCTCTACTTCAAACAAAACACATCAAAACCATCTCCATTAGAGCCATCACATTGCTCACTATGCTCACCCACTCCTCTCTGCATCCATATTACCATTTAACTCGGAAGCTCCTTGGGTTATTCCGTGTTGCAAGTCCTGACCATACTTAAGACTACATTTCATGGCTTCTCGGCACATGTAATAAGCATGGCTAATAACGCATGTTCTGAGAGAGGTCAGTGGCTGGATAGAACATAAAAAGTAGCTCCAAAAATAATATATGACTTGCTGAACAGAAAGGGTCCAAAGAGCGCAGTGGCAGCACTGGAAACCTGATCTAGAAAAAAAGTGTTGTTTCTCTATTACAAGAAAGAAGTGTGAATGGTCAAGACAGTATTTTAATGGATGAAGGTGCAGTAGCAAAGATGGGAGAGAAGACAAAATAGAATTTTATTGGTGCAAAAATTAAAAGCTTCATAGAAGTACTGTTGGGTCATTTTCGTCATGACATAGACAAATTTGTATTTACATCGTTTCTGTGAATGTAAAAAAAGATTTTCTGGGATGAATTTATTTTTAATAGCTGAATTTTTCTATTTTGTCTTCTCTTTCAAGAGAAGACAATCCTTCTGTATGCTAAATCATATGCAAATTTTCTGGTTTGTTCCCCATCTCCAGATTGGGGAGAAAATAACAGAGGAGAAAGGATTAATCAGAGACTTGAGCAGAGACAGACAAAATTGAGTCATTTTAAACTTGTGACATAAAACCATGGTGACCTGTCAGGGTATTTGTTACGATGAGTGCCTGGCAGGCTTCCCAGGCCCACAAGAGGCCATTACATCTGTCACAAGCCAACTTAATCCTTTAAATACTTTTTAAAAGATTTTTTTTGTCAATACTGCAAAATTTCTGTATGATTATTGCAATTCAGTCTGAACTGAACTCTACTACGAAACATGCTCTGTCAGGTCTAATGAATTAAACATACTTAAAAACAAAATAACTAGAACAAAACACCAACTAGAGGAAAAATTTGATTCTATTAACCAGAGAAAGCAGTGGATACTCTGTCTTCTGAGCCACTTGGATGATTATTGTGTTATGGAAGGTCAGCAGGGTGGACAAGTGAGTGTTGTCACTGAAGAAAAGGAATTGGTCAGACAGAGTTCTGTGATTGTCCCTGCTTTAAACCAGACACTGTGCTTCAGCTTCTTCCGTAAACTGGAATTTATAAAAACCTGTAACGTTTAAAGAGGAAAAAACCCAATCCTAATGACTGTGCATAAGCCCAAAAATCTTATGCCTGTACCCAGAGTGTCCCAGCCTTCCTGTAAGGCCGATCACCATGCACGGCATGGCAGGGGAGAAAACTAAACAGGCTTTGAAAGGCAGGCATGGGAGGTAAAAATAGCACCCTTTCACACTTTAAGATATGACTGATTTTTACACACTTCCAGCTCTCAGGAACAGCCATTCTGCCATACAGGCTTCCTAAGAAAACAAGTAAGATCCAATAATTACATTTTTCAACTTCGGAATTTAATTTTTCGCACACACAGTACACTTGATAGTCTTGTTAGACATAAAACTCAAAAATGCCATGGTTGAAAGGGCATTATTTTAACAGGAAAATGTATAAGATGCTATTGTCTTGCAAGGTGATGGTATGCTTTGAACCACAGAAGCATGGTCAATGTGTAGTTATGAGGTTTTTTATTAGTTTTAACTATGCCCTTGTATTTCTTTCGTTACCTGTAATTTTCAAATGACTATTTAGTTTCCACTACTATTTCAATTCTGGTTTTCACATCATCCTTATTTATAAATACAAATATGCACTTACCTAAATCACTCATGATAGCTAGACATGCTAGCCCTCTCCTACCCCTTTCCTCTTCATATGGATGAAAAGCCCCAAACCACCATGAAAACAGGCTGATTATCATGATTTAGTAGGAAGTTAGAACCAGGAAGAATCAACTTTTTACTTAAGGAAATCCTTCATTTGAGCGCCTCAGAAAACAGCCAAAGTCTGTGTTCCTGTTTCCCAGAGAAGCTTTTGATTTCGAGAGCTAGGACACCGTTAACTTTTCTATAGGCTACATTCACTCAAAAATTATTAATGATTTTGATAAAAACATTTTCCATTGTTAACACAGGAGAAATTTCCATAGCTCTCAACACATTTTGAAGATTCTGTACAGGCTATATATGTATTTTCTTTTTAGAAAGAAACACATATATTTTGTTTGTCAAGGTTCAGTGCAAGCCCACTACGTTTCCTACTTTTATTTAACCAGGTATCCTTAAATTTGCACTGTATTTGCAGTAAGTTACAGAAAGAATGGTTGAGGTCCCCATGACTGATGAAGAGTGGGCGTAATAAGGAAGATGAAGTGAAACCTGAGATGTTACAGGTATCATCTGAATTGGGCTTCTGACTGAAAAATAGCAACAAGTAGGAGGAAACCTCAGAAACACTACAGTGTTTTTTAGAGCTAGAAGGTCTAACAATTATGTTTTCTGTGAAAATATTACCTTCTAAGCTGTTTATGTACATACAGACTGCTCATTCATGCTTTCCTTTTGTCGGCACAAGACTTGACAGCCAAATATATGTTGAGTTGATTTAATTCTCTAGTAACTGGATACTTACATTTATAGAAGTTGCCTGAGACTGCCGGACAAATGTGCTGAGGGTAAGCAGCAAGTTCCTGCTGTGACAATCAGTATGACAGATACTGCACACAGCGGAAGAACGAGCAGCTTCTCTGTTAGGAGGCTACAGCAAAGTGGTGTTTCTTTCAAAGACTGTGAGAAGAATAAATCTCTGATTACACATCCTGAAGTGCTCTGTGCATCTCCTTACACCTGTCAGTGTTGGCCACATCCCAGTGCTGGATTAGATGGCGAGCAAAGGAGCGTTGGAGATGTAATAAGGTATTTAGGACATGGATGTGGGAATCCATCACTGAGGATGAAATTCTTAAATTTCTGCAGAAGTAGCTGTCATGCAGAATGCTAGTTTTGATGTCCCACAGTTGCTCTAGTTCCTTGTGATGGCATCAAAGAGACAACAGTGCTAGCAGAATATTAAGCCTTATGCTGATGGTCTTAAATAGGTCCACATTATTAAGTGCTGCAAAGTTCTGATAAGGTAAGAGAAAGCTCTCACCTTGCTGTATTCCAAACTTTAAGATAAGTGCTAAGCCTGCATTACCTGAGAGCAAACATACTAACCAGAGGGAGAAAATCTCCATACCTTGGCAGTTTTGAGAGGAATTTGAAAGGCTTCATAATACAAAGAAAAGAGATCAGTACTACTGCAGAAGGATTACTGCATTCCTTTACCAGACAAGGCTTGATTATTTGATGAAACCATTCAGAAAAGGACAGTTTGAAAAAAACAGATGTGTGCATGATCACATGCAGTATAGACAATGGTGAAGTGATTAAGCAGTGGGGAAGCAAATTCTTGAAAGATTGAGCTCTTTAGGCCAGATGAGCATCAAGCAGTTTATTTCAGCCCACCCACTCTTCTTGGTGCAAGAGCATTACGCAACAACGAAGGAGGAGTGTGCGCACAGGGATGAGGGAAAGCGTGGATGTGGGTGTGTGCATGCGAGAGATTTGCTAGTTCTTCCTAGTTTTACTTAGGTGTGAACTTACACAAAAATAGGTTTTTCCTCTTGACATGTTCACACATTTGCACTCTAGCTCAAAACTTGAAAGAAAAAGGAAGAAATTAAGTACTTGGAGAACTTCAGCAAATAGTGGTTGGTTGAGAGCCTGGAGTTCTCATCATACAGCAAACAGGAAAGGAACTTTGCACTGCCAGACATGGCACAGAGACCATGCAGAATGCAGGTATGGAAAGTGAAATGCAACTAATGCAACATCTGGTGCAGCTCACAATTGCCTAAGGAGTCACGATAAGACATCCAACACCTATGCGCAAGTACAGTGTGTGCTATACGCACTAAATTCTTCACAAGTAAACATCTGTCCAGCTTGTGATCGCATCTTAACCCAAAATTTAAAGCTGTCTTATGACCAAAATATGAGTAAACGTTCCCAGGAGAAAAGGAGACTGAAGAGTTGTTGTCCATGTTCACTTAGTTTGGCTTCTCTGGTAGAACTACCAGCAAGAGTGACAATTAAAATACAAAACTGTAATGAGCTAACATAGGTGTGTTGAAAGGGACCATAAAGTCACTTCTGAGTGTGGCCTTGTGCCACACTGACAAATGACAACCACCCCCTTCTCAGTAACCAGTAGAGTTACTGAGTCAGGGGAGAGAGACCCTTAAACTACAGCACCATCAGCTGCCAGTGATGGGGTTTCTCACATGAATTCTTTATCTCTGCAATTTGCTTGACTTCCCTGGTTCTGTTACATCCATAGTTTCTCAAGTTTTACAGTGGTTTAATTTTCCCCCTTGGCTGTACGAGAAATGCATGCCTTGGGTGAAAAAAATAATACACAAACCTACGGATGTAGTTTTTTTTAGGATGTGGGAAGTTGTACATATCTACTGACTTTACTCTGCAAGTCTATTACATCTCTGTGGTACTGCTTTTTCAAGACTATGTGCAAGATTCAGAAATACCGCAGTCTTAACTGAACCTGAAATATAACCTTGCAATTATTTCACTAAATGTCCCTCTTGTAGCCAACAAGCTGCTAGCTGGTAACCTGTATCCTTAGACTCAGGCCTCTGGTGGCTCCTTTTCTTCACACACTGTTGCAAAGAGGATATGAAAAAATCCACACTTCAATCAAAGTCCTTATGTAGTGGGCCCCTGCAACCTGGTGTTACTGCTTGTCATAGGTTAATACTGCTCAGCTGGACAAAAAAAATAAAAGATGCAAAATTTAGACATGTAGAATGCCTTGTGCAACAGGAAACACGGGTTTTATATCCCAAATTTAATATAATCGCATTGAACTGATCAGACTGACAGTTTTCCTATCCAATTGATGTGATCTGTGTGAAGTCACCTGGAACACGTTATCATATATTCATAATGGTCCGGAAACCAGAGTGAAAGCACCTATCAATTAAGTTGTATTAAGTACTAAACGGAGGGAGTTTTTTTGGAAAATAGGAAGGACGATAAAGCAACATTTCAAATGAACTTTCAGCAGATAGAAACAGCAGGAAATAACAGCACATGATCTGTCTTGGACAAAGGGAACACTATATTCTGCAGTAGCACTACTGAACTGCAATTGGTACTGTTCCACTTCAATGGCATCATTAGGTATCTGTTGAGGAAACAATAGAATAAGCAGATCACCCAGCAGCCACAGCACTCAGTTAGCTAAGCTTTAAGCATATTATGTGAAAGATTTAATAAAACAAAAACTTTGGTGCGTCTCATTTTCAGGTGCCAAGAAGCTCCTGGTACAGAGCAGATGGAAAAGAGACACCTAAGTTGGGGCTGTGATTTCTGCCTGGCTGCATAACACATGCAAGCTGCCGTAGCAAGTCCAGACTCCTATTACATATTTTTCTTAAAAAACTTGACTGAGAGTGAACTCCATCCGCAAAGAGCTGCATTCACACTGAGACCTGTTAGTGCATCACAACTTTATATTGTGCACATACAAACTCAACACAATTCTTTTTCATCCCCTTAACAGTACCCTGTGACAGTCCCTCTCATTTAGCATCATGACTTTGTTCTAAAAGCCTTGAAGGTGCTAGCCAAAATTATAAATCCTTAGTATTCAACTTTTTGACAACAGCGATTGTTCAGGTACTTAATTAATGTGGCCCTTTCCTCTCATTTTTCTTTTAACTTTAAAGGCACACACTTTTTAATTACTGACATTCTTTGTGTGGGCAAGAGGACCAGGCTGTCTCTTAGTACTTGCTTATGATTCTTTGACTGATGTAAGGGGAAGAAAATACCATTGAAATGGCTAGGAGTAGATAAATTGGCAGCCCCTGAGCAACAGCTGATGACTTTAAATGCAAGCAAAGGGCTGAATTCATTCCCTCTGAGCCCAGAGGAACAGCTGGGATCAGTCTGACTCACTGAGTAGCTTGAAGCACATCACTGCTCATTTCCCATGTTGTGTAACACATGGATTAACCTCTCTGGCTAAAGCAACACCCTGGTCGTGGGACAGGATCCCAAAGTGGTCAGAAGTGCCCCATCTTCTTGGGAAACAGTGTTCAGTGTGTAAGTGGGAAGGTGCAGAACAGGTATGGTGAAGGAAAACCGTCTCACTAGTCTTAAATACTTATCCATTCTCTCTAGTATCTTGCTGACTATGCTCCCTAGGCCATGGCAGAACAAGAATGGGAAAAACCTAAGGAGGAAGGACAGCCAAAAGGGAGATTTGTATTTCAGGCAGTTTTGGACAATACCATAAGACCTATTTGGACCACTAAGATTCATGTCACTCTCTCTATTGATCAGACCCTTACTTCAACAGGGTAGTCTTGAAATGTGGTTCATTACAGCAAGTTTGACAAGTCTGAGATGCTTCTGCAAGATACTTCAAAGCAGATGTCTACAGATTTCAGAATCGAGTGGTTATAGCTTTCTTTACTTAGCTTTGCCTGCCATTCTTGACAACTGTAAGCAGTCATACTATTAAAAATTTCTAGCTCTATATTATTATTAATATTCATCTCTCATGCTCTACCAAGTTTCACTATTATGCTTAAAAAGATGCACCAGCTTGTTCTGCAAATGGGCAGCTTCTCTACACAAAGCCCACGGTTCCAATTACAAAGACCGGAATGGGAAAGGACTGAAACAAAATCAGATATTGCATCTGTTATTGAATCAGCAGTCTTTGTCCTTAAAACCTTTTCTTCAGGATATAAAACGCTTCATGTTCTTATAATAACATTTCTTAAGAAAACAACTGCAAAATATTTGATATTTATTTGCAGTCTGATTCAATAGGTTAGTGAAGCTGCTTTCCATTGTTTCCCTTGTCTATTCACCCTCCAGCTAAATGCCCTCATTACAGAGGGTGACCTAGAGCTGATGAAATGTAGATCCCAGTTCACTTCACAGTTACAATCAAAGCTCAAATCCTCAGCTGAGGCTAACATCCTCAACACAGCCTAAATAGGAAGAAAGGCCAGCATTCAAACAGAAACTATTAGTTAAATACAGTACAGTGAAGGTTTGCCCCAGGGATGAAAATTCATCATCAGACATTACACAGCTTTTGCCTTGGAAAGGAAATGCATCACTAAAATTTTCTTTCAGGAAACATAAAAGATTGCTTGTTTTTCATTTTAAACATGCCTATTGATAACATAGCTTGTAATATGTCTTTCTGGATGAGGTTTTTGGAGCAATAGGTTCCTATATTGATAATGGAGATGAGAAGACTTTGTGGGCCTGAAAGCTTTCCCGTTTCTTCCAACTATTTCTATTCCACAAATAAAAATGTTTTCTCTCTGTGAAAATATTACCTTGCTTATAGTCAAAATTGAGTGTTGATTTTATGTTTTCTACCATCTGACTGTAGCAAATTCATATTTGAATTGTTGTGTTTAAAGGAATAGATGTACTCCTAAGAAACCAGGTGTCTGGGCTGTTAACTGTGTATGATGGAACACTGCACAATGCAAAAAATCTAGAAACTATGTAAATTACACAGTTTCACTGAAATAAACTGTTGTATCTATGACTTAGGTGTCAGTTAAGCCTTAGGCTGCTATCAGTGGTGCAAACCCATCACTGAAATGTTATGGTACAAAAAAACTTGTATCCTTATCATAGCTTTATCATGGCTATCATTACTAAACCACAGCAATAACTTGAAAAACAATACATCTGGCACTCATTTCCCTAGATGAAGAGACTGTCACACCATCTCTGATTACACCACTTTGAGCCATGGCTGCCTTAAGGAACCAAACCAGAAAGTGTCAGATCTGTAAGTACTGCACCACTCAGCATGCAAGAGATCAGTTGCTGCTAGTGACAGACCATACACTGGCTACAGCTCTGGCTGTCCAAAGTCCTACCACAACTAATGTCATTGCTAAGCCAAAAACATTAAGAAAACAAGATGACTGAATCTATTGTGAGCCTCTGCAAAATATTTTATGGCAATACAGATGAATCAAACTTCATTGTCAAGGGGAACATTGTTCTGTCACTTTTTTTTTCCTTTTTAGTAAGATTGAATATTCAAGCAAAAAAAAAAAATTCATGTATCTACTGTTATATATAAAGTGTCCAGCCAATGATGACTTCTGTAATAAAAAAGTGAAAAGTAATGACATGGGATATTAGGAATACTGATGTGTGTATCAAATTTTAATGGTTTGAAGAATAAATTAAAAGGAGCTAAATTAATAAAAGATATGTTAACACTGTTCTGTTAAGAAAGTCTATAGAGACTCACCACAGTTGAGCTACAATAAATTGTTGCATTAACCTTTACGAAATATCTGCCTGTAAGAAACCAGGAGTAAGAAAAGTGCCATTTTATTTTATAGTAAGATTCTTACCGTCCTGGCATCTTCTCTCCAATGGTACTTGACATAATTTGTTTCCCAGAAAGATCAAGGAGAAAGGAGAAAAACAGTTCATCCTGACAAATCCAACACAAATCCTGACACAAATCAAATCATATGTACCTTCATTGGTGTCAAGCCAAGTCATTCTGCTATGAACAAAATCCACGAGAATTTGAGAAAATTAAAAAACCCCAAACTAAATAAACTATAAACAACATAGCAGAAATTTCATTTCTAGAACTTGTAGTTCTAAAAGTATGAGCAGTGCATGGCCAAAACCTGTTCACTAGCTACAAGAACTCACTGAGTTCTTGAATGGATCAGTTAGTTTTGAACACAAAATATGTTTTGGCAAACTTATTTTTCCCCTCAGTCTGTAAAGTACTGCAATAATTCTAGCACTCTAATATTAAATAAAGCCATCTTTAACAAGGAAGACACAGCTAGAGAGAATGCTTTCTATATGTATGCATGCTACACTTGCACCTCAAACAGTGGCCAAACTGGTTCCCTCTACATGTTAACAGATGTAGGACAACCAGAATGTTCCCATACAGAAAAAGACAAAGAGACCATCAAAGACACAGAGCAGATTGCACATAAAGAGCATTTAAACAGACCAGGACTCTTCACGATCTAGAGAAATGAGTGATGACTAAAATCCTCATTAGCTTGCAGAAAGTGAGTAGGAAATGACTATTCACTGTTTCTTCTAATAGAAATAAAATGAAATCAATAAGATCAGCATGTGGCAGGATAAAAACAGCAAATGGAGGCGCTTTTTTTATGCAATACAGAGTTCAGCAGTGAAACTACGTGCTGTGGGAAGACATGCTAAAAATCCTAACAGCTTCATAAAGCATTCAGACAAATAAATGTAAGGGGGGGGGGAAGTATCTATTGGGGCTAATAAACATGGAGAAGCTTATTTAGCTCACATAGACCATAAGCTACAGATTCCAGAGACCAGTATAGTGCACTGGGGAAGTATTATTATATACTTACCTCATTGTGTTCTTTCCTAGGCATCAGCTATCAGGTGGTATTAAAAAGAGACTGGGCTAAATGGGCTTTGTAGCAGAATGCATTTTATTAAGATTATAAAATAAAACCAATTTAAAATGCTGACATGAATCTCAACTGCACTCTCATTAGTTCCCATTCACAGATTGTCTGACATGAGAAGGAGGTTAAAAGACACAGAAAAACTCCAGTAAATCTCAACTATTACAAAAACTAAAACCTAAGAATAATTATAGGAATACTTAGTATGCATTCATTTGGAATTGAAGTATGTAGACACTTAGACATTGTACATTTGCCAGTTTAGCAAAGCAATCCTGGCTTTTAGTACAAAAGCTTTATCATGTTGTAAATCAGCATGTTTTGAATGGTCATGTGTGCCCTAAGACTGTATGCTGCTCCTGGAAAATAACTAGCAAGTACAAATGAAACAGAAAACAAACATGAATGATCTATGTAAAGGATTTCTGCTGGCTGATTAAAAAATCTATTTTAATCATGATTTCAAATCCATCAACTCTGGCTGGAAACACATTCCTTCTGCTTAGAAGCTATTTGCAAGAAATATCAATTCAAGAACTTCATTGGACTGTCAAAAATAATACAGTGTTCTTAGGTACTAATTAATTATAGACAAAAAAACATGAGTTGTCAGCACATTTTCACCAGCAACTGTTATTGGAGCTTTTAGAAGATAAATCAGCAGAATCAACTTTGCTGGTTTTATAAATGGCCTCAGAAAATGAAGTTTACTTGATACACTCTCTATGTGTTTCCTTCTCCTTGTCCTTCCCGGTGACTTAAAAATCTGGTGGCCAAAGCTGCCACTGGCTAACAATCTTGGTAGCATTAGTGCTTCTAGAGGGAAGGAAAAAATACTTGGATAATTTGTTTGGCTTCAGCTTTTGATGGGCCTTGAGGCATGACTATGAGCAGCTGTCATACCTGTCACACTGGACAATGCAGACCCTGGGGCTGAAGTCCATCTAATCCAACCAGACCCCTTCCCTTACTGCAACATTGGTGAAGGGAGCAAGGCTTTGGCTCTAGCACAGAAACACTGTGAATGGGCTCTCCAGAGCAAGAGAGCAGCCTACCCTCCACAGCCACCATAGGCAAGAACTGCCTGGGTCTCTTCTCCAGCCCCGTGGGCATGGGACAGCCTTCATTTGCTCTATTCGGCTCCCTTATCCTTAAAAAGGGTACCCACAAGAGAACAGCCCAGTGGGAACAATCCCTGTACTGCACTGACTTCTAAATAAAGTCCAGAGGTTGTCTGGAAGAGCTTTTGTCAGCCATGGTCACAAACAAACAAGGGAATTCCTTCAAGGACCATTGAGGTCAAGTGCTCAGAAACAGGTCCTTTTTAAACTACTGCTATAGATACAGCCACAGAGAGCACAAGGAGTGAGAGAACTTTGAGGAAAGATTCCACTCTATGTTCTTCCTTCAACAGCACAGACTTTAGTGACAGGGAGGAAGTCCACAGAAAACCTGACTTCACCGTTTTTCTGCTGTGGGACCACATGGGACAATTAACACTGGACCCATTCTGTCTTTATTCCCTACCCTATTTCAATTGCCATCATCTGCAGGAAAATCCAGTATAAATTATAACCTACCAAAAAGAATAAAGAGGAGATAACAAGATGGAATATTTGCAAGGAAAAAAAAGAGGCAAATGGGTGTTCAGGTCTCTCTGATGCTCAGTAAGAGCTGAGAAACTAAATCTCACTTAAGACTGTGACCCAGCTATTAGCTACTTACTGAGCACCGGCACCCCAGTGAAGACAGCAGTAAATTCTTCTCTGGAGAGTATTTGTTGAAGAAAATAGGCAAACACTGATATGCCTGCTAGATGAAGACTTGATCATGATAAACTACTGGTGTTTTCTTGCAGCAAAGGGCTGCTGCTCTGAAGGGACAGTATCGTAATGAGACTGACACTCGGAGTGTTTATGAAGAGTGTTACCCCGCAGAGCACACAAGGGACTGGCCTTGTATTTGCAGTCATTACCATTATTTTTCTCCTAGTCCCATTAGCACCATTATTTAGAACAGCATCTGCACACAATCACAAAAATAGAATCAAGTGTGCTGCCGTCTTTTCCCATGTGTGCTGTTAACTCCAATTTTTCAAACAAGCATTCCATGTGCGCGCAGCTCCACCAGCACGAAGAAATCTATTTTGGGACTGCTCTAATCACTGGGCACAAACAGGGAGGCAGTCAATGGCCTATGCACTTGCAAGCAGCAACATTTGCACTAAGTGGGAACACAGCTAAACAAGCATAAATATAGTCACAAAGATTTCTAACTCAAAAGAAAAAAAAGAAACAAAAGTTACTCTTCCACTGTGGGAGTTTTTTCAATTCAGAGAGAGATGTGAGAAGAAGGTTCAGAGTGGTGTTAGCTAGGTGTTAAGTAATATGGATGTGGAAAGGAGAAAGGGACATGTAAGTGCAATGAGCCATTTTCTTGAACACTAAGTGACAAAGCATCCAGACAGAACATTAAAATATAGATGAATGGTTGTGTTTTTTCAGTACCTTGGAGAAGCAAATGAAACATTTGGTCATAAGGAGTCCAGGAGACAAAAGCTCTCCAAAAGCATTATCTATTTTCTCAGCCACTCTGCAAAATGTAAAGATTACACTTTAATCTGGAAGGAGCCTCCTCCACGTTATCAGGGAGATGTGCCAGTGTGTTTTGACCAGAACAGGAAACACATTTTGCAATGAACCACTGCAAAAAAAAGCACCTGATGGGCTTTGGTAAAATTGCTTATGTTGATGGGACATCAGTACAGTCCCAATCACTTTAGTGTAAGCATACTAATTGAAGGTCAGCACAGATCTTGTTTCCTCAAACTGTTCTCCTTTTTCTCTCATGACTGGCTGCCCAGCACTCCTGTATCACTTAGGAACAAAGCTGGGCTCTCCTTCAATTATGTCTTTGCTTGAGCAACAGAAGGAGTGTTCAGGGACTGGACTCAAAGTCAGTTTCAGCTGTCTACACACCCCAGACTTGTGTCATTTATGCTAGCTTTTATTTTCAATAGGGTATCCCTCAACCTTTCAAATCAAGTTGATACAAAACCCTGGGTGTCTATTTGAGCAATTTAAAACTACTGAAATTAACTGTCTCCCATAACAGCAAAAAGTCAGAAGATGAGAACCAAAATTAGTGGCAATAAGCATATCTTCAGCATCTCCTTCATCTGTACATTTTCTACTGAAATGCCATCAGAAGAACATAAAATTTCCCAGGCTAGGATGATCCTAGTTTCCTGACTATGTATCTGTCTGTGCTGACCCTCTGTGGTGTCTCCAAATAATGATTTCTGATGAGATCTACAAAGCTTACGGAGGGAGGATGCTGGGGTGAGGGGGAGGAAATCACGCCTTGTTGGTAAATCAGTAACCACACATTAATGAAGCAAGCTGTCAGACTGGCATAAATTCTGCCTGCTACTGAAACAGAAGTTCCTGCAGGATAAGCTATTCATCCCTGGCATCAGAAGGACTCCAGACCAATGCCCATGATTAGAATGCCTCAGGAAATAATTAGCTAGCAAGTAATGTCCACTCACATCTTCACCTTGGTCATTATTGTTATTTGGATTTACAGTTCAGGGCCATTCTAGCAAGTCACTTTTACTGTTGGCTAATACAGAATACAGAAGAACATGTAATTTGTGTGTGTGTGTGTATTCATAACCAAAAAGCATTGAAAAGGAATTTATTTGTGGATGTTTAGATGAAAGAAGCATCACATGGCAAGCAAATGCTTCAGTTGCACCTTCAGCTTATGCAGACTGGGCTGAATACAACTGCCCTGATCTAAACTAGTGATGGATCTGACCTTTTGTCTTAAGCAGATCACAGTACACCCAATTTCACATTAGACAGCAGCAACAGTTCTCTTCACAAAAGAAAATCCCAAACTACCTTCCCTGATTATTACTGATAAACAACTTCTAGAGATTTCCACAGAAGAAACAATTCTGCTAAGAAACTGTGACTTAAACTGACATATGATTTCTCAATGAGCTGAGCAAAGGTTGCTTTATAATTGGAAGTTTTTTGATTGACCCCTCTTGTTATCCTGGGTTTGATATCATCTAAGTAAAGAAAGACAAATGACAGTTTTAATACTGCTTAAAACTGCAGCTTGGTGTGTCTTTTAGTCAACTGCATATCCTTTCATTCGAACTTCAGGAAAAAAAATACAGTGGGAAAAACAGGGGAGTATGTTGTAGTCATTGATTTTGCTAAAGTCACAGAAAAGCAAGAAATTTGCCTGACATAAATGACACAGCTGAATCTCAGCACCCCTTACTAGTGATCAAGCAAGATCACTAGTAACTCCCAAACTACAAGCAATAATTTCATATTCTGCCCTCCTTGAAGAAAGTAGGAAAATAAATAATCAAGCTGGTTTTGAGTTACAGCTGAGTAATGAATACAGTACAATACTGCACTACTCCATCATTCATTTATTCATTCATTCAGACACTTCAGGATTTCTCAGAGCTCTTAAGAACCATCGAACATAATCATCTTCCATTTGAAAATCAGAAATAACAGCAGCATTTCAGCCTAGGAACTAGGATTCATAATCTGTCTGAAACTTACTTCACAACAAGTTGCTCCAGTCATTTATTCTTTAAATATTTTATTAACTTCTATGACATACTTTTTTTGGCTGGGGAAAGGAGTTAGTTGGGCTAAAGAACTCAGAAGGAAATCTTAAGATCAGGTGTTTAAATGTCACTGTTACCATGTACCTAAAAAAAGCCATCTCTTAAGAACACACAAGGATAAAAATCTGGCCCTACAGAAGTTAGTGGAAGAAACTTAGCCTTTGATTTCAGTATGTCTAGAAATTCACCCAAAATTTGTGGATCGGTCTGGCACATTCAACATGAACTGATTTGTTTGCTGAAGAAAGGGTGTGAATTAATTGCTCACCACAGATGCATGCTCTGAGGAGTGTGACTTCTTGCAGGACTCCCCCTGACTGCATCAGGTTTTATGGTAAGGGTCGTCTCCAAGTAATGGTCACACAGATTGTCACAGGAGTAAACAGAGACAGCTTAAAATAGTCCTCCAAGACAGCAGTTTGCTTATAAGAAGGGTACTTAACTGAAGTTTCATTACAATGAATTATGGTTTGCAGGCACCTTGTAATTTAATAATGTAGATGAAAAAATTTAGATGAAAATGCAATAGATTCTCACCAGATTTTTTATGCAAGACACAGAATCAAGACATGCTGAACAGGCAGAGATGCTGAAGAAATGATTACTTGAGATATCATTACTTGAGTGTATTGATGAAGTGGAAAATAGAGCGTGAGGAAACGATGCATGGGAGGCGTAATTACTATTTACAGTGTCTGACTTTAATGCTACACAACAGTAATGTGAATAAATCCACATCTTTAGCACTCAGGTGACTACAGTGAAGAGGCTCTCCTGGAACCATTGTGCATATACCCAATACACACACATCTGCAAGGACCTACCTACATGTAACTGAATCCACTGATTGCCAGATCATTGCAGCACCTCTTCTGAGCTAATCCACAAGGCTTAAAGATGATTATACATTGGAACAATATTCATCCACCTTCCAGTATCATCATCTGCTCACCTCACTAGGGTAATCAGGTTAAATATGTGTATAACATCCAACAAATCCTTACCCAGCATAATCTACAAGCAAGTAAAACTGGAAACAACAGGTACAACGGTTTCTAACTGAGATGACCCTTGATGTACATCTTTGTCTCTAACACACACAGCTGGGCATGCATTTAATTCTCACACTCCATTTACACCCATAGAAGCCATCTCTTCATATATAAACAGCTGCAGGCCTGTGCTGTAGCATTTACTGTTTCTATGTACTTGCTCAAACTTTAGTGAAGTACTCACTGAATGAGAATGCCTTCTGATATTCAGAAAGGCTAAACATGACTTTTACCTTCTCATTTCTCCAGGTTGTGAACTACACCATTCCCCAACTGGTAGAACAAAAGATGCTGTCACATAGTGTGTTTAGCCACTCAGAACCTGGATCTTCCTCTACCCCTGCATCAACCATTCATGACGTTAAATCCTTTTACCCATTTCCTCAGGAAAGCTTTGACTTAGAATAATTTGCAGTGGTATTTCATTGGCTCCTCTCCTGGAGGATTTGAAATGTGGGTCTTAACACCTGTCAGAGCAAAACAACTCCTCATTCTGGAAACACATTTTAAAGAATACAGTGAAACAACATTTTATTTCCAACCTTGAAACAGAGAATTGTTTTAAAACATGGTATCAAGCAAACACACATTTTACTTCATTAACAGCATTCACTAGGGAACAGAAGAAAAACACAGTATCTAATAACTCATTGATCAGTACAAGCACTGAATAAGAGTGCAAAGTCCACAAGAAAAACAAAACCATGATAAAACCTCTCTTTTTTGTTTTCTGTCTTAAGATTTTGACAGTCACAGGGTGGAGGAACACCCGATGCAATCCAGCTGAGGGCTGATAGTCTCTCTTTTCATCACAGGGACATATGCAGCTGCATGGGTGTCAGACTGAAGAAAAAATCGGACTTTAATCAAGCACTTCATTAGCAGCCTGAACTCTGACAGCCACACTTTTTTCCTTTTATGACCTTTAAAATAAAATGTTATCATTTGATTCAAAACAAAGAGCTACGAAAATCCAAGACAGACATCCTTGAAAGTTTCTAGTTGGAACTTAAAAACATAAAACCCCATTTAATTCTGTAGTCTCTTATTTTAAGTATCATAAAAAAAGGAGCTTACAGTTTTCTTTTTGTTTCAAAAAAATCACAAACCCCAAACCACTGAAGATATTTCATATAATGCTAGTCAGATTTTTGGAAAGTCTTTTGTTATCACATGGTTGTAAGACCACTGAAGAATCAGGGTCTCAAGCCACAGCTTAGGACTGGGTTTGGTAAGTGTAGTAAGGACAGAGAATTCTTAAACTAAGAACTGAACTAGAAAACCACATTATACTCTCACTTAAAAGTGCTATGAAGCCCAAATAACACAAGAGCAGTAGAGTTACCAAGATTAGAAAAAAAACATCTTATGCATGTATTTATGTCACCCATGAACCCACTGTAGAGTATAAGGATCTACACCTGAGGTACTTGCTCTAAATTCTCTTTACAGTCAATGTAGAAAAGAGATGACAGCAGCTTGTCTACCCTTAAAGTAACCATCATCATATGGAAAATTAATTTCTCCTTAAAAGCCATGAAATGTCTCTTTAGTTCTTTTGTCTGAATATAGGGTCTAAGAGGATTAGGTCAGATTTAGATACCTCCATTGAACATACTCCTTGTTAAAGGACATGAATCCTATCCAAACTGTCTTTTTGTTATGCATCTAGATCTGCTGGGCCTTCCTTCCCATGTTATCCCATGAGCTGCTGCAAAACAAATGCAAATTCTAATACACAGAACCAAGAGCTCTGCACCTCTGCTAGGCTATTTAACAGAAATATTTGATCTGGAGGATTTCATCCTATTGCCTGTTACAGAAATATTAAATCGGGAGTAACTCCCGGGGCTGCAAGCACAATGTGTTAAAGAAAGAAAGGGGAAAACAATTCAATCTGTAGAGTAAAAACAATTTGAGCTAAAACAATGCTGATTTATATCATCTGGTCTTAATTTTTCTGGCTGTTGGTTTGAGGGGAAGAGGAGCCTTTTCAAGCTGTTCTCAGCAATGAGAAAGCCTTGCTACATTTTTCTCAGGTGCTTTGGGAGGCAGGAACACTTGGCCCTTAGGGATCACCCCCTCAAGCTTCTTTCGTTTCAGTCATTGCAGCACAGGTCCTCCTGTACATGATGGCCTCAAGGGGAGAACCAGCCAGTTCCTCTCAAACATACAGAAGACCCCTCACCCGTCACCACCAAGGTGGTAAATCTTAACTTGTTGTCTTAGGTTATAATGTAAGATGTAACCAAAAGTATGTATTCTATCACCAGCTGTTAAAACCAGGTGGAGCAGCGTTCTTTGTCTCTTCCATGACACATCCCTGATAACTCCCTCCTGGGGATGTCTTCTGTTAATAGGCCATCCAACCTCACTTCGTGACTCATAAAATTACATCATCCCATTGTGAGATGTTCTGCCCAGAGGGAGGAACCAAGCATTCCCACCTGGATATAATCTGAGGTTTGGAACACCACACTCAGCCCTTACCTACTGGATTCCTAGAGGACAAGAGCTACATAACCACCATTAGACCTTCAGAGGAAGACCAGACCCTTCTACAGGGTCACTGCTTCAACAGAACCGTATCTATCACTTCAGAGAGGACCGCAGCCACCCCTTAATTGGACTGCTACCATGGCAGGGCATCAGGTTATATCCTGACTCTTGTCAGGTTAAGGCAGTGTTTCTGTATTATTGCCTTGTTATAAATATTAGTAAATAACCGTTATTCCTATTTCTCATATCTTTGCCTGAAAGCCCCTTAATTTCAAAATTATAATAATTCGGAGGGAAGGGGGTTACATTTTCCATTCCAAGGGAGGCTCCTGCCTTCCTTAACAGACACCTGTCTTTCAAACCAAGACACGTGTGGATTTCTTGTGTGGGATGAACTCTGTGGGGACAAAATAATGTAGAGAAAGAGTCACTGCAAAGAGGTTCACATCACTAAAAAGAGAACGAAATTTTAAGAACTGTAGGGTTTGTATCGGTGAGAGACTTCAGCAAGGGCCAAATATTTTCAAAGCAGGAAACAAATATCTCTTATTAACTTTCTTTGCCTAAAACCTGCAGCAGAAAGATATCCAGGTATCCTGAGTGTCAGTGGGCTGTCTCAAAAATTCATAATAATGCGAAAGCTATTGAATTTCCCCCGATCTGTCTGCCTGTTGCTGCAAACCTCTTCTCATCCTCCCCAGTTTATGCAGTCAAAATATCCACACAAAGAAAACCCCCCCAAAATCCCACTCAAAGATGCTAACCATGTGAAGTACTGCACAAATGCAGACTTTTGGGGAGGAAGGGAAGCCTGGCACTGTTTTCTTCTGTTGTTTTATTTTTCCATTGTGTTGACCCTTTAGGATTAACACCCTAATGTAAGCAGTGGCTTAGACTGTCATGATTTCCCTGTGATACTCTCAACAGGCACAAACCTGGAGGACTCATTGCCCAGTCTATTTTCCACTGCAACTCGAAGTATCTGGGCACAAGTCATTGAAAGCAAACAGCTGCTCTGCAAAGACTGAAGTTCAAGGATGCAAAGGATGCTCCAGCACTTTACAGCTAAGATGGAAGCAAAGTCCATCCAAACCTCAGGGAAAGAAGTATTTCCAATATTTATTTTAAATATTGATGGTATTTTATGAGTGTCTCACAGGAGTCCTCCAGAGTTCATCCCAACCCATTACTGCTGACCCGGTGAGGATACGTAAAACCTGTCTCAGCAAACCATTCACCCCAACGCCACTTCCCCATAGGGAGGAATCTTTACAACTTAGAAAAATAAAATTAAGCCCAGTATTACAACAGCATTCTTCATGTTTCAAAAAGAAACTGCTAGTGACTTTGATTCATAACACAGTTAATGTGCATGGTACTAGTAAGGCCAATTTCCTGTGATTGGTTTTTGCAATAAATTTAAGAGGCCAATTTCTCCAAAAAGTTTTTTAGGTTTTATCTGGCAGGATTTGACAAAAGTGAGGGTTTAATAGATTTTGCTATTTCACCAGTGCACCACTGAAAAATTAAGACCTGTTCCCTGGGAGAATGACTGAAATGTTGGTAACAGCACTGGATTTATATTTCACCAATTCTGTAGCTCTGTGATAACTACCACAGGGGATTCTCAATAACTCATTAAACTTAAGCCAATCTGTCATGCTGTTTTCTTTTTTAGGTCTGACTGATATGTCCCCATTCTTTTATTGCTTTTATTTTTTACCACTTAAGATGAATTTCTGCAGAACCACTGAAACGCAGACAGCATGTTTACCACACGTGTGTGGAAGACTTAGAGGTGCTTTGTGTCCATCCCTTTTGCTCCCAAAATTCATGTATATGGTTGTTTGGGTAGTGATACTCTAGAGCTCACCTGTCGACCTTACTTTTATATTACAATGGGATTACTTTTCTTCTCCACAATTAACTATTCCCTGACAGTTTTCCCCAGCCTTCAAGTAATTTCTAATCATGCTTTAAACTTCCTTTTTCCTTTTTAAACTAAGAGCACATGAAACAGCCTTACCTTCTGTTACTTGTGACAGTCATTACATTACCCTTTTAGAGAGATGGAGCCAGCATGCTGGGCATCTGCATATTTTAAGAAAGCGAAGGGTACGCTCCCGTTTCCCTTCATCACATGCAGTGAATTCACGTGACAGAGTACGGAGAAAAAACCCCCAGTAATCTGCTCACCAAAGACCTTACTAGTCTGCTGATAGAAATAAGGTTTTTAAAGATAATATCCTTTGCATATTTGGACTCTGTTTTGAGCAGACAGATTGGGGTGGAATACTTGTCAGCAAATGTAATGGTGAAGATGAAAAACACCCAAACAGTTCTGCTAAAAGCAACCAGAACTGTGAAACAGCAGAACCCCTGCTACAGACATGAGTTATTTTTACAAAGAGAAGCAGGATGGACGGCAGGAATGGCTGGTGGAACAGTTTTTGAGGAGTGATGCCCCACTCAGGACCTGACTGCTATTTACCACTCCACAGTATAGGAAGAAGCACCAGGACACTGGCCTGGACTGCTGGATCAGCACACCCAGGTGGCAAAGACTGAGGTCTAATCTCTACCCATAATCATTCTAGGGGCTTACATAATGACAGAAAGGCTAAAAATGCACTAAAGGAAAGCAACAAGAGTAAACCATTTAAACCATTTCAAGTATGACTGGGACATTTTCTAATGCTCTTACCTGACCTGAAACTCATAGATACAATCAGAAAACAAAGCCCTACTGCCCCTATTCCTTTTTCACGCATGCAAGTACCTTCAAAAGGTAAATTATCACTCAGCTTCTCCTCAGTCTTTGAAAAACAGCTCATAACTGGGGAAGAATGCATAACAGCCTTTATATTCTCACCTAGGTATTCCTCTAGGAACCAATAGAAAACTCTTGCATTCATAAAGGCCTCCTTTCAAGGCTTTGGCAGCTCTGGAATCAACACAGCACAATCAAGGAGAATTGATTTTTATTGGTTTTACTGCAGACTCAGTTCCCTTGTGCTCAGAAAACCTAAGCATATGTACAGCTGGCAAGGCTGAGTAGAAAGCTTGTCTCCATGGGTTTGTGATAAAATTAGGTCTTACATATTCAAGCATCTGTATTGCTCTTTTTGCATAGTTATTATTTAAGGCTGTGCTAAGGTACTACAGTTTTCCCTAAATGCAGGAAAGGGTGGAATTTAGCCTGGTACTTTCTTACATAGGGTGAAAAAAATCTCTACTTTGGGGTTCATGATGCTAAAACTATTTTATATCCAACTAGTACAACATGCTGCTGCTTCTCATTTTATCTACAGACAAGAAGGAACAATGTTCATTTCTTGAACACATGCACTTCTTGCTGTTACATGAAAAGAACTCATCTCACTTCACCAAACAAGAATATAAATGAGTAAATGTAAAAAAAGTCTATACAGAAAATTAAAAAAAAAAATTGACGTCCTACTTATAAACAGGAATATTCCAAAATTATTTCATGTTGAGACTCAGAAATGAACCCAGCAAAGTAGGCTCACGTTACAATACAGACTTGTAAATTCTTTAACATGATTAGCTTTTAATTGGTTTAGAGGAAACTCAGTGAACATTCTCCAAATTAGGGTACAACGTGAAGAAAACACCACCAAGGCTTCCATCATTGCAATACTGCAGGAAATGAGCTCTGTCCAGTACATTTCATTAAGAGACTGTCCCTTACTAAATGTCACACTGAGACCAATACTTCTAGCAAGATTATGCTATTTCCTTTGGTCTGAAAAACAAATATATTTTCTCAGAAAAAAGTCCAATTTAGGATAACACATAGGCTTATTCCCCTTCAGAGACTTGTCTCTCTTCAGGACATGCCTTAGCTATATGCTAGGGAAGGAGAACTCTAGAAAACCTTCAGGAAGCATGTGATAAAGACACTGCAAGACAGGACACTGGATGAAGTGGACCCCTGGTGCAAAGCAAGTCTAACGGTTACCCCATTTCAAATATGAAGGTTTCCTAAAGTAGTAAGAAGAAAAATCTAGGCTAAATGCTTCAGGGGCAGTTTAAACCACAATCTATTTTCAGAGGCTGAGACTTCAAGTGCATCTCAACAAAACAACTGGTTTTAAAACAGTTTTTTCACTTCTGTTAAAAAAGGCAATAAACACAAAGCCATCTGAAATAAATTCCAGCTTTCTTAAGCCATGTCAGCGGAAGAACACATTTGCATTAGACAATGATTTCCTACCAGTAGAAGAATGGGGAGATAAGGCAGATCATTTATCAAACAAAACGCCAATGCAAACCAGAAACATTTCTCTTGACATTTGGACACATTCCAGATAAATTTGTTTATTTCCCAGCCCAAGGTCGCATTCAATGAGTTACTGCCTTGGATATCAAAATACCCAAAGGATACAGTGTGTCAAAGTAGGCTGGGGTTTTTTTTGTTGTTGTTTTGTTTTGGGGGGTTTTTGGGTTGTGTGGTTGGTTTTTTTTTAATGGGAAATGAAAGGCTCAGCAAAGTTGTATTAAATTACATAAAAGTGAGTTAGTAGAATCAGTGCATCACCTCTGTGTAAACAGTTTCCTTGCAGTGTTGGATTGTTCCCCATCTGTTGAGCTGAAGTGGTGAGGAACAACCCGGAGCTAAACTCTGCAAGAGCTCCATTTCTATTTAAACAACCCGTCTGCTAAGACAGCTACACCCATTAAATCGTTCTGTACCTTCACAGTAGCAAGCTCTAACAAGCCCTGGTTTGAGACCATAGATTTGTGTAAACAAATAGAAAAGAGTAGCTATTACATATTTTGAAACAGCAGACAGAAGCCTCTCCTTTAATCTCATGCTTTTCTGGGCCAGTTTTATCAGGACTGTGCAAACAAGCCCAACCTCCCTGCTCACCATCACACAGATGCTTACAGAAGACATGAAAGCAACACAGGAGGCAGGACCAAGGTTTGGAAGACCACACAGGGCACTTACGAGATTAGGCATTTATGAGTGCAGAATTTGTTCTAATTATGCAGACAAGTACAGAATCTGAATTCTCTTCAGTTTTTAGACTTTGTATGCATTTCTGGTGGGACTGCTGTAGATGGATGCACACTTCTGGGCTCTGCCCTGTACTCAGTGTAAACCCATTCCCTGAGGAACTGAAAGCTGACAGCCATAGTTAGTGAATGCAGCATTATCCAGAACTAATTTAAAACACAAGCCTTGAGGCTTCAATATTACATTATACTCAGATACTTTGCATCTCTAAGCCTTAACTGAAGTTAGAATTGGTCAAGTGAAAATAAGAGAACTCACTAATTAACCATATCTTTTGATCAAGTGTTTTATTTGACTGACCTCTGATTACTACATGAAATTTTCCAGAAATCTGTAATGGGGAATGAAAAGGGAAGCACAGTTTAAAAATTGTGTATCTTTCAAGGTAGATCTATGATTGAGCTAAGTCTATACAGCAATATTTGCTTTATTTGGCATCTCATTATTTGTTTAATCATGAGTCTATTTAGAAAGACATTTCAATAATACTAAGTTTCATGGACAACATAATATGCAAGCGTTGGTTCTGAAGGTCCCCACAGAATAATTAAAACAGATGTATGAGAAGCAGAGCTAGTAATTTCTAAATATGCCTAGCAGATCCTTATGCTATTTTTCCTCCTCAATAATTCACATCTGCAAGCTACATTCTAGTGTTTCTTCAAATCAAGTTCTGAATAAGTTTTGAGCAGCACAGAATGCTGAAATTGTACATTTGACCAATGTGATGAGAACTGCAGAGCTCAGAACTTCCAGAAAGCAGCCCACAAGATATGGCTCTTAAACCTAACCTCAGACAACATAAATGGAAAATACTGGCAGGATTCCCAACCATCTTGGGTTTAAGATTTAGGCTTAAGGAAAATAGCACTGATATATTTATGAACACAGACTTCATACCTGAAGGTAATTCTAGGTATAAAGATGCTTTATTCTTCTCGAGTTACTTTGTAATTCATATGTTATAATGTTTTCCTGTCACTTGTTATTCTATATTTCACAGATAAAAAGTTCAAGTAAGCAGAGATAGAAACCACTGTTAGGTCTGGTGTGGGCTTTTTGGGTGTATCTTTTTTAATTTCATTTTGTAATTAAATGGTACAGATAACTCTGCTCATTTACCCTCCCCAGACATGGGTGCTAGATTTTTCCTCCCTCTTGTCATACAGGATGCTGAGAATACCTTCTCTGACGCAGCTCTCTGCCAAGGCAGGAGCATCCCATGGAGATGCTCCACACAAAAATCTCCACATTGGAAACACATCATTTGACAGCTTCCAGTCTGTCAAGGAGGACATTATTTTCCCAGCTGTCAAGGACTTCAACTCTGCTGTTGCTGTTTTTAAACACTTGGGTATGTGGGAAATTGTAGCCTTTCTAAATTTTTAAGATTAGGAAAATTTAAAATCCTCATATTCATTATAGTATCTATTGTATAGTATTATCAGATTTCACTTCTCAACCCTACATAATATCCAGATGGGAGATGGATTTACTAATCTCTTCAGACTCGAAAATGGAACTTAAGATTTGCCAACAACTTTCTCCATGAATTCCATACAAGAAGTGTGTGTGTGTAGAAAGCTTAGAAATACATAAAGAATGGACAGAATATGCTCTGATACGTTGGGTAAGAAAAACAGCAGCAATATTCTGTTTGAGATGGTCATAATTCAAAGCTGGCATGATTTAAAACAAAAAGCATCTTAAAAGTATTACTTTCAATAATTATTATGGAAGTCTTTCCTTTAAAATATTTTTAAAAAATGTACCTGCTTTCACTGTACACAACTCCAGAGGACATGACATCATGGCTCTGATAGTTCTTTGCAGTGACAGTCAAGAAAGGGAACTAAGCCAGTCTGTTCATCATCGTTCTTGTCAGCTTATCATTTAACAGGCATCTCTAAGAGAAAGCAGGATGATCTACTTACCACTTCTGCTCATGGTAAGTAATGGCTAAAAAAGAATTCTGCCCTGAAGTTCAGAAAATACTGCAGCTATTGCAATTCTTCTGCTGTTTCAGATGACACTGCCTTCACCGACAGGCAACCATTAGCCTTACCTGATATTCTTGTGAGTAGAATACTTTCTTGGGAAGTAGAATTGTTCAGCTGAAACACCATTAATCTTCAACTCTATGTGGAATATGCATCTTCTCTCCTTCTCATGTCATAATTTAACTCTGAACAAACTCGGTAAGAGCAAAGACAGCAAAGCAACACATGAAACATCTCGTTTGATCCTTTGACTTTTTATGGGTTATCCCCTAAATTGGAAAATTACTGTTTTCAATACACTGATGTGATGAAATTATGGTATGATTATGAATGAAATTCACAGCAAAGATGATGCATTAACTCTTTTCTACTGTATGAGTATGTAACTATTTCCTCCAGTGGAACCTCAACTCCTCTTAGGTTCTAATTGTGATCCTCAATATGGGATAGAGACGTAGAACAAAAAGGAGACACTTGGGTATAAATTTTGACTGTACATGGCACAAATGTTCTTATGTTACCTGGCTATCAGCATTAATATTGGAGAAATTTCTGGCAGAATGACAAATCAGGCACTGGCTAGTTGAATAGGTATGTTTGCTACACTTACCGACATTCCAGCTGATTCCTTCTGCCACATCTTGGTTTGATTTTGAACTTGGAAAATAACTTATGGGCATTTTGCAAATGTATGATTTGGAATTAGTTCAACTCTAGCGAAAAAGGCACAGATTTCTAGATATTTCCAATGAAAATTATTTGGCTTTGGACAAGTCTTTTACTTGGACAAAGTAATTTACTGAGAAACATGCATACACATACTAATTTTTACCTTCTGCTCTTCTAAAGCTTTTATTTTAACAATACAAGGCAGAAGGAAAGGAGGGTATCAGCAAGTCTGGTATAAGAGAGCAGTATAAAAGAGGCCAATTATTTCCAGAATGAAACTTGCAACTAATGTTTCAAAATACCTAAGTTACAATCTGCTGTGACACTCTTAGGCTAGGTTCCAGCAATTAAAGATATGTCTATTTTGGATAGTACTGCAGAAATAAAGGAATTCAAGATTCATCATCATAATAGTTCAACTTTGCACGCTTTCACTGAGTTAAAGGGATAAAAATTCCCCACTTGTATGACAAACACTTGTGCTCTCAGCTTCAGTATGACTGGAAAGGATGTATTAATAGAGATCTTAAGAAATCATATAAGTGACTAGAATTCTCTGCAACAGAGTCTGTATTTTTCATCTTAATGCAATTCCACATCTACAAGATTCTAGTATGGAATGACAGCTGTGTCATTGCATCTTTTCTACAGATGCACATCTTTATTTTCCAGAGTAATTATACACTCATCTTGAGAATTTCTTTTTAAAAAAGCCTCCCAGTGCCATCAGTGATGGATTACAGTGACCAGAGTCCATGAGGTATTTGATTAAATACACATTAAAAGAAGGAAAATGTGCCCAGTTTAGCAGGGTCAGGTAGCCAAACTTCATCTCTTTCCATTCCTTCTCATGTGTATTTTCTTTTCTTCACATGCAAGTGTTTTAGAACTATAGACTGAAGACCATCAGAAACTATAGATGAAATGATTCTGGTTTTGGACCATATAGTGAAGTTACAGCACCATTAAAATTGTATAGTTCAAGTTCTCCTGATAATTTTATGGAAGAGCGGAAAGTGTATGACATTTTCAAAACAGGCAGGAATGCTTCAAATGGGTTTCTCATTGCAGAAAAAAAGTAAAATTCCTAAGTCTTATAAGAGCCACAGAACAAAGTTGCTGTCTTCTGATCAGCTCCAGTTAAAAGAAAGAAGCAAAACCAAATCTCACAAAAAACCCCAAACCAACCAACAAACCCCAACCAATGGAAAAATAACCAACCCACACCAAAAAGCCTCAAGCCCCTCAAAACCCCCAAAACCATCTCTTTTGAAGACTCTACTTAGATCAATATAATCTGTGTCACTGGTGCCAAAAGAAGCAATTTTCACCCTTTCAACTGATAAATTCAGATTATAAATCAACGAGTTTTCTATCTTATTTAAATGCTGCCTTCTGTTTAAAAACATACATGTTGCTGTTGGAAAGTACCTGACTTCAGAAACTGTGGAGTAGTCTATTAATCCTGTTTAAGAGACACAGAGGGCAGTATCAGTGAAGCAATGGAGATTCTGCAAAACCAGGTAGCTTTACAGACATCACGAAAGGGAGCAAAAAGGGATTCAGTAAGTCTTGGGTTTAATCCTAGTATAACTACAAGCTTCTTAAGGCATTTAGATGATAACAATAGCTGGATTTTTTACTTTTTAATTTTTTTTTGTTTTGAGGCACAGCTCATTTCCTGTTATCTAGGCTTAACTGGAAGCAAACATAACCACCCTGCAATTTGTTCAGCACCTATGATACAGTGGCAGGCAAATGACTCCTTATAACTGTGCCAGGTGAAATTTGTGGAGGCAGGATTCCAGACTGACACCAAGTTGCAAGGTATAACACGACAAGGTTATACATAAATAATCTTTGCAGTCCTTTTCTGTGCCAGCAGTTTTTAAATGTTAAGACACAGAAGAGCATATTCATGTAAAGTGCATTAAAGGATACACTATATTTAAAACCTCAGCTGTATTACTGTGCAAGACAGCATTTTAAAAGAGTACTCTGAATTTGACTGAAGAAATTAAATGTCCTTAACGTGAATCATCTCCCAAGGAATTAATGAATGATTGTAACTTCCATGATACATATAAAAAATTACCCTACAGTATCATTTGTCAACTGCCATGTAGAAAGCCATCTCCTGTAAAAGAATTTGTTTCAAATTTCAATCCTTTGACATTTTCTAAAATTAAAGTATTTCTTTATGGTAGGAAGTTCCAGATTATTAATGAACAGTTAAATAGCTAGCAATAAAATAATAGTTTTAGACAACTCTAATGGTTTCTCTAACTCGTCATAAAGGAACACCATAAAATGACAAGTAGTATGTTAACATTAGTTCCACCACCTGAAATTGATTTTAAGTGGATATCATCTACATTTTTAAGTGGATATAATCTACACCGAAGTATTTTTAACAGTCAATGGTTTGCATTTGTCTCATAGGACACTTTTTTCTTGGTTTTTTTTTCTCCATATTTAGCTCATATTGACCTTTTAGGCTAGCAGGATAGTGTCTGATAATCAAAAATAACATCATAACATATACAACTAACTGAAAAATTATGTTCTGAACATAAGTAGAAAACTTTCATCAGATTACAGAAAATTTCCATCAGATTTCAAAGCAGTTTTACAAACACCGCAAAACTGCTATTATGCTAAAAAAATTGTACGAACTATGTACAAGAGTACAGGTAAAATGGGATTAGGGGAAATTAACAGCTAGACAAAATTTAACTAAATGCAAGTTGGGCATGGATAGGGACAAGTATGTTAGTAGAACTATATGAAGAAAGTAAAATGTGAGAGTAGACTCAGCTGTCACCTGAACTACACAGGAACTTGTTTTTAAACCTTAACCTTCTGGTGTGAACTGCACACCCAGACGTACCACAGCTCTCCACTCTTACTGACCTGACACTTGATCATAAGCATCTTCCCCCCCAAGCTTCCCATCTGGTGGGTTCTTCCTGAACAAGCTAGTCAAAGACTTTAATATTTAACCCCTTCAAAAAAAAGCAGGTGGTGCTGCCCACCTTTCACATAGCACAGAAGTGGGAAGAGTGTTGAGAGATTTGGGTTTGCTCCCCTTGCTACTGTGAAGGATTTCACACTCCTGTCTATCAGGACAACACTCAACCCAGTGGACTTCTGAGATACTGAAACACTATAATACTATAAACTTAACTACACCACCCATGCATTTGCCATGATCCTGTAGAAAGATGCCACAATTATTGTCTCTGTTTTTTATTCCTGAATATCATTGCTAAGATGCTTTAGAACATAAAAACAACAACAGGACAAAACTAAGAGCAATCTCACCCAATATCCTGGCCTTGATAATTGACAAAAGTAGAAGTCTACAGGACAGCCCAAGAATAGAGCAAGCAAGAAATTACTCTTTTCCAGTCTATTCTTTCAGGCTTGAATACATGGAGGCTCAGGGACTACCTGATCTAAAAGAAAAGTTTTGTGGTTATAGCCTTTGGTAGATTTCTTTTCCATTAATGTCTCCGGTCTTCCCTTAAAAACACATACAGTTTTAGCATCAACATCCTTTGTTAAGGAATTCGTAACTTAACAGCACAATGTGTGAAGAACCATCTCCCTTTGTTTGCTTTGACTCTGCACCACGTGAACTTCACTTAAATCCCCAGCCCTCATATTGGAAAGGATGCTGGACAACTGATCACTAATTCTGCTTTGCACCCAACCTCTTTTATATGCCTGCATTGTACCTCCTCTCAGCTATATCATTTTCAGGCTGAAAACTCCTAGTGTAAGTAGTTCTTCAAAATTATTTCCCTCATTTTGATCACCCTGTGACATTTTCATTGCACTATATTTCGTCCAATACAGGCCCACCAGAACCACAAAGAGCATTTATAAGGCAGGTGCAACATACATCAGAGGCACACCAATGTTTGCAGCATCTTCAAAATGATGGGAGGTTTGGCTGCAGAAAGGCTTCAGGATAAGGCTCAAGGAGGAGGAGAGGAGTGGTACAGTGCCAGAATCTGGCTTTGGAAAAGAGTCATGCAAGAGCAAAGTCAGTTTCAATTTTGCAAACAGGCAAGTTAAAGAGATTCCATCCAGCAAGCAACTTTATCACTATGTTATGAACAACCTTCAAAGGATGAGGAGTCAAGAAAACATGAGTAAAACAAAGATGTGTGTGAGGTCAAAACCAGTTAAGCAAAGAGTTCAAAGCAGTAATGAAAAGAAACGTAAGAAGCCTCCTGCTAGGCTTCTCCTATCTAGCATAAATCTAGATGGATCACAAGGTTACTTTTTTGGCAAAGCCAGACTGCTGTCTTAAAAAGTGTTAACCTGATTAGTGCCACTTCTGGTTTGTGGTTTTAAGCTCAGATGCCCATCTAAGCTGTGAAAGGAACCACAGCCGGATATATCAATAAAGAACAACAACGTCTGAAAGTGACAGTGCACTTCCTGCAGGGAGAACAATCACTCCTGCCCAGAGGTACAAGTGCCACACAGCAGGTGAATTTTACTGAACAGTATTAGGACCTCTAAAGCAAATACTCCCTTCCTTAGGAGAAAGGGACCATACAATTTCAAGGCTACAATAATGCCTTTAAAACCCAGTAAGGACCATTTGTTGACAAAAGGCAGGCACTGACAAAATAATAATAAATACCCCTCAAAAAAAAAAAAAAAAAATTATATTTTGCTTTGCCACTACACAAATGAAAAAGGGACAGATGCCAGGCACAGACTGACAGCTCCCAGGAGAAGGGATACTGAAGGAGACTGGAAACAAGCCAGAGAAAGCAACACTAAGTCAGCAGATGTTTTGATGCAGGAGAGACAGTGGACATCAGTGGGAATTGGACAGGACTTGCCTCAGACTTCACAGGTGACAGGGCGGAGAAACCTTGGGCTAGCACAGTTAAAACTTGCTGAAAAAGAAAGCATCTAACAGAAGGGAGCAAGTTTCTCCCTATCTCCCTGAACTTCAGGGACTTCTGCCAATAAAAGGTTTGAAAGTAACAGGTGTCATGGCTAATTTATTGGTACACTATTTATTGATTTTCTTCCAAGACACTACATGATAAACCACAAAGATAAACTGAACCGAGTGGAGAGAAGAAAGCAGCACATGATTTTGTAAACTCGTATCAAAACAGAAAGCAATGGAAGTGGTGAAATGCAAAGCACTATGTCTTTTGATAAAACCACTTCTGATGAGTGGGTTTAAATGCAAAATTTTTAGAAAGCAAATAAACTCTCAGGTTCAGCACATTTCTGAAAGAATGAACTCCACTCACACCTGCTTGCTTTTCAATAAGAAACTATTGAGCAGGTTTAAGGAGGCCAAGAGCAAAGTAAACTAGGAAAACAACAGTATTACTGCTTGGTGACCACAGCTGCTACTGTGATTTTGGCTAGCTGTTGACTGTTCTTAAAGATCTAAATTTTCTAATTGCAAAATTAGGTTAGTAATCCCACCAAGGGTGTTATATGGTTCAGATAGCTATCTAGTCTTTTTAATGAATGGAACTACATGATAAATTCAAGTGAAGGGAAAATAAAGTGTGAAATATTAATTAATTATCACTATATCAGGAAGCATGTTCCATCTGGCTCTGCAGAGTACCTTGATTTTCTTATTGGAATAAACGGATTAGTTTTCCTTGATTCAGTTTACCCAGTTGGGAACCAGAGCCTCTGAGGCAGACTGCTTTCCAATGATGTGTTAAATATTGAGAGCAAAAATCGATTTTTCATCGTTAAATAGCTGCTACACATATTTCCTTATACTGCAAGAATTTCCTTCTCTCTTCTCTGGGCCCATAAAAGTCAAGAGTCAAATCTCATCCTTCTGTAAAGTCAAACCTCAAGGGAGAAAAACTTTCACTACAAAGAAAGAACTGTGGCAAAGGATTGTGTCAACCCAAGTTAACTTCTGTTTCTCTTAGGAGCTTTAAACATGTATAAGCAAATGCTCTGCCATACCATCTTCTCTGCCTCACGCTGATCAAGCAGAATTCAAGTTGTTTAAGAGATGAAATCATCAGGTGACCTGAATTTTCATGACATGGTAGAAAAATACTGCCTCTTGCAAAACTGGGGAGGGAGGAGAATGCTGCCAAGAAACATTTTAGCCACTCTTTTGATCATTTTTCCTGCAGGTACTTTTATGGATAAGATCCACAAGGAAAAATGAAAGAAAGGGACAGACTGAAACTACTGTAGGGGAAGTGAAAAATTGCTCTAAAAATTCACTTGTTTGAATACTAAATGATGTCTAATAGTATAGCTGAACGTAAATTCAGCTTATGCCTTGAAAAACCCCAAATAAATAAACCCACAACATCTGACCAAAAAAACCCCAAACCCAATAAAACAACCAGTTATCTATTCAGATAATTTAACACAAAAGACTCATTAAATTCTCCACTTCCCACATTTGTTAGAAGGACTACTATTGTGCACTCAGCTGTATTGGATGGTTTAAACAACAAAAACCAGAACAGTACAACCCTATAGAAATGTTTTCCCTCTCCTGAATTTTCCAAGAGTTTTATTAGCAAAGAATGCCACACATTTCAGTTCTCCTGCAGTCTCCCCTGTCACTGCTCATAGAGATTGGTGGACGCACACTTGGCCTCCAGACAGCACTTAAATCTCAGTAAAGCCCACAATTATCTTCAGGAGTGCCACATCCCAAAGAAGTTTATACTCAGAGTTGAGCTCTGTATGTAAAGACACGTGGTTGGCTCCTGTTGCCTACTTGAAATATAATTGCATTGGCGAATTTCCATTTGAACTTTGAAAGTCAAGCACAGCATTGAAATCTCTCTTCACCAGCCACCGACAAATAAAGTTCTCCTGTGCCTCTGCCACAGTTCCGTCACGTCTGGTTGCAGGTGCCAGAGAGCTGCCTTGGCACCCGCGGCCCACTCAGCCCACTGCGATTGGAGAGGTTTACTTAAGTAACCCCAACCCACAGCTCCCTCTTTGTACAGATAATTCTAGCTCTGAATAAACTGTCAATCACATCCAGCAATTGTTCCCGTTTCAGAAGGAGAGGAAAATTAATGGCTGCTGAATCAAGAGAGGTGAATAACATTAACTGATGCGTGTAAGGTACTTGAATGCTGAAAAGCATAGCAAAAGTGCTAACTATTGTTCCTGCTGGTGATGGCTTGTCAATGCCCTGATGTCATCAAAAAGCAGCCCTTCTTCCCTTTTCTAGTCCTGAAGGATTACAAAAAAAAAAAAAAAAAGTCACCAAATCCTACACCATCATACTTTAGGATAAAATTATTTTCACCTGTAAGTTGACATATCTTTACAGAGCTCAGACAGGCTGCGGCAGGATATAATTCCTGTTGATGCTTGGACTCAGACAAGCAGCAGCTAACAGTTGTCTCCTGGCCTTTAATTCCAAAGGCCTGGTGATAAAATTAAACAGCTTTTAGAGATGTCTCAGCAGCGAGTGTGCTTGTTCAACAGTCCTTCTGCTAAGGGTATCAAGCTGGATCAGCCACTGCATGGAGGATTTATTTCACATGAATGAAAAAAATCCCCTTTAAGCCTTTCTTCCCCGATACTAATTCTCAATTTAATGTCTTTAAGTCTAGAGCCGGATTTGCATTTGCAGCTTCGACATGAGGGATTTGGTGCATTGGAACAGCCCATCCAGGAGGGAAAGACTTCCGCTCACACTGATATGTGGCCTGATCCAGGCAACCCACTCCAGCTTTCCAATACCTCATTTTATGTTGCCCAAATGGCAACAGCACTCACTAACTGCACCGGGAAACCCAGTTCTTCTAAAAAGCTTAAAAGCCCTGGAAAAATAGCGAGAACAATTGATACATTATTACTACTTTATTGCCCCTTATTGCAGGCCAGTGCCAAATATCTTTTAAAAAGAAACTGGTTGTGATTGGAAAATGGGAAAATAACATATAAATGCTCATGAGATATAAAACCATGTTTGTAACAGACATGGCTATGGATTAAAAAATGAAAGGTATTCTTGCAGTGTTTAGATTCCTGGATTTAGTTCCAAAATATATTGGTTTTACTATACAACTTGAAATTACATAGCACCTGGAGAGGTATCAGTTTCACTGTGGTTGCCTAAAAACATGTTATTAAGAAACATTCCTGTCACAAAAGTTCTATTACTTTATTGACATCCAATTTTGAAAAAAAAAGCGGAAACTTGAATATTCAGTCTTTCCAACAGAAGCATTAACTTAAGGAAAATAATCTGACACTGAGAACCCAGTAGACAAGTTCATTTTTAATTATTTACATTAATGTCAATTCTAGGGCATTGACACATGTTATGCAAGACAAAAATTTCCATTTGCTATACCATTTGCAATTCTTTCTAAATGGAACAATTATACATATCTTACTTGAACAAAACCATTTATAAACCAAATCCAAACACTAGCCTCCAGGTTAAGTCAAAACACAGATTTTTTTTGCTTTGGTATTATGGGACTTAGTGTGGCTTGACTACAAAGAAGTAAAAAGGAATTAAAAAGCACCAAAGTAAACCAGTCTCTTGTCACCTAAAGAAGGGTGAGGATGTGGCAATACAGAGCAGGCTGAAGCTACATCTCTTTGAAAAGGGAAAGAGCTGTTTAATATTGATGTAAAGAGTAGTCAGGTGTCCCAAATAAGTTTTTTAAGGTCCCTTCAACCTTAAAGCACTCATTTAGGACATCAGGTGAACAATATAGTTAGTGACAGGACTGACTAATACGATCAGGATATCAGCTGGGATCCATCAGGTCAGAGTGTAGGACTTATATGATATTGCTAATTTTTTTCAAATTTTTTTAAGACCTTAAGAATTGTAAGTATAGGATGTAAGTTTGCAGTCTCTAGGGGTAACAAAAACAAAATTCAACATCATAACTGTAATGGGTACAAAAGCACAGGGAATATTCAGAAAATAGAAGATGATGGGGTAGCAATATCTGTTCACCACCAAGATGGCAGTTTCAGGATCCATTATAGATCCCAGTCAAGTCAGTAACATCACTGGGAAGAGAAGTGCTACTGCCTCCGGAGTAATAGGAGACACTTCTGCAGGCTTTCTAAGAATTTGCTAGCAGAAGTGAAGAGACAATTGTTTCTAGTTAATATTTTTCTTCATCATCTTGAGTTAATAATATCGTATTTTAAAAGTGTAACTGCTTTTCATTTGGAAGAGAGAAGTGCACTAAAATTGCAATGCTTCAATCTGTTCCTTCTTAAGTGATTTCCATCTGTCAGAGAGGCCACATAAAGAGCCAGCCTGATGGCACTGACAAAAGAGAGGAAGAAAGAGCAAGAGAGCTCCCTCTGTGGCAGAGAAATCCTCTCAAGCATGAGTGTTTAGCTGGATTACAGAGTTCCCGCTGGAAGCAAGCCCAAATTTTTTATGCCCCTGCAGGGTTTTCCACAAAACTGGTTATTTCTGGGCTTGATCTTACCATATAGTACTTATATCATTTTACTGTTCTGAAAATGGAACTTCAAAACCATGCAGTTTGGCACTCACATTCTCTGTTTCACAATTTGCACTGCAAAATCATCTCCTGTTCATCACTCTATTTAATAAAGAGTTTTGGTCTAAATGGCAAATTAAGAGAAACTCTTTGATTCCTCATCTTTTGTTTGAGAATATACCTAGTCTCAGTGTTTTAGGTCTGTCTCAGACCAGGGAAAGCCACGTGCATGGAGACCTATGACAAAATATGGAGAGTACATGACAATTGTAGACACAAATGAGAACAAGATATTGGCCCATTAAGGAGCTGTTAAGCAGTTCCCACATGCTGTTATACAAGGCACTAAAATCCGATGGCCAATAATCACTTGGACTGTATGTGCTCAGACTCAAAATTTCTTCTAGTTACATTTTAAATAAAACTGGTTTTAAATCAGAAAAAAAGGAACAGCTGGCAGATAGTTTTAATTGGGTGGCTTCCCTGTGGCTGTTTAATTTTCTTTTCTTAGTTTCTTAGAACTTTTGCTTTTCACAAAGCTTCTTCTGTTTGTGACTGTATTAATCATTTATCAGATTAAATAATTCCCTGCCACTGAACAAATGTCAGAGCACTGCAAGTTCCCTTTAAGTGCCTGATAAACTAGAAGTCTAGGTTCTCCTTCATAGAAGACAGAAGTCAGGAAAGCATTCGTTTCATATACAAAAGATTCCCTCCTACCCCTTCTGAAATTTCCTAAAACAAATTATAGACATGGATAGAAATACAGGTAAAACATGAATTGACCACTTGTATTTCACAGCTCAAGGTTCACTGTTCATGCTTAGGTCTGAAACTTTCTGGAAGGGGCCTGAACACTTTACTTAACCTGTCACTCCCATCCAGCTGCTACAAACACAAACCAGAACACGCTTTACCTACTACGCTATGCCAACAGTGCCAACCCTCCAACAGCCGCAAGCTGTAAGACAATGTTACACAGAAGTTCTTGAGCCTCCCAGATTAAGCTGGGTGTGTTATAAACTCTGCCTGTTTACAAGGCCAGTTCCTCTAAGAGCATTTCAAGTTTTCCACTTTATTAAATTAAAACCAAAAAATTACAGAGACACTGATAATAAAGCTTCAGGAATACTAAGAACTCAAATAGCAATGAAGGGCGTTTTTCATTCCTTTACATGACGCATTTGCTCACCATGAAAACCCCAGTGGCTGTCTCAAACTTGTTTTCATAACAGACTAAATTTGAACAACCTCACAGAGAGACAGGATAACACCTTCTCTGTTACAGAGCCAAGGAGGGTGTAAATAGATGTATCTAACATAGAAGAAACTTTTTTAACATCTCCTTACTTGTATAACATGAATGACTGGCAATATTAATAGACACACCAGGGAACTTGACACATGAAACATTATTTTTACTCACACCATGAATCTGAGAAAGCACAGAACAGAGAGTCAATTCTGCTAATATTGATCGCAGATAAGAATCTGAACGCTGCCAAAGAGCCAAGCAAAAACCAGCCTACACCTGGGGTTGTTTGGGGGATGGAGTGTTTGCTTCTTCTTTTTTTTTTTTGACATTAAAACTCCATCACAGAGGATACATATATTTTCATTGGATTGATGAAAATAATCTGGTTTTTTACATCAAGCTTTAGGCTTAATAAAACTTTCATTATGAACCTGAAGAAGCCCTCTTCCATTGTACAAATTGTGCTAACAGACGTAGGAGAGTAACTTGGGGTCTCACCAGCTTTCAGATTTAATAAGCAAGAAAAATAAGGCAACTTTTACTCCAATGACTTTTTTCAGGTAAAGAAGGAAAAGAAGAAAAAAAAAAATCTGTTGTCAGAAACCTTAGCTGGCAAAGACAACAGCCAAGCACATGATTCAAGGAAAAGATTAAGCTCACTAGAAGCAGGGGAAAACAAATGAGACTATAGAATGAGAGAGGATAAGAAAACACTCCTAAGGAAATGATCTTAAAAACATGCATAAATGGGAGCTATTTCTTGCTCTGCAAAATGCTTCCTCATTGGCCTCCAAGAAGGCACTCAAAACAATAGGGTTCAAAATATCAAATAGCCATGCTGTGAGTCAGAGACTTGGTTTTACTTCTTGCCCTGCCATTAACCCACTGTGTTATCTTGGCAAGTCATGTTGCTTCTCTAAACCTCAGTCATCTCAGCACTGAAGCTAGGAGAGTGATATATTTATCATTAAATACATAGACGAAAAGTCCTCCCTTTTCTTAAAGTAGGAATTTCTTCTATTAGCTTTGACAGAGGTTTCATTCATTTAACAGCAGATTCTGTTTCAGTGCCCCTCTACAATGGAGACAATCTCATTTGGCCAATACACAGCATGAGAGAAAACACTAATGACAGTCTATTACATAGAAATTCTTCAAGGAGAAATAAGGTAGAATTATAGAGGCCATCTATTATGATTCAATCAATCAATTGGTTCTTGAATCATCAACTCACAATTGTTAAAGCCCTTACAAAAAGTATCTACTCCTGAATAGGCATTTTCTCTCAGTTTTGAAACTTTTCAGGGTAGATGGCTGAGAAATGTGAAGTTTTAGGCTTGCTTACTTTTCAATAAACCCTCAAGCAGTTCCATGCCGTTCAGGCTAATGTGATATGCTGTTGGTCCAGAACACCTACTGTGGTAAGCAGTGTGGGCTGTTCACCCATGCAGCAACAACTAGAGCTGGTGACCTCGTTAGTTAAACTTTGAAAGCAAGAAAAAAATTAAATCAAGATTAAAAACTAAAATAAGCTCTTTCTGAGCAAAAAGGATGACCTAAAACTTTACTGCAATGTAGTCCCTGAAGGCCCTAGCTGGGCTCTTATGTTCTGCACGCTTGGAACAACCTGAAGATGCGACTCAACAAATATCTCAGTGGCCACTCATACATGCACACAACACACAAACTCCAAATATGCAAATTTACTTCTAAAATAAGCCAACAAGTCTGTATATTAGTGCAGTCCAGTGGGAGCCCTGAAGCCAGATCGGCAGGCAGCTTGCTTCCATCCAGTCCATTGCCTCTGTCCCAGAAGCAGGCAACCATGCCTGAGGAGGAAACAACCCAAATGGCTGAAGAACGCCTCCTCCTTTCTGATCTGGCTTGGAGCATCAGCAGCTGAGCTGAAAATGCTCCTGGTCTTGATGATAGGCAAGGAGCTTATTCCTCACCCCTTTCCTGCAGAAACCTGGATCCCATCCCAAGCTGCAGCAGATGAGATGTCCATCCCTCTCCACAGAGCCAGCAGGACCCCACTCTGTGTCAGACTGCATCAAGGGCCTTCAGCAGCTCACACAGTAATAGAAAGAGGAAAGAGAAGAAACTAATTGCTACATTAGGGCAAAAGTGGGGACTGCCCCTCCTGGGAACATGGCAATGTGGGGTCTTTGGTGTGGGTCTCCAACTGTAGCTATCGATGTTTGGACATCTTGGGCAAGTAATTCAACAGCAACACATGCCTTGCAGCAATACTGAGCACAAAACCACTTGCACTGTTCAAGCTGAGTAAAATCTGCGCAAGCCTGTGCTAGCTTTCTCTTTATCCATCTTAAAATCTTTCTACTGTGCTACAGTTGAGCAAGAATAATACTGTTTACTCAGTTTTTTCCTCTAACAGAGGTAGTCTTCCAGGTCTATTCAGCGATCCTTGAAATGCTTGATGTATGCAGGTTCACCCTCCCCTCAACAGATGTGTTATTTCCTTTACTTAATAAATAAACAAGTAAACTTTATACACACACGATAGAAATATTTCAACCTTTTTTTTTATGGGGGATGTTCTTCCCTAAGTATTGAAAGACTATCTACAAAAATAAGAAAAGTTAAAAATTCATTAAGAAAATTTAACCCATTTATATTACAGTAGACAAAGTGGTCATATTTTACATCCAACATTGTCAAAACACCTTCATAATGGGAAGCTTTGCATTTCCTAAACTTGTGTTTTATATCACATTAAGGAGGTATTTCTTACTCTCTCCTTGCAACTCCTTCACACCTGGAACAAAAAAATGAAATAAAAGCATAAACCCTTTAAAGTCTGTAGAAGGACAACAGCTGATGACAGAACTAAAAAGGCAGCAAGTGTGGGCTTTGGTGTTCACACCAAAGAGAATCCTAAAGTTGAAAGAGTGGAGAAGACCACAGAGGTACTGAGGCCATGACAACAAAAACCTTGTCACTTGCTGACCCGAGGCACTACAGTGTAATCACAAGAAGGCAGATGGCAAGTGAACACATGTATTCTTCAGGTCTTTGACCAAGGAGGTCTCACCCACTAATCCACTGCTTCATCCAAAACAAGATAAAGGTAATGGCAAATATACCAGGGGGCTTCTTGGAATGCCATTGGGCATAGCTTCCATCATCATGATGGCCTGCATTTTCAAGGATATAATGGATTGCCTAAGAGAACATTCATAGGTTTAAAGGGAAAATTAAATTCAAGTTGTTTGAAGTCTATATGAGCTTCGTTTCTACAAACACATGAACAGAACTATAAAATCATGTCTGCTAGAGGGGTGCTCTGAAAATCATAACAGGCCATCTAAGCTACCTACAAACCCCCATGTTTTGAGCATGTATGATCAGTCTTTAAACCAGTTCAACTAAAACAGAATTATAAAGGAAGAAACTACTGCCCTAATGTCAGCCTTCCAAGTGAACTTGTTGCCAGTTCATCAGAAGACAGAAAATACCTCTTCCCTGAACATTTTTAGCCTGAAGTCCTGAAAAGCAAGAGATCCCTGGGACTTAAAACGAAGTTTCTGTGATTGACTGTCAGTTGGATAGACCAAAAAAGATAAACTAAATGAATCCTAGGACCCCTGAGATAAGAGATGGACACTTACCTGACAACACACTACACTTAGAAGGGATATCAGCAAAAAGCATCTTTACATATTGGGATGCCACACATAGTGAGCAAAAGAGGAGAGAAAATAGGTCTCTGAACAGTGCTACACAAAAATTCTCACTAATGACAGTTGCATTTAATGCCACTCCAAATGACTAATTTCAATCTTCTATAAATAATTGAAGTTAGAGTAAACCAGGAACACTGTTTTTGTCACTAACAGTTGTCAGTGAAACAGTCGCCTGCTGCTTCTCCCTCCAACTGAAGGGATGTGGAGGGAAGACGACTGCTTATTATGAGAGATCTTGGATGTGATGTCTGGGATAGTGGTTGGATTTGATGAACAAAACTGCCCTTTTAAGCCCCTGTTCCTGAAAGAAGTCTGACCAGGTCTGCTGAGCTTAAACTATGCAGGTATTTTTTGATGGCAATTAAAAAAACTTGAAAATGAACAGAGAATAACACATAAAAACCACCAAAAACCAAAACCATAAAACACTGAAAAACCAACAACAATATTCTCTAAATAAAGTGAAGACATAATCAGGCAGTATTGGTGCTCCCTGTCATCTTATCTCTACCCCAAATATGCCTGTTAATCTCCAAAATTGCTGCAGTTTAATCACGTACTAGCCTCTGAAGTATTATACTAAGCTGTAACACTTCAGAAGTGTTTGCAGTGAGAGACAGCCACGGCATTAAGAGAACAAGAACATGCCACAGTCTTGACGTGTCAAGCCATCATAGAATTGCAGAAGGACTGAGGTCAGAAATGACCTCTGGAGTCCTTTTGGTCCGACACCCCAGCACAGACAGGGCCACCTAGAGCTGGTTGTCTAGGACCACGTCCAGCTGAGTTTTGAACATCTCCATGTATGGAGGTTTCACAACCTTTCTGGTCATCCTCATAGTCAAAAATTGTTTCCTCATGTTCAGAGGGAACCGCCTACGTTTCAGTTAGTGCTATTGCCTTTGGTCCTGTTGCCGGGTACCACAGAAAACAGCCAGGCTCCATCTTCTTTAGGCCCTCCATTCAGGTATTTATACACACTGATGGGAGTCCCCCTGAGCTCTCTTTTTCAAGCTCAAGAGAGCTTTCCCAGCTCTCGGCCTTTCCTCAGTGGAAGGATGCTCTAGTCTTTTAAACATTTGCAAGGCCCTTCATTGGCCTGCCTCCAGTATGTCCATGTCTTTTCCATAGTCATTCACCCCCACATCACGCCTTTAATGCATTGTCCAGTAGGAAAATATCTGTAAAGCTAGAAACAAAGGAAGCATGAGCAGATGCTCCAGGATTTATCACCAAGAAAATAAACACAAAATAAGGACAAATATATTTTGTTCTTTAAAAAGCTGTAGCAAACTAACAACTACACAAATAAGGAGCAATGAGACACTTGAAAGACTTAGAAAACAGGAAGAACAAATAGAAAACATGGAGTAAAAAAAACACATAGCTTGCCATTCTTACGAAGGAAAGAAAACCTGGTAAAATCAGAAAGGTAAAGAGGCAAAACAGCTTACAAGTAGTGAAGATTTATAAGTACACCAGTAAAAAGAGGAAGACCATTATCTCAGTTAATTAACAGGTCCACTAATCAAGGGAGAAGGAGAGCCTACAATGAGACTAAAGTATTCAACCTCCTCATCATAAAAAAGTTAGTTATAACTAAATACTTAAATTAGCTTTAACAATGAAGGAGGAATACAGGTCAAAATACAGAAAGAACAGGTCAAGAAATATTTAGTTAAGTTAGTTTTATTCACCTCACCAAGATGATAATATTTACCTCAGTATTATTTAGGAACAAGATGGAAAAAAACTGTGGAAAAAATGCAAGTGTTATTTCTGGGTAAAAACCAAATAGTGTTTAGTCTTCAAAAAAAAGGGGGAAGAAAAAGTTACAGGCAAGTCAACTTGACTGTCTGCAGGAATGATATTAAATTATTAAACAAACAGCTGTATGCCACCTTCCTTCACCCCAACCCCCAAATGTCACAGACTTGTCATGAACAAGGTTAAGTCTGATCAATTTAATTTCCTTCTTGACCTCATGGGTTGGAGAGAATGACAGAAAGAAAGGAGAATGGAAGCAGAAGAAGTGACGTCAAGTGTTGTATTACATTAAGCCTGTTGACTTTGTTCCCTTAAATCACTGTTGGATTGATCAATTTGTTGGGAACATCTATCTACGTAAGTATCTACTAATCATGCAGCACAAACCAATAACATGCTTTAAGCAGGATCTCTGGGGAGAAGTGTTTCCTTGGTGCATTCAATATTTTCAGCAGTTACTCTGATATCAGAATTGGAGAAGGCACCTAAAACTTGTGGATTGCTTTGGATTGGAAGAGCAGCGAGCAGTTTAGAGAATGAGATTAGAATTAGAAATGAGTCTGATAAATTTATGGTGCAGCCCCATATCAGTAACACAAAATGAAGAAAAGCAAAAGCACTACAATGCAGAAAGAGAAACCCAAAAGCAGAACATGAACACTGGAATAACTGGCTAAATTGTGAAAAATAAATATCTAATAGACAATTGAAATAATATTTATATTGGAACATGTCATATACTTGTGAGCATGAGCTACACAATAATGCATGACAAATCAGGGACAGTGTTCTCCAACAGATCCTTTTAATGAAAGGAACCAGCTCCTGATAAAAGATCTCACTGTGATCACTGTTTCTGTAAGGTCCCACTGAAATGTAACAAATGGCCACTAATAAACAATATGTAGGTATCAAATATATAAAAAAGCTTTAGCATTTAATTTAAAAATATTAAAGCCACATATTCAAACGATAAACAAGTCTCAGAGACTGTTTTCATTTTCCTTTCTGTTTTCAATGCTCCAGCACCATCAAGACTGTTTATCATTACTGAAATGACGAAGCTTTGCAATATATTGGGGAAATAAATAATTCCTGTGCATTAATTATTAAATCTATCTCTGCTGCACCTCTTTAGCAATACTCATGCATATTCCAAATAGTTTATCATCAATAATCTTAATGGGGAAGAGACAGGGGAGATGGAGTGGGGGGGTGTTAAAAAGACGTTTTTTCTCCTCGCAGCAATTCTCAGCATATATTTTGCTTTGGCTTACAAAGTGGAAATAATTTAAACCAGAACAGCAAACGTAAGAGAAGTTCCTTGGTTTTATCTTTTTATCTTAATGTTTTATGTAAATAACTGCTGTGCTATCTTGTAGAACAACTTGCAGTGCCTATTAATATTATGTGAAAGATTCACATTGTGATGATATAAAAGTAAAACACAATTTGAAGTTTATTTTAAACTAACTTGATTCAATTAAAAGCTTGCAAAATTCTACAGCTCTCTTCTCTCTAAACACCGATAGTTGAATCAAAGTGGCTCCCTTTTATGTGAAGACTGTACTGTTTTAAATTAATATAGTCTTTGAACATACATTAATTCCAACATTAAAAAAACCCACAGAATGACATTACTGATTTCACTTTCATTTAATAGAAATACATCATCTTTGCAAAGCTATAGCAATGTGTATTGGCTTGTGTCTTTGCCCTTATCTTTGGACAAATACTCCTGTGTTATACCAGAACAAAGCGATCTAGTTTGTTAAGAAAATATATAACTGATATAAATCAGTCTGTACAACTAAATATTCAAGTGGTGAGTTAGATGCAAATTCAACAACTAAATCAAAATGAGGAAAGAAAGCACAATGACATTAAATCAACTTCTTTGTGTGCAACATTGACTCCAGGTGCTGACAATGTCATCAATGATGTACTACAAGAACTCTTAAACACAGACCAAAAAAGCTGATTTTCCTATCAACCAAACATTCTCACTCAGCTTGGAGTGAGTAAACCCACAATCCCCCCAGTCCCTCTAATCCTCCCAACCCAAAGCCAACTCAACAGAAATCTTGAGGCCACTTTGGTAAAAACTGTAAGGAAACCAGCCTGTGTTGTACAAATGCTTGGAGGTAGGGTAGAAGCCACCTGTAAAATTTCCTTATGCCACATGACGATAAAATCAAAATTTGTAAAGGCTTTATCAGAGGAAAAGAATAATAACTTAAAAAAATAGACTCTTCTCACCATATAATGATATGAACTTCAGGATAGAGACCATTGCTTAAGAATTTGTTACTGTGCACTCAGGACCATCTTGAATGCTCATCTCCGTATCTCAGGAATGGTTTTGCCAGTCGTGTGGAGCTGACCCACACAATTAAAAAAAAGATCAATAAAAATTCCACGTCTACAGACAATCCCATTCTCTTGCACATGCTCCCCCATTCCACCCCCTGAATCTTTTTCTCCTTCTTCACATATACAAACAGGTATTTCCAAACAGTCCTCAAATTTTGCTCCTAGCTTTTTTTCCCCCCAAGTGTTTTCTTCTTTGTTTTTAATCAATGCCTACAGATCTGTGAAAGAAAAATTGTCACTCATGCCTCAATGCAAATGAGGTACTGTGCCTTAGTTTCAGATGTTTTCTTCTCTTCACATTTCAGCATTATGGCTAAACCTGACAGAGAGAAAAGTCAATTAAGCATCCTAATAACATTAGCTAAAGCCACTGCATAAGAAATTGCTCACAATTTATTTAAAGTATTTGTACAGCAATTACTCACGAGATACTGCACTTAGTTGGGATTTCCTGTTCAGCTTGATCTGATTACAAGAAGTATTTTGTAATCAGGGCGATTTGAAAGCATTGCACAGAAGTAATGATGTGTACATGTAAAATCTAATTTGGAAACTTGAAAAGCTAGATTTTGTTAACTGTCTCTTGGACTAGGAATCTTGTCTATAGGGCAGCCATTTTGAGAAAAGGAGAGCTCCCACCATGTTCCTCTCAAAACACTCGCAAAATCTAATTATGATTCTCCATGAACAACAGCAATTGTTTTTTTTTAGCCTTCAATATTTATCTGCTCAAAAAAATGCTGCAGTGTGAGTACACTATGGGAAAAACCTACCAAGGACAATATTGGTCAGTGAAATGGAAAAAGCACATGGCTAGAAATTCAGGTATCTGTTATTCTGGGAACAAGCTTGATAATATCAGATGAGATACCTCATCCCATATAATAACTGGAAGTTTTTTTGTGATTTGTGCTAAATGTTGTTCAGACGCCAGAGTCAGCATGCTTTGTAGAGATGTTCTGCAGTCCAAATCTCTATAATGTGACTACAAAAGGTACCAATGCAGAACTCTCCAACAAGCACCACAGAAGTCCATACCACAGAAATACATGTACTGGCTCTTTCTGTAACCATTCACACTAAATGCAGGACTGGACCATGACAGATGTAGCATGTGCTCCTGAAAGCAAACCGAAATTACATGAATATCGAGGCCCAAAAGGGAAAGGTCAGATAAATCTGAGTAAACATGCTTATGTTGTGAAGAACTGCTTGCCAAGAAAGTATTCTGCATACCCAAGTGTTTCCCTTTAAGTAAGGCAGATCATACAAGATGATGACTTTTCTAATTTTGGAGACAGGTGCCCAACATAATGAAATGGGCATGACAAGGAAGGTGATGAAGGAACAATTTTAAGAGTTCTTTTAATGTGTTTGAATAGAAATGCTCAGTTTAGCAAAGCAATATACCCTGGTAATCAAATAGTGTCAGGCATGAAAGTGTAAAGTGTCCTTCATTGTGTTACCCTTCAGTGATCTCCATGTCTGCCCTTCACAAATAAGTTAGCACTCTCTCCTGTTCTGCCCTCCATACCCAGACAACTTTCAATGCTCCCATATTCCATCCATGCTCCTCTGACTTCTTTCAAATCTCCTCTAAAGACCCCAGTAAGAACTGCCCCCAGTGGGTGGTGCATGTTAGCTACTCCTAGACTACACCACTTGGTTTAATTTAATCTGAGCTGAGCCCAGACTACAGACCAGAGCGCTCAGAGTTTCGTACGACTGGGTCCTGAAAGTCCCCAACAATGGAGGCTGCACAGCTTTTCTAGGCTGGTCCAGGCCTTATTGCCATCATGGGGACAGGTTTTTGTTTTTTTTTTTTTCTTCCCTTTGGCAAATCAGGCCCTTACCTGCTCAGTTCAAGACCATTGTCACTTGTCCTGCCTCTGTGCTCCTTCGGACAGAGCCTGGCTCTGCCTTCTCAATAACCTCCCTTCTGGACTTTCCAAGGCTCCCATATGACACCAGCCAACCCATGGAAAACAGGGACCAGACGGAGATCTATTTCAAAACTGCATTAGTTATCTACACCAGTATTGGAACACCTGCTAATTACAGCCTAATTACGGGTGTGATTTTACACCTGTATAGACATTACACTGTAAGAATTAAATGGTATAATTCTGTATCAGTAGAATTAAACTAGTTGCAAATCCTGCTAGGATACCCAGATGAGTTCAGATAGATATATTTTTCAGATTAGCCTATGCTTGTTAGTTTACAGGACACACTCTGTTCTAAAATGAGATGATATATTCATGCAGAAAGCTTTAAACAGGTTTAAATATCACCACTTTTGTGTGACCTAAAGAGCACTCCAGAAAAAAAGAGGTTATGCTTTGAGGGGAATATGGGAAAAACCAGCAAGTGTGGCTGGCTCTGTACACCTTCCACCCGAGGCTGAAGAATGCCCTGAGACCCTCTCCTGTGCTTGTAAGATCTTGCTCCAGTGAGTTTCCAAGAAGAAGCAGTCACATGCTTCACATGGACCATAGGCATGCAATGGAGAAAGGAATAGGAAACATCGACTGACTTATGAAAGGTACAAAATTCAAGCTGGACAAGGAGCACCAGTTAGAAGGTGAAATAGAACAGTAAGAGCCATGTGTTTCAAAGACCACAGACTCAAAGCCCTCATATCCACTGAGTTCATCCCTTTGCTTCACATACTGCTTCAAAACAGGCCTTCTACAATTAAAACTGGCAGAATTTGAGCAATACAGTTTCCAGACACACATTTTTCTTTCCTTTTTGGAGAGTTTAACTGAAAAAAAATCTGTTTTCTTTGTGTTTAGATGGATTGAATACAGGTCAGGGAAATCCTGTTTTTATTTTTTTTTATTTCCAAGGGACTATCCTTAAACTGAACAAGAAACAAAAGACTGGTATCTTGCCTACTTGCACCATTTAGCTACTGCTGATTCCTGGAAAGTCTCCAGTGCTCAATGTCACCCCTCAGATCTGGAGTATTCAATATGATATGATTTATTATGTGGACTGAATGCACAATGCTGCGATTTCTTGTTTTTCCAGTTTAAAGGAAATTGCTTTTATATCTTATGCTGACTTAAATACTTTTTTTTTAAAGTTCCCCAATAGTTCCATTTACAAAACAAACCCTAGCATTTCTTGAGTAATTAGATCACAAAGGACCATATTACATTAAATTCAGTATCTGTATCTAATTTCTTTGGCATCTTTTCACAGCAGTATCTAAGAATCAGGCAGCTTTTTATTTCCTTTTTTTTTAGCTAATTTTGCCATGCTTTCACCTTATTTAATAAAATAAATGTGCATGTTTGAATTAGTAACGCTCTGGGAAATGCATCTTATTAAATTTCTGATATTACCAGTGCATGTGCAGCTTATCACAAAATCTAAACATGGCCTACTTGCCTCCAGTCAGATTATACAGCCATGCAGGTTTGGAGGCCCCCTTGACTTTCAGCTGTATCTAGGTCTCATTTCTGCACAAGAGCAACCAGGCAGAGCATCACCAGCTATCTGAAATGTGGACTAACACATTCGGGTCTCAGGGCAAAGAAACATGGGTGCAGTTATCAATGGTAAGCTCCTCAGTACATAACTCTTGTGCTTCAGTTTCATTTATGGCATATCAAGTAGCAGGAAAAGAAAAAAAAAGTAAAAGAGAAGCTGATATGGCATTTTAAGTTCATTTGCTCAAAACAGGAACAGTTATTTTACAGCTAATGGCAAATTTTTAAACTACAGACCAAGTCCTTTGCTCCCAAGCCTCTCCTCCCAGGCCATGCCCACTGTGACAGCACTGCAAGGAGGGCTTTTGCAACCGTGTTGTATTAAACCAGAACCATCTGTAACTGATCGCTGGGAAACAAGCTTAGAAATCTCCTCCAACTTCTCACATTTAAGGTTACTCGTGCGTTGGAGAGTTGTGGGAGGTGGAATTAAGACACAAGAATGTTTACTACTCATTAAAAACAAACAAAAAAGGTACTTCCATTGAACAAGAACAAGCTTTCAGAAGTGAAAGTGAAGAGAACGCAACTTTTGCACATGCATAACACAACCCCAATCCTATTCCAGGCCAGTCCTCCCCCTGTGTGTGACTTAAAAGCCAGTTTTTCACCACTGAAAATTAAGTTTAGCACTTTTTTGGTTATCCATATTGGCAAAAAAACCAGCCAAACTAGCAAACTAAAAGTGAACATAATGTACATGTTCCCAAAGAAGGAGTCTGTAGGGAGATAAGCTTTTTTAAATTGAAATATAGCATACCTTACAGCTCACTTGAGCAGGCTGAGAATAACCCCAAGCAGTAGCTGCTCACAAAAATGCTGGAAGACTCCAAATAACAGAAAAAACCCATAGAATTTTCCTCAAACTAAAACATGTTAATTTCTGTTCTTTTTCCCTGTAAAGAAAAAACTGCTGTTCATTGACAGGGAGAAAAATTAAGAGAAGCAGCTATCAGATACCAAATGGTACCTTCTGAAGCTGCCTACCTGTCACCACAGGTAAGTGACCTTACTCCTCCAACCTAGGAGACATTTGTAGAAGGTTCCTACGAAAAAGAGAAAATTACAAATATACAAATTATTCCTTTTTAGCTAATCTAGTGGTAACTTGATTGCTGCAATGGGGAATTACAGAGCTAAATGACACCTTGTTCTTATTTTGACTAGAAAATGAGGAGGCCAGTACACCTTACTAGCTACCTGGGCAGGAGCGTGGGGACAAGCTCAGAAGAGTGTTTTCTTTCTCCCCTCTTTCACATATCAGGCAGAATAGAAGGCACATACTTTCTCATTAAAAAAAAAAAATGTCACGCTCTCTGCTCAGAGCGTGACACTTCCTCCGCATGGCCCTTGTTTGGCTCTATCCCACACAGACATGCTGCATCTTCACGGTTTCCTCCCACTCTGACTATATGTGGCACATGGGGTCCCCCAAACAAAAGCAACAAGAGCACCACCATGATGGGACTTCCTGCCAGAAGGTACATTTTCAGAGACACAGGAACTGCAGCACACCTAAGGATCCTCCCAGCACATGACCTTGAGTGCAAGACAATTTGCTTCTTGCTGTGCATCACCTCGGGCAGTAGCACTGAAATAAACTCGAATGTAAGTATCACCTCCCATTGCCCTACTCATAGGGATCGTCGTCAAATGGCAGTATGATACAGGAAAAGGTAAGCAGATAGACTAAAATCTTACAGTAAGTTAAATTATGGATTGTGTTTCAGGAAAACATTTCATGCCAAATTCATAGAATTGGTTATTTCAACTGAGCCTGCTGATCTCAGCTTTGGCTCAGTCAGGTCTGTGCACAACAATTGTGGTGGCACACGAAAACACAATTATGTGACTGACAATCGTGCACCTCAATCAACAGCAATAACACCACTGCTATAAAGAAACCTACAGTTCCTCAGACTGTTCAAGAATAGGTTTTATGATAAAGACACTTAAAAGTTTTCTAACACTAGTGAAATAACTGTGCAACATTTATTAAACTAGGATGCAGGTATACTTCTCCATTAGTATTTCGACTTGGATGCAAACTGCTGGAACTAAAAAGACCTACACTGAATTCAGTTGCTATGTAATCAAATGAATGTTCCAAATTATTCACATTTTTATTCTGATTACCATTTCATGCACATTCTTACTGTTCCCAGGAGGACTGCTGTTTTTTACAGCTGTGGGAGAGGAGAAATATTGTAAACTATGACAGCAGAGATAACCATTTAACAGCCCCAACCCTTTCTTCAGCACCTCCTGCAGTTTGGTTAGGGTGCTTTCAGGCCAGTTAGTAGCTCTGTGTGAATAATATTCTTGTCTACTCCACTATACAACAAGTCCATGCACCAAGATTCAAGTATTAGAACTCCTGTTCAAAGCAGATTGCATAAAATATGCATTTGGAAAGGTTTCAGCAAGAGCTCCAATACCTATGCAGCATTAAATGGCTTTATCAATACATAATTTCACTCTTATTTCTGTGAACCTTCCCCTATACATTGCTGAAGTCTAAAACTTTTTGCCTTTCATACTAAAGGCCTCAAAGTTTATCTGGGAGCATGCTGTAATTCTTTGTAGACCTGAACTGATGCTTTCCATTTCACTCTGAACTAAATTTTTAAACAAGGTTATCATGGAACTTGAAAATTGTGACTGCTTCAGGAAATGAGCCCATTTTCCTCCCCTATTCTCCACACTAGTGGCAAGATACTTAGGATAAAGAAGAGAAACAAAGTTCAAAGATGAATCTGTCAAGTCTTGCAGATGCAGGATACACTCAGTTTAGCACTACAACTATTAAAAATAAAGTTTTCCTGAGTGTGTTTAAAGACACTTAGAAAAGCATTACCAAGTCCTGCCATGGGGCAATTTACCTAGAAGTTCACTCTAAATACACTGTTAAGCCTCTCTCTCAACAAATAGGATTTACTCAAACACAATGTCTTCACAGCATTCAGAACTCATATTTTGTATTGCTTGTTTTATGAGGAGTTAGCACTTATCTCATTTGGTCACCCCCCAGTCTTGCTAAGTGCATGCAGGATATTGACATCAGAAATACCCTGTCCCTCCTGGGTAGGGCCCCTCAGTATCACATCCAGAAAGCACTGCTTGGTAAACAGACACCTTACCCTCCATCTTCATACATAACATCTGATTAGAGGGAAGAAAAAAAAAAATAAAAGAAGAAAGATCAGCCAACCAAACAAACCCCCCCACACCTTCAAGAAAAGGAAAAACCCCAAATAACTGACAAAGTAATAGGAATAAATGAATAAATGAAGACAACTGCCAGCCATAGAAATAGTATGTCAAAAGACTGAGTTACACTTTACAGTATCTCTGAAGGCTTAGGATACCATTGTCTCTGTAGAGGCTGAGATGTGTCAGAACAGCCACTGCAGAGATTAAAATGTTCTCTCTCTCCTCCCCCTCCCAAAATACTGTAGGGGGATCAACACACAACCACAGCAACAGGCCCTCTTGGTGCACACTAAAGAGAAGTAGTACAAGGAGGGAGCATTAGGATCCCCTACTCACTTGATGGCTTGCGGCAGAACCCTGCACCTGACAATGGTTGTTTCCTGAGCAGATGCAGTTAAGAGAAAAAAAGGTTTTTTTCTGTCCCCCTATACCTGCCTACAAATCTGAGTGACCTGCCACTTGGCCCCTCTCTCTCAGCTGAATGATCCTAGCCTCCTCATCTATTTGTTCCCAACATTTGTACCATCTGTATGGTGTTAAAGAAAATAAGAGGTGGTCTCCCTGTACCAAAAAAAAAAAAATCCAAAAACCAGGAGAGAAATATTTATTTATGTAAATTATCATATCCTTATGAAAACCTGAAATGAATGTTAGTGGTGGGGAGGGGTACTTGTGCTAACAGCCTGAGGATGATTTTTTTACTTTCACTTGAAAGCACTCTTACAAATCTAATACAAATTCAGAAAAAGAGGGAAAAAGTTAGTGATTGGTTCCTCTCTATGAGACTTTAAACAAAGTTTATCTGTGCAATTATAAATGGCATAAATTACAAGTTTTCCTCAGTGAAGGTTCATTTTCCAAGATGTACCCTGTCAAAATTAGATGTAATTAAATAGCATTTTTTTCATATTCCAGAGAGAAATAAATTAAAATTTGGCATGAAATTACAACTTTCCATGTGAAAAAAATGATAGTGTTTGAGCCTCTAACCTTGCCCTAATGAAAGCTGTATTACATCATCCTAAATCTATATAGAGGCAATCACATATTTCCCTGGCATTTTTAATGACATTCACATCATGTTTCAGCTCTCCCATATTATTTAAGACATGCAGAGAATGCTTCAGTCTCTGAAAAGAGCCAGGCTGGCATTTCTACTCTGGTATTTTGGCTCAAGTGATCATTTGCCTTTTGATAAAACACATATTGATGATTCCTTCCACACTTCACAGAATGACAGAATATGTTCAGTTGGAAGGGACCCACAAGGATCATTGAGTCCAACCCTTAGCCCTGCCCAGCATCATCCCCAAGAATCACACCATGTGATTCTCACATGTGGACAATGTGAAAGCATGGTCCAAAAGCTTCTTGAACTCTGTCCGGCTTGGTGCTGTGACCACTGCCCTGGGGAGCCTATTCCAGTGCCCAGCCACTCTCTGGGTGAAAAACTTTTTCCTAATACCCAACCTAAACTTCCCCTGACACAACTTGTAGCAGACTTCAAAGCAGTAAAGGACTGGTCCCAGCAGAAATATATTGGTATCCAACTGTGGTTAGTTTCTTTTTAAAGAACTCAACCTTGCTCTTCAAGGACAGCCCTTGGGGCAGCTCTTGAGCTCTTCAGAAAAGGCAGTACAAATAATTGTCATGACATCCAGACAAAACTGCCCAACTCCGGAACAAGGGGTGCATGGAAATTTCCTCTCAACTACTCATCTGTGTGCAACACTCATCAAGGAACAACACGCTAATGAGGAGCTGGAGAGCATCAGTATTTCTAAAGCGACAGTGGCAACAGGTACAAAATTGAGTGACAGAAACAACAGCTATGCGATGGGATGTCCTGCTAGAGGGCAGCACATACACACACTCCTAAAAGCTGGCAAGAAAATGCCATGGAAAAGGCAAAACCCCTTGGTTATTAAATATCATCTGAGATCTATTTAGTTTTTAATCACCTTTGCTGTAGGTTGCACCAGGAATATAAACGGTTTCCTCATGATACACCACATGTTCCTGGACTGTACTAAAACCCTGATATGGTGGATCAGGATGAGAATCCAAGATGAGCAGATGAATGCTGAAAGGAAGATGGATTATAGCAGCCAGCTCTCTCAGAACATGACATTACAAGGAGCAAGTAATTTTTGTCACAGGTAGCAAAAACATTAACTCTCAGGGGTAGAGGAATGGAAGATGGAACTATTAAGATCCAAAAATAAACCCAGCATGAACTAAACCACAGATACATTGCCAAGTTCTTTCCACTTTACACTGATATTTCCTAATTTGCTTAAGTTTATCCAATATCCTGAGCAAACAACTTCATCATATAAATTGTCCAAAAGCTGCTTACCTATGAGATTTAGTTTTTTGTGGTATTTTTCTGCTTCCCTGCTGAAACTTTTTATAAAATCAGATGGAAAATCTGAAGATTTATTTATATTATAAACTGTTATTATATTGAAAAGACTATTGAAGAATTGCTAGAGAAGGTGGAGTTCTGCAAACATTCTTGCTAAGAAAACATCACTTCTGTCACTGCTCATGAAAAATGAATGAAGGAGTTCATGAATACCATCAAAGTGTTCTGGCTCCTGGTTTTGTTGTGATTTTTTACATGTTCCATTCCAGATTCAACCTTGTTTCCCCAAATCTTTCCTGACTGATAGCAGTCCATACAGTTTTAAAGATATAATTTTTTTTCTCCAAGAAAAGTGAATGTATGTAGACAGCTCTGCTGGAAAGCAAATCTTACATTTCCAGAAAGTCTTATTCAAGCCAATAATAAATGATGCAATATCATACTTCAAGTTATTTACTTGAAATAATTAGAACTATTAGTACAGTCTGTTCAGTCTTCTAAGAAAAGTCATAGAACAGATATTGTGAAGTAGGGAAATATCAAGGAAACAGTTTCTGAAATAGCTTTTAACCTCTTTTTTTGGTGTGCGACTAGCGTGAATAACTAGAACAAGAATGACTACAGAGCTTTGAGAGCAAAGGCAAAGAACATGAGAGCCCAGGGGATGACCTCATTGACGGGAAAAGTCTGGACAGGTGTGGATGCACACTGAGAACTAACAATGAGCTCTGCAGCCAGTGTTGCAAGCTGTGCTTTGGCTTTCACGGCCCAGGATCCCTCTTTAAGGAAGAAGAGCTGAGAGACAGAATCCATTTGACGAAGTAGGGTAAAATCCCCTTTGCCAAAAGGCTTGCAGACCCAGTGCAGAGGATTTTAAGCTGGGTACATGTGGGGACACTGAGAATGCCTTGCAGGTCAGTGAGAGACTGGAAGTAGAGGGGAACTAAGTACACAGGGCAAGGTGATGGGAGCCAAAGAGCCCTCAGTAGGGATAAAACAGGTTGAAAGGGGGCCATCTCACATGCTGGTACACAACTGCACAGTGCCTGTGTGCCACAGCTCTGCAAAGGATAGCTGTAGGCAAATGAATACAGCAAATGAATCCCAACCTCCTGCAGTCTGATTGCATATTCAAAGAGAAAACCCCAATTTTTAAGTATCAAAATGCATAAGCTAGAAAGTGGACCTAGGTTGTACTTTGGCAATATATTCAAGTTTGCACTCCTGTATCTTGATACAGCCTCTCTTTTAAAATGCAGATGTCTGCAGCCAAATATTTCTTCAAATATTTCCCCCTATCTAATTCACCTTAGCAGTCATGAGACCTCATCCCTAAGCTTGACTTCATGCTGAACCGTTCTCTTCTCTTCATTACTCAGTAGATTTCTTTAAGAAGAGTGGGCTAACGTACATGAATTTGCAAAGGCGTGCTATCCCCAGCTTCTGATTCAGACTAAGGAGGTGTTACTTCTGTGTTCATTAAAACACTTTTTTTTTAATAAATTTTAATTTATGTACACATGGTCTTCTGCTTTGGATTCCAAATGCCAGAATATAAATGGACCAAATTTTGTTACAAGTTCTACTGGTAATGAAACACAAACAAAATCAAATGCCACAAGAAAAAAACCCCTGATATTTTACCCTGAAGGGATCCAAGCAAAGCAAGAGAAAATGAGTTGATGAGAGAACTCTGTATTCTTTCTTCTTGGAGAGTACAATTCTCTGCACACTTTGATGAATTAGTGAGAGTTTATGCATGGTGAATGTATGGAGATGAATGTGGAAACAGGATTAATAAATATTCTGCAAAGGGAAAGCTCAGAGATCCTGAAAGTTTTACCACGTCGGTCAGGAAAGACACAATATCACACTGTACTTATAATTCACACCCTCTATGCTCAAACCCATAATGGCAGTTGCAGCAGCAGGCTTTCCTGGCAGGTAATATATGAACCCTGAGATGGCACCTGGGACTCTCTGGAGACTTTTGCTCTCCTTAATGGAAATGCAAGACCTTTTTTTTTTCCCAAAAGAATACTGGAAGCATGACAGCAAGGATCACTCCAAATGAGCAGAGATCACTCCCAATGACCACAGAAGATAATTACAAAGCATTAGGAAATGCTTAACTTTTCAAGGTGCTTCCTGGGGGTGTAGAGGGTGGAGCAGGAGAAGAAAGGGGATGAGGAATATGCTTACGTTTCAAGCTTAAAAATTACTGATTCAATCAAATATCTAAATTTGGGGATTCTGAAGCATACTGTACGGACATATGTGCTGTCAGCTGCAAACTACTCCTACGGCACTAGGAGTTGAACGCAGCACCATATGTTATGCCAAGATTACTGATTTTCATTAGATATGAAAGAAGATTTCCAATTTTAATCTTAATTTTCAATCATTATTTTATTTGGCAGTCTAAACACAATGATGACAGCCAGTATCATGATTCTATCTCTGCACCTGCTGCAGGTACATCCCCTCTCACTTTCTCCCTCTTCCTTTCAAGCCTTAAGGGGAAAAAAAGAGAAACCTTGAGACTGAGCAAGCCCTAAGGATTTTGCTAGGCACGAACACTGAGGTCACAAATCCCTCTGCCTCCCTACAAGAAACTATGATGGATAGTAGGCTGTGACCTGGGGCCTTTAAAGAAAGAAGTCAGTCTTTAAAGTACAAGTCGTGAGTGAAGTCGTGACTGTGTTAGCAGAGGTTATACCTGTAGAAAGCAGGGCAATGCTATGAAAGAGCTGGCTTACCCATCTCTTCTCACATTCTGACTCTGACAACAGTGTGAGAGGGAAATGGAAAATCTGTGAACATTCATTGGCCTTCTTGTATCTCCCCAGGGATGGGTAAACAGGCAAGGTGAAACACGTAACAGGAAGATTGCAATGTCTCAATTCCAGGTCCATGTTGTCTGACTAAAGTAACACCCTGTGTGCCAGCCCCATAAAAACATGACAAAAATTACTTAATCCCATCCCTGAACAAACAGTAGATGTGGAAAAAATGGTTTGAAAAAAAGGAGAGTTTCCTCTGCTCCTGAAGAAGCACAGTGGGATTGCAGTCCCTGGTTGGAGCAGTGTGAGAAGTTGCAATTCCAGTTAATTTTAAGAGACCAGACTAGTGTTACCAGTCATATTTTATACTTTAGTACTTAAGGGAGACTGAATTTCCTAAATGGTTAAAATAAGGAAAAAAAATGATTGCAGCAGATGAAGCCTTCAATAAGGATATACTTACAAGTAAGTGTTTACAATAGGGATTTAGAATGAAAAAAGCAAACACACAAGGGAGAAGCACCTAAGGCCACAGCAAATTGTTACCCCTTCAAAATGAGTTATCTTTATACAGACTAAGCAGCAATGGGCTATCAATGGAAGCAATGCAAGTCACGTTCCACTAAGGAACAAATATGAAACACAGCTGTAAAAAACGAACACAACTTTTCCTGGGAGGTAGAGGCTGATGTTTGTCTCCTGGTTGCTTTGACCTGTATAGACAAGGAGGGTATCATTCTCCAGGGATGCCTGTACAGCATCTCCATGACCACTACACTTTCTCCCACAGCAAAATGCCAAGCCACCCATTACTTGTCCACACGTACATATTCTGTACTTGCATGAATCTTTTTGCATCTACTTCCACATCTTCTGTGAGTGTCACACTATTTTCTTTTCCTAAGAGAAAGACCCCAAAAGCTTTTAGTTTTCATTACAAATAATAATTCCTAGGTGCACAGGAAACAGCTGGGAATGGGTATATATGTAGCAGAGCAGCCGGCAGCACAGGGCACAGAATGCCAAGACAATGCTCATGTACTCACTGGGTCTGAGGAAGCTCTTCCAAACCCCTACTTCCGTAACCACTCTGTCCTTTCCGTTTCCCTGTCTTTGATGTCTAAAGTAACCTCAAGCCATCAACCATATCTAATTATGTTTTGGTTTGTAACCAGCCCAGATAATTAATGTAGTCTACCAGATTAATGGTTTTCACTCTCTTTCAATTTGAGGTGAATAGTTTCTGCAGCTGGATGATCCATCTCCCTAATACAATTTTTACTTCATTTAGCAGAAGATTTAAGACATTTTCCATCCACAATTTCTTATGAAACATTCTTTTAATTTACATGTAATAGCCTGCATTTCAGAATGTCAAGATCAGCAGCAAAAGAGTACATTTTTCTAATGGAAATTATCTAACACCTTCTAGTAACAGTGAAGGCAAAGGGATGCATGTATCTACAAACTTCTTGTTTATTTTCTTTCCAGCTCCTCAGGATTCTTCAGGTAATAATACCCTGGCAGAGCAGCACCAGGTTATGAAACATCACTGTACATCCCATCCTACCATTCACAACAAAACTCACTTTTTAATATGGCTGGGTCATTAACCTACAGTAACTGGGGTCACTATCAGGGTCCTGTTAATAGTATAGCCAAGGTACTGTTAGCCAACATACAATAGCTGGCACTGCAAGGTCAAATACAGTAAGCACTGGGCTGTGAAGAGCCATTCATTCTATTTGCTTAACGACATGCTGAACTTCTTGTACCTACTGGAAAGTGGCATCCCCTTTTCAGTACAGTTTCTGCTAGGTCTACCACTGTGCAACTTAATTAGAGAGCAATTTTGCATGAAATAGCTCTTGCAGCTTAGGCAGGGCTGGAGCACAGGTAGGTCAGTAGCTGCTGTGCCGCTTGGAAAACCAGTGATGACAGCTACCATCAACCCAAAAATAGTGCTGCTGGGGCAGCACCATGCCTTCTGGTGGTAGTTGAACTATTCCACACTCTTACTTTACTTGTCATAAAGCAAAGCAGACAAATATTTCTATTCAATGTGTCTCAGACTGTTAGATCATTAAGGTGCCTGCACACACTTGATGTCTCAGACAAACATCATTTCTAAGAAAGGTGCCATTTACACACAAATATAGGACATGTGTGTGTGTTTGTACACAGGCAAAATGCAACTTAAAATGCACGTGGCCAGTGTTCTGAAGCTCCTCCTGCTTTTTCAGTGCAGAGAGAAAACTCAGCGCTTGTTATCAAAGCCTGACTAGACCAGAGCTAAGAGCCAGGAGACTGTTCAGCTTTAAAACTGATAATCTAATTGGACTTTTTTGTTGCGTTCTTGATAGCAAGGTTGTGTGAAGAGATTAATGTCTTGTTCAGTGAACACTGTATGGAGCGTTTGAGCTCTGGGTGTCCAAATCAGATACAGGGCACTTTGGTGGTGGTGACTAACAGGTATTACTTTGCCTGAGGGATGCTGCATCATGAAATCCACAAGAGAGATGCCACAAAGTGAACAGGCAAAGGCATGAAAACACACTTACAGGCAATTTCTTCTGGTTGGAACTGAGGCATCCCAGCAGGAATTTGACGATCACTTCCCTGGTCTGCTGAGAAAGAAAGTCTCCTTTTCTAGGTCTGTGTTTTTGAACAGCCACTCTGGTTTGAGTTGGGTTTTTTTTTGTTGTTTTAAATAAAGCACATGCTCTATGCTGCTTCCTGATTTCTTCCAGGCATTAAAGTTATCCAGCGGGATTGGATGCAGTAATTTTAAGTATATGAAAATCTTCTGGGAAGAACATGACTGGAATATTAATTTTAAGTAACAATTATATGCACATTTTCTAGCAGAAGTGACTGTAGGAGCAGACAACAAAAGCATTCCCGATTCTCTGAAGTCTCTGTTTGTTGAGTCACACATGGAGGAGGAAGGCTCTCAGATATGTCTTTAAGTAAACTATCACTGTCATATTCCCTGTGAGAAGGACTAAAAGTATGATTATAATTATAATAATAATGATAGCAAAGACAACAAAACCAATGGCCTGACCCACAGTTTTTTATGCCTGACTGTAATCATAGAGGCTCGAGCTCTGAAGGGTCTGGTGGGTGATATGCTAAATATTTGTTCAGTACAGATGTGATCATTTGGTTTCTATACTGAAGCACTGGGTCCTTTGATTTCAGCAGCTGGAGACAAATTGCTAAGCACATTGACACGCACTGTATCTTTGTAGTAAGATCTTCAAAGGACTCCAGCAGGTTAGTCCGACTTTTCTTCTCTCAGCTCAATTCTAGCATTTTTGTAATCAGCCTGTGCTTTTCTGTATGGCTTCCCAGCACATCAGCTAAGACAGATGCAAAGATGATTTTCAAACAGGCTAACCTACATGCAGTATGCAGGCTATGGCTCTAGATAGGGCTCCTCGGTTAAGCTTTATACCACTTTGAGAAGAACAGTCTTATCCCAAACTTTCAATTATCCCTCAAAACTACAGAAGTATGTTGAATAAATCCAAAGGATGAATCAACTCTCTTTCTACCACTGCACTTCCTTCATTTTGTACTGACAGTCTCAGATGATGGTTATCCAGTTGAAAAGCCTCTGCTCCCTACACATCGGAAACTTTTTATCATCAGATGGGGTACTGATACCACTACCTACCACTCGTCTCATTTTCACAGAATGTGTTTACTCTGTAGCATCATATGTATGACACCCACATTTCCCCATTCCTATTTTTAATCATATTTACTGACACTTCAAGGTAAAACAGCAATCCAGGAGGAAACACTTAGACTGTCAGAAGAACAGCAGATGTTATGCTTGTACCTGGTGTTTTCTGTGCAACATTTTGCAAAAGTCAAAATTCATAGAATCATAAAATATACTGAGTTGGAAGGGACTCAGTCAAGTCCACAGCAACAATTTGTTCTATGGCTTCTCAGTTATCACAGCAATCTGCTGGTGTTCTTGCTAATTCCTTTTCAATTAATGTAGGTGATTCTCACTTAGTTTTCTTCCTCCACTTTGAGTTCCAAGATGATTGCTCCTCCCTCGGTTCAAGCAAAAGCAGCCTCAGGATTGCCCTGACTTTGCTTGTAGTTATGCACGATCAGAGGTGCACCCTCCATCTGGAAGTCATTTTAGCAATCTTTGTTTTGCTCCGGCAGCAAGGGCATCAGCATAAATACCTTGAAAACTTGCACTAACTGGGACTTGGCACAGCAAAATTGTGTCTTCTGCACCTGAAAGTTTTAACTGAGCATTTGCAATCAAAGACTGGCTGCTTCTCTACACTATTCCAGTGGCACTGAATTACAATAGTTTGAGTTGGAAGGGACCTTTAAAGGTCAAGAAGGAACCTTTAAAGGCACTGAGGTCAGCACATATTTACAAACTGATCCTTTAATATATAATAGTTTTACCACTATTTGTTAGTGGGAGGGAGGAAGGAAAAAAGAGAGGGAGGACCTCTATGTCTTCTGGAAATAGTCAGCTCCTTGGCAAGCATGATGCATTGGACTACCACCATTGCTGTCCCCATACAAAAATTCCTCTCTGATTTATCTTTCTGAGCAACCAATACTACATCTCAAGAGTTCAAAAAATATTCTGCTGCTGCAAAAGCTAAAATGCAAGCATATTAAGTGATTCCTTCCTCAGGGTCTGTGGTATTCTCTAGCTACTATTCAAATCACAAGCTCTTTATATCTTGTTCAGCAATGACCACGTGCTAACCCATAATAAATGTCATTGTACCCTCTTCAGACCTGCTCTGGGTGCTGAGGAAAGGGAACTTGGCAGCCAGCAGCACTTCTTTTATTCAGGCAGGATCAAGTTCCCTGGGGTTCCCTTGTTCAACTCTCTGCTTCTTTCATCTTCCGCTCATACACGCAGCTCCTTTTCTGTCCTACGCAGGATCACTGCTAATACCTTACATGAGTATAATCACAAGTTGTAACAAAAAACAAACGGCATTTATTAAATGAGCAAAGTTCATTTCCTTAAACAGCATGTTTCCGACTCTGCAATCTGCTGTGTTTATTCACATGCTCATTGATGAATATTTCATTACTTCAGAACAGGCTTCCTAGTCAATGTTTCAGACTAAGCTCCAGGCCAGTAAAACATTTAAGCAAGTGCAGGACAGAATTTTAGGAGTGTGGATAATCCTATTGAAAGAACTGAAGCAGAATCAGCTGCACTATCAACATCTGCCCCCAATGCAGAATAAGAATGTAGGAAAAAGTTAATTTCTACCCTCGAACATCCGCAAAACACAGTCTGTTTTCACAGTACCTAACAAACACATTCCTCCCCAGGAAAGGAGGTTGCACATTAATTGCCAGGAACTGTGTGGCTAAAAATAAAGACACAAAAAAGGAGTCTTACGATACTGATGAAGTGAGAAGAATCTCAGAGCTTTGAGCTAGATTCTTGACGGCAATAGAGAGTGCACTAAGAATAGTGAATGAGTAGGAGTAGTCAAGGCTGAAAAGTTTCTAAAGTGTTTTGATTGCCAATTTCTTCATGAATCTCTTAATCAGGCTACCTCTTATGTGAGAAGGTTAAATCTCCTGTGGAGCTTCAGTGTTCTGAAAGGTAGGTAGTTGGGAAACATCTAGTTCTGGCTTGCACACCATTCAGTGGATAGCCAAAGCACCGGTAAGAACAGCAAGTGTCTTGGATTGGTCAACAGAGAATTGCTCTGGCTATAGGAATTATTTTAACAGAGAGACATGGTAAAATGTTAGAGCCAAGGCCAAAATACACCTGTGAAGTATCTCTCTCCCCATCTACAGTAATGCACAGTTAGTGAGGTGCATAACAGAAGGATTAAAGAAACCCCAACCCCACAAAGAACTCAACCTTTACTAGGTAGGTGAAAAAAGAATGTTTCGTTAGATGAGTCAAAACCTATTCTGACACAGCTCAACCTGAATCTCTGCTCTCCAGAAGAGTATACATATTATTCCAGAAGCTGCATTTCATACTCTGTCAAATCCTTGACATAAGAAAGTCACCAATAAAATTTTTGATGAAACTCTGGAGTGCACAAATCTTGAAGTGGCCCTAAGAACTTACTAGGTCAGAAAGAACTACAGCAGAGCTTCAAACTCTTAGCCTTTTCAAAGACAAGCCAACACTAACACCATGGGCACAGGGACTCTGACACCACCTAAAGACCAGTGCTTAACTCTCTTTTTGAGGAGGCACATTGTTACCTGACCCATGCATAAGACTTGCTTTTGGATGTATAAAAGGGAGCTGGGATTTCACGTTGACAGGAAGTTTGGGGGGAAAACAAACAAACAAAATAGACTTGACGTAAGGACCACAGCAAGGGAATAGGTAAGAATACCAGGGAATCATTTGTTCTTTGGAAGAAAAGGGTGTTTGTATATCCAAGTACTGCAAAAATAAGCTCGCAAGGGCAGTTTATGTAGCTGTATTAACACTGTGGTCTTGAACAGCTCTTAGATAACTGAGAGTAATCACCTGATAGCCATTAACTTTAGAAAAGCAGTAAAATAGTTTTATTTTAAGACTGTTAGCCTTGTTCTCAACACCACCGATTTTCTATTTGGAATAGATATCTTCCTCTTATATTCTTTTCTGCAGCAAAAATTTGCAATTGGAGATAAATATGTTATAATATTATGGCTACAACTTGAAGACCTTTGTGAAACTGCAGCACCCTAGGACTGCCACACATCAACACCACCCTGAAGACAAGCAAATGCATTTTCTACATAATCCTGTTTCACAAAATCCAGGAATGAAAACACCCACAATACCACATGAATACCAATGCCTGAGCCTGCATGCCATACAGCTGACTGCCAAACAGAGCCTGCTCACCTGTTCAGAAATGTCAACAGAACGTAAGAAAGGTAATTTTGTGAGGATTATTATTTTAGATGGGCAATAACAAAAGCTGGAGTAGGTGGAGATTTCACTTTCTTTTCATTCTGGGTCACTAGTTTACAGCTTTCTGCAGCTTTCCTTTCGTACACTAGTCCAAATTGCCTTCTGGTATTCTGTTGAAAATGCTATGTCAGAAGGGCTGTTTTCTTTCCTTTTCATGCCCTCACCTTTCCTTTATTTAAACAACTGATGGCCCATCCATGATAAATAAAATATTGCAAGAACTCAACAGGCTTGTAGACTTTCCAGCTGTATTTCTGCTCTGAACAGTGGTTACTTGAAAGCATGACGGTACCATGGGTAATGCTCAGACCTTCAGCTCCCAAAACATAAAAGGATTTTTAGGTGCAGGAACTACGATGCTCCATTGAGCAGCTCTCATTTCATGTCCTCAGTATCCTGAGTTCCAGGGTAGTTCTTCAGTATATTCATAAAAGTCTTCATTGTAGAAAGGCTGATGTTAAAGAGAGTTAAATCATTTACATAATCAACTAACCACAATCGAAAGTACTGTATTAAACATTACTCTCCTTACTCTTATCCTTACTGACAGCATTACATGAGATGTAGTAACATTCCTAGACAATGTTCCAAGGCAATGAAACCGGACAAATGGCAAAAATCTTATTGTTCTCAGTGAACCATAATGTAATCTTAAATTTAATTTCTTCTTACTGCTAATATTTAAACTCCTTTCTTGTCACCTAGAGACTTGCAGCACTGCCACTGTGGGAGCCCATCATTTAACATTCCTCACAGAATTCATAGCAACAACTTGAGTCATCGCCATTCCAGTGACTCACTCCTGCCACTTGATATACATCACTTTAAGTCACACAAAACCATCTGAGTGACAGCCAGCAGCAGCCCTATGATTTTCTGGCTTCTGCATCATTACATTTCTCTTCTTAGCACTTCTTAGTGCTCACATGTCTTCACTATACAAAAAAAGTAATTTAAAAATGTAATTTCTATTAACATAACAAAAAAATCCAGATCCTTCACATGCATACAGAAAAAAAAGTGCCTTCCTACCTGATTGTACCAAAGCACTGCAGAAATGGTCATGAGAAGTTCTCATTGCCACCATAAGGGATCTAAAGCCGACACTTGCAAACAGTTTTCAGAGACTGACAATAACCTAAGCCCTAGAGGGGAACTTTAAAACATTGTAGAGGAGCACTGTAAGTGCCCTACTTATGACAAGGCCTACTGCCTCCTTGTTTCATATCTTCAGGGCAAAAGAGGGAAAGAAGTAAATACGCAGAAATGACATCTAAGCTCCTTTGCTTTCACACCAGAGAGATGGTAGTCTCTTCCCAAATTTAAGCACATACCAAAGATTTGTCTTTGGTGACACTATCTGGGACCAATATAAGCAAATTAATTAATCCTTCTTTGATGGTAAAGAGGTTCTTTAACCTGTAGAGGCTGAAAGTTGCATCAAAGTAGCTGGGAGGTGGAGCCAGGCATCCGCATGCTTCCATCTACCTCTTTTTGAGGAAAGCATGAGTACACATGCCCAGAGTAATGACAGCAGTGGGGGCTTAGGTCAGCCCAGAAGGGCTGGCTTGGGAAGCCAGCTGCCAGGCTCAAGATGGCCACCTGGAAACAAGCAGTGAATGAAGTAGGTGGAGGGGCAGCTATGAATATTCAGTAATGCGTGTGCTTTAAGTAGCCTGAAACCTACTGCCATGCATCTTTGTGGTCACTTGATAATACATCCACGAGAGGCTGTGGTGTCTCTATCCACAGAGATGTTCAAACCCCAACTCGACACAGCCCTGAGCAACCTGCTGTAGTTGACTCTCCTTTGAACAAGGTGAGATGATCTCCAGAGGGCCCTTCCCACCTCAACTCTTACTCTGAGAATAACTTACATAGTGCACAGAAGCAGACCATTGTCTCCTGCATACAATGCCTCGAGAATGCAACATTCAAACACATTACATAGTTTTCAGGAGCAGTACTTAATTGTCAGGGGTATCATTAACTGCTGTCAGCAACTCAGCAGGAGTCTTCCCGTTCCTGACAAATGGCCAGTGTCACTCCCCAGTTAGACATTCCCTGCTAAATCATAATTTTCAGCTTCTGCAGTCTTGTGGTTTGACTCAGGATTTCTTCAATTTCAAAAAACCCACACAAATACTTAAATAAAACACTGAGGAACCACTTGACTTGGTTTGGTTTGGTTTAGTAGCTGGCACTACAGACTATATTTCAATCCTATTGGGGCATATTTTGTGATATATTTCAAAACAGGGTAGCAAGATGAGACTTTCAGTAGATAGAGGATGTGTCTGCCTTTTGTCCTGTGGTTTTCCCCTAGACAAAGATGAACAAGCACTGATTTCAATGGACAGTTTATCCTTTCCAGGGATAAACTGGATAAATTTAATCTTGCTAAAGATTGTCGTAAGAACACAGTAACCCTAAATCTTTCCTTTGTCTTGCTGGTCAAATCTAAACAGTGATGGTCATATTTGGGGACGGGAGAGCTAATGTTTCCTATTTTTAAGTTATTAACCTTATTAAACAGTGAAAACTTCAAAAAATTTCCCATAATACTCTCATGGTTGTTTTCAGTATGGTGTTAGAAGAAAAAATTAAGTGCAACCCGGACTGTTATGCAAGGCTAACATTTGCATGTGCATGCAATGAAACACAGGCAATCAGACAGTGTTTGGCGTTATAACCAAAGAAGAGACTTGGTAGGATATCCTCTCAAATATTGGCAAGGATCAGGACACACCTGTGGGCATGTGTACGAATGAAGAGATGGGTCCAGAGAAAGAAAAAGAGAGAGGTGTGGAAGGAGGAGAGAGGAATAGTTTATAGTCACAATTATCAAACTGACAGTTCCCATATCATTAACAGAGCAGTAATTACTTCACAGGACTACTTTGATAGCTCTAAAATTGCAGAATATTGCAATATTGTGTGGATAGTTGAAGCCATTACTCTCATCACTGGCAAGTAACTGGTCAAACTGAGTTTAGGGAACTTTGCCAAGAGGGAAGGGAGTAGATCTCTCTTATCCTTTTCTTTTCAAGAATGATTTGTGTTGTAATGGACCTTAAAGACCACATGCTTCCAACCCCCTTTCACTGCAGGGGCAATTTCCACTAGACCAGGTTGCTAAAAGTCTCATTCAATCTGGCCTTGAACACTTCCAGGGATGGGGTATCCACATCCTCTCTGTTCCAGCACCTCACCAGCTGCATAGTGAAGAATCCTTTCCATCTAAACCCACCCTGTGACAGTTTTAAGCCACTCCCCCATGTCTTACCACTACATACCCTTATAAAAACTCCCTGTCCAGCCATCCTGAAGGATCCCCTTTGGTTGAATTCAATCCAACAGGTCCACGTCCTTATTATGCTGGGGATCCCAGAGTTGAACACGGTACTCCAGCTGCAGTCTGATGACAGTGGAGGAGAGAGGGAGACTCACCTGTATCCCTTCCTCATACAGAGCATTATAGGAGGCCCCTCAAGCACAATCTTTGGTCTTCTGCCCAGTCTCCATGCCATGACAGCCACAAAAAGCCCCATATAATCTTTTAAGTACCAAAGCTTCACTACCAGTTAAGTTTTTGATGCTGAGCCACATGGGAAGACAAAATAGCAAAATCTCTTTGTCTTCAACTTCCTGAAGTCAAAACCTGAATAATGTCTGGCTTGTTAATGATTATTAAAAATTCTTAGAAAAGTTTATTCTATGATATTTTTCTCTACAGGTTTTTAAGTTAAATAACTTTACAGGCCAGGGAATGTATACAGAGACCAGAACAACCTTAAAGTTCACTCAGGCAAGTGACCTGTCTTCAGGAGGCACTTTGTCCGGGCGGAGTGAAGAACAATGCTCACAGAGACAGTTTTTAGAAGCACTGGGAGTACATGAAAAGGAGCCAGGCTGATCAATTACTTCTACTCTGAACAGCATGTCTGCAGCATATTTTCTAAACAACATCAAGTCAACTTTGCCAATTATACAAATCCAAATGCACATGAATAAAAAGACTACTTTTATAAAAACTTAATTGGAAATTCTTTTAAAATCCTCTAACCTTACAACTCTGACATACTGAGAAATAGTTCCTATTACAGCTTCTTTTGAGGATTTTCTAAAGCACTACTCATAGATCTAGCTGATACTACTTAAGTGAAAAGAAGTTTTATTTGTTAGGCTCGTGCCTACCATTGAAAACCATGAATTTGAAAACCCATCCCTTAAGCAGTAACAAAAAAGTAACAGTATACATTCAACAGCATATTGCTACAATAAAGAATAACCAGAAGCAAAAATTACAGCTGAATGGATATTGTAAAACAGGGAAGTGACAGTTTAGCAAGCAAATGAAATGCAGAATGCCTGAAGAGCTGATTTTCAGATTTCCATTGCATGGTTACTGTTCTAACTTGTGCAAGAGAAATTGCTATGATGGCTGAAATCCAGCTGCTGAAATCTTAAACCAAGTTGCTTTCACAGGTCAGAACAGCCACAATTAACTGAAGTGGGGACAGTTGCAAGAACATTCCTTGGGTCCCAGTTCACTGAAATACCTTAAATATAGACAAGCTTTTAAGCTTACATTTATTACTTTAGTTGCTTTAACTGTGACAGAGTCAATGGATAAAAGCAACAAAATGCTCTTGAGTGAGGATATGGATGTACAAAAAATGTGTAAAAGCTGCAAGTACAGCTTGTTTCAGTTTTGGGAAACAATGTTTGTATAGCAATAACAGTGTCCTGCTGCATGATTCATGCTATTACATATGTTTGGCAAAACAAATGCATAAAACCAAAAAAACTCATATACCTTTATCCAATGTAATGCTGCCAGTAGCACTTCTGAAGTATTGAAGAGCTCAATGCTCTTGAACCAAGCAGAGAATGCATAGGTCAAACATCAGACAGGCTACAGGAACAGAGTGTTGGACACAATGATCTCTTTCAAAGTTCTTCCTAGTCCTGAATAATGATCCTTTGTTGATGAACACAAGCACGAACTTTGTTGATGCTGACAGCTCTTTGAAATTAGATATCAGAGCAGCCATCCTCGTGTTGCCCTTGCTGTGGCTTTAGGTGTGGTTCCACAGTAAGGTAATCCAATTTAAATACAAGATGATACAGGATTTTTCCCTCCTAGCTGTGTACCCTCCCTATCTGGTCCAGACAACTGATGCCGCAAAAAAAGCTGGGAACTATTCTTTTACTAGATGGTTTTCCAGGCAAGCGTTAGTTCCAGCTGGAGAGAGGAAATAGGTGGACTTCATGCATGAAACAAATGGTGTCTGAGCACAGAAGGCAATCATATCCCTGAAACCTTTCTTCCACAATCCTGAAGGCTCTCTTCCACAGTCAGCACCCTCTCTCAAATAACAGCCTTTATCAGATAGAAGTTTTTCGTTGGAGTACAAGCAGCATGCATTTTCAGTTCATCAGCACTCTAAGTCAAAAGCTTTTCATTACAACCTCCTCCAATTTTGGGTATTCTACTTTTTCCCCCATGTGGTTCTGGAAGGTCTTACAGTTCTAAAATTTTCATCAATTTTAATCAAGCTGCAAAAGAGCAAAACAGTATTTTCCCCGATTTAGAAGCAGTATAGCCAACCAACGTCAAAGATCATTTCCTGCAAGTATAGAAAAATAATTTTTAAAGCTAGCCAACTTTGAGCTTTCTATGTCAATTAAAATAGCAGATGGCTCATGCCCAGTGATGGAGTGCAGCAAAGTACTTTATGGTGTATGGTATAACACCATAATGAAAAAAGACATCACAAGGGTAAACACTTTAATCACCGAGAAGCTTTCAAAATATATGGAATTCAGACAGTGGGTAAAGGGAGAAGAGATAATGTCCAGAAACTGGTAACACTAAGCTGCAAAGCATATTGTTTTGATGAATCCAGAGTTGCCCAAGGCCTGCAAAACACAAGTTGATTGAAGAGATTCAACACCTTTAACTGTCTAAGCAATCTTCTTTGATCAAATACATTTCCAAAGCACAAAATCCCTGCCACTTCAACAGAAGATTAAGGAGTTTCTCTGCACAAAGGTTGAGATTCTGCAGGAAGAAGTCCAGTGGACCGTTTGGGGAAAAGTGAGCTCTCCACTGACCATGGAAGCAGCCTCAGTATTGTTTTTTAGCTTCCATTGCTGAATCTTTCTCTGAGACATCAGGAACACTACTTTATTTCTATTTGTCCATTTAAAGAATAATTTATTTCGCTTTTGCATCTAGAAATGTGTTGTCTGACATGTAAGACATAAATGCACATAGTGATAGATCCAGATTTGTGCAAAGAAAAAAAGAGGGAAAAAAAAAGAAAGAAAAAAGCTGTTTGTGAATCAGTTCAAATGTTCTGCCTGCCCGTTCTATTAACTCTTGTTCAAAGGTTGTTTCTCTGGCTTGTTTGGAAATGTACTGAAATTACAACTGTCTGCTGCATTTTCTAGCAAATGCAAATAAACCTGCTTGGTTTGTTCAGAAAAATAAAATTTTGTTTTAAAACAAAAAAGAAAAGCAAACTGGTTAAACTAGAAGTTTCAGCACAGTCTATAAAATAATTTCAGAATTTATTGTTTCAGGAAGAAAGCAACAGATTTAAGTTTAGATTTAAGTGTGTTCTCTTAGGCAAGAGGGAACCTATCTGACAGGAAGACACACATATAAATAAAGCACAGCTGATCTGTAGCAACTGAGATATCAGGCAAAATGCAAGCTCTTGTCAGCATCTGAATACTTTTTATTTGAGCTTCCACATAGAAAGGATTTGAATTGACAGGGTGGCCACTATTTCTTGGAATTTTCTTTTGGTGGTGTGGGGCTTTTTTTGTTTTATGTGTTGGTTGGTATCATCTTCTTTCCCCTCTATCAACCTCTATGAATCTCTACTCGTCCCTGGTGAGGCCACATCTGGAGTGCTGTGTCCAGTTCTGGGTTCCTCAGTACAAGAAAGACAAGGAGCTCCTGGAGCAGGTTCAGTGGAGGGTCACAAAAAGAGGTCTGGAGCATCTCTCTTATAAGGAGAGACTGAGGGAGCTGGGCCTGTTTTGTCTGGAGAAGAGAAGACTGAGAGGGGATCTCATTAACACATATGAATATCTCACAGGCAGGTGCCAAGAGGATGGTGCCAGACTCTTCTCAGTGGTGCAGGTGACTAGATGAGGAGCAATGGCCATAAACTGAAACACAAGAAATTCCACCTCAACATGAGGAAGAACTTATTTACACTGAGGGTGGCAGAGCACTGAACAGGCTGCCCAGGGAGCTCGTGGAGTCTCCCTCTCTGGAGGATTCAAAACCCACCTGGATGTGTTCCTGTGTCACCTGCTCTAGGTGATCCTGCCTTGACAGGGGGTTTAGACTGGATGATCTCCAGAGGTCCCTTTCAACCCCAACCACTCTGTGATTCTGTAGGCTACCTCAAGATTACCTATATATAGAATTACCTTGAAAACTAAAGTCTAAAAGCCACTTGAAAGGAGAAAAGTGAGGGATGCATGGAAACCAGCTGCATTCTCTATTTTCTTTAGATTAAGAAAAAAAAATATTGAAAGGATTCAAAGGTACCCTTGGAGGTTCAACAAGCACTAAAAATAGATATATAAAGAAATATAAGTATATGGAAAGTATTCAACACTCATTTCACAAGAGATGCATTTATTTTTTCTTTAGATGACTGGCTCATAAATAAGCACTATGCTTCAGGAAACCACACAAGGACACCACATCAATTTTTAAATGACTACAGGCACATGTACGTTTTGCCACATGGAAATTTTTGTCAGAAAATATTCAGGTTGATATTTTCACAGCTTACTGTCAGTATGAATTATCAGCAATACACACTACCACAAATGTTCAATTACACTACATATATGACTAATTTCTTATTTCATTGAATGGCCACACAGGCATTCCTTAATATAGGATCTGCTACACAGAGAGCAGATGGTGGTACCTAAGTTGTTTGCATTTGGTAACAGGAATGTGTTTCTTTTCTAAAAAGAGGTTTTGTGAAGAGAAGTATATTTCCCCTTTCGATCTCTAGAATGGTTCTCCAAAAATGGTTCTCTCTTCCACTGCAGTCACATCCAGGTCTGATTAAATCTACACAACTGAAATAATGAAATAGAGGGTACCTGGCTGAGTACTAACTTCTGGAATCTCTCCCTCAGAAAGGAAAAGAATTTCTTGGAAGTTCATGTTCTTACAGCACTCCTATGGAACCAAACCCCAGGATAACAAAAAGGGAGGAAACCTCTCCCCACTGCACACAGGTTCTTGAGCTTCAGCTGCAGTGCAAGACTGAAACACTGCAGCAAGCTGAAATGAACCCTGATCTAGCAAGGGGCTTTCAGCAGAAACCCTGACCAGCTGAAGCAATGTCTGAAAGACTCTGGCTCTCTTAAAAACTACAATTAAGGCTAGAAATGGCATTTCAGAAACAGGGTCATAGATCGGGAAGGATTTGGGGATGTCTGTGAATGTATGAACGAGGGTATGTTTTTCTCACATATTGAAGATACACTCGTACAGCAAAACAGCAGATTAAATCCCAGGTCTAAGAGATTCTTTCTGTGTTTCTTTTGTCTGGTTGAATACTACTTTTCCATGGCAATGGAGTGGAATCCAACATTAGCTATCTTACAAAGCAGCATCAAAAGAAAAGCATGAAATTAATAAAGTACAAGGATAATTAGATGATACTTTACCAAGTAGTAAAGACCCATAGGAAACAGCACCACGTTTCTGTTTCAGCTGAACCATACACTACCAAGACCAAAAGAAACCCTAAAACCAACATTGCTTTACCTACAAATGAATGCATCATAAACCTAATCCTTTGAGGATTTTTTAAGCTTATCCTTAGGGTAAATACTCATGTTTCATTCACAAAGCTGTTGAAATACAAATAAAGGTAGCTCTCTTAACTGGCAACCCTACTGGCCTGAGAGATGGTGAACTGGTCTGAAACTCCATCTTCTCTCTCCTCACTTCAGATTATCCTTGACTAAATCATCAAAACTTAATTCTATGTGTGCACACTAGCGCTCTCCTAGGAAGTCCTTTATTTCTGCAGTAAGGAGAATGAAGATGTTGTTCTGACCCTGTTGTTACACTGACCTCTTCCAGCAGAGCAGCAGCTGAATGGCTGTGATTGAGGTCTTCATCACTTCAGCTTTCAGCCTCCCAGCAAAGGAATTGAAAGGCGGCAGAGTAACATGAAATTATGTATGCACTAGCTGAGAAGTAGGAAGTAGAAAGAACAGCACAGGCCTGGCCAGGGATTAGTATTCAAATACAATACAGAGAATTTAAATGATGGTCATAAAGATCACTTACTGGATTTTCAGTCACTTTACTTGCCAAGAGTAAACAACTCCCTGGAGACAGCTTAAGAACTGCACTAGAAGAAAGCCAGAGCAGGTTCCTGCTGATGCCAAAGTCTGTGGGGCTCAGGACCACTGATATTTACTAGACAGTACTTACACCAGGCTGAAAAATGCATGAACTTCATTCTCTTTCAGCTTTGTGTAGAACTGATGCGCTGCTATCCCCCATTCTGGATTACTCAGTAAAAGACCAACCAGATCTATCAATCACCTCATCCACTAAGAAATCTTACCTACAGACCAGCAAGGCAGAGGCTGGAAAAAAACAGATAATTTTAACATGAGGGCTTGCATTATTTACATCTCCTTCACACTGGGTTTACAGCAGCTTAGCTCACAGGCGTTCCTTTTCATTGACACAGATCTAAACAGGAAAGGAAGTATCGGTGCTTTTCAGACAAATATTGAGGGACAAATATTCTTGTGTCTTCAAGGGATAACTCCACATTGGCAGCAGCACAGAATGGCATCACAGCAGTGAAGCCCTGAAGGGCAGATTTCTTCCCTGACACATGAGTAGAGCATGGCTGGCACCAAGACACATAAGTGCCCTCAATGTTCCTTGGACTAAACATCTATCCCAGCTGGACACACATCCCAGCAGGAGGACAACTGCTCAGCAAGATCCAGACTGACCACATGAGCTAAACAGGTTTTCTCATCCTGTGAAGCGTAATGGTGAAACAGTGACCTTCTGCTCTGGGAGGCATGCTGCTGTGTGCCTTTCTCTCCCACCCTCCCCAAGACAGACCAGCAGCACATCAGAGCTGGGTTTCAAGGCAGAGTTCAGTTCTGCAGCCCCTCCTCATTTGTGCACAATGACATAAACAGGGCTGCTCCAGCCACTACCTACTACTCGGAGCGTGTTACCTTTGGACTCAGCATAAAGCCTCAGATTTTGAGGATTACCAGTTTTGTGATGATTCATATAACAACCAGTCTGTGCAGTAGCAATACAAAAATTCTGCTTTAGCTCTTTTTTTTTTTTTTTTTAATACAAACAGCATAAAAGCAAAAAACCAAAAGCCCGCAGCATACATTCTCAGCTTTAGCTTTAGGTGAGAGGTTTCTTCCCTCTCTTCCTCCCCACAAATGGTTTTGGTTTTTTTTAATGTTTACATTGCATTAAATGAAGATAACTGTAAATTATAAATCTGATGACTAGAGGTGGTTAGTTTCTTCTTCTTTTCATTACTGTTCTGCATCTTTAGATCCTGAGTTGTTTTATGAACACTCGAGTAGCAGCACATTAAAAATTTAAAAGGTAGACAAAAAGAAACAAAGAATTAAAATAAACCTTGTAATTTCTTGATTACTCAGAATTACTTTAGTATCTGTCATACTTCTTTAGATGGAACCTTACCTTTCACATCCCACCACTAACTCTAGTCTCTCTGTGAAAAAGGAGATCCTGAGTACAAAGGCAAAGCTTGGATCTCCAGTTTCGCCTTCATCTTTTACCAGCATGCAGAGTATTTATGACAACATTTGGCTTATTCATTTCTTGGCATTTAAGATTTTAGTACTAGGCCCCCTGCTACTCCATTAACTGTCAGATAATGCATCATCTGACAGTCATTACTACTTTAAAGGAACCTGGCTGGAATTCTGACCTCCTCTCTTATTTTCTTAATAATAAATACAGTTTTGAATGGGCATGAATATTTGGAGCTTAAAAGCTTTGAGAATATGTCTTTAAAAGTGAAGAGGCTTAAGAGAGAAGATATTCCATCTTTCATAGACTGTTTTTTTTCTTTACATACTTCAGTGACAAACCATTTGTGCTAGGTTCCTCCCTCATTCCTCCAAGTCCTTCTAGGCACAAAGCCCACTTCCCAGTAGCCACCCCAGTTCACATCCATGGCACCAAACAGACAAGAAGCAAATGTGAACAAGCATGACTGTCATACTTTCTGCTGATTTTCTATCAAATTCTGCCAAAGAAACCAACAATGGCCATGCCAAAAACCCCAAAACATTAGCATGCTTCCATGAAAGCCTGCAATTAACAAAACTACATGCAGGTCACCCAGTGAAGAGCAATGCTGAATTAGGGAGCAAGATAGGCTCTTTCATTAGATTTTGAAAAGTCACCATACACCAAAGTAAGCTCTCTGCCACGCTAAGGCTACAATGGAGTTTCTAAGCATTGGGTACCAAGCCCAAATTGAAGCAACGAACTGTCTATCAGGAGAACAATTCACCTTTGCATGTATTTCAAATAAGCTTCTTGCTAGGAGCTTTTTGATTTTTGGGCATCATGTGCGCCACATTATTCTAAAAAATACAGAAGCACTGAAAACTGAATCCATCACTACCACTACTCACTAACAGTACTCCAGACCCAGTTCTCACTGTTGTACAAGTTTAAGTTTCCAAGCTCTTGATTTGCCCAATGAAACAGCACCACCTGCTAGCTCTTACATCCATTTCTTTTGCTCCCCTTCACAAATTCAAAAGACCCAATGTTTTAAAGATGTTAATCAGCAATGAAGTAATCATCCTGCACTCCAGAAGACCACAATGAAACTGTTTCAATGACCCACAGAGACTCTGTTGTTCTATTATTTTGCTGACCTTCCAATGAGTATGACCAATATTTTCTGCAACAATTAAGAATTGCAACAGTAACAACACCCTGAATTTTCTGTCCCTAAGACACTACAAAAGAACGAAAGCTCAAGGCATCAGAAGAATACCTCAGAACTCATTCAGTGCATCATTCCTCAGTATCAACAGAGGATCCATCTAATTCAGCAGCATCTACTAACATTTCAATATAGTCAATTATTATTTGCTAGCACTTCTAGGATGAGAAACACTAGAAAGTGATATTTTTCACCCTGCTGGTGCACTAGTGTGATAATACAACGAAGTATATAGCACATCAGCACCCTTAGCAGGCCAGAAAAGTCTCATTCTAGCGCATGCACCATGAGGTCAGCTGCAAATTACTTCCCAGAGGGCATCCCAGGACAGTAGTAAGGCTGGGGTGGGTAGCTTTCCTTGGGATATAGTTGTTCCTAGATAGAAATACACATTTCTAGGATGTTTTGGCCATGCATGCTCTGTGGAGATGCTCTTTGAATGCAAATAAAAGTACGCAGACTTACAGATATCCAGGGACAGGCTCATAATCCTGCTCTGACTGGGTTGCTTCAGATCTGGAAAGACCTGGCAAATATTTGGCAGATTTGGATTTCTTCCTCATAGAGAAACTGTGTATGAGCAGAAACCACAAGCAGCCCAGCACATGCAGCAACCACAAGTCTGTCTAACTTGAGAGCTGTTATGAGGCTGTGTGGGCCATCAGCCCAAGGCAGGTGGAAGATACCAATCAAAATCAGTGGCATACTGTGATGAGGCACCTGGGGAACACTCTTGCACTCCTAAAACTGGTACAACCCAGCCAAATATTAGGGTGCACATCAGACACACACATCTGTGACCCTGATTTCCAAGAAGTTGGTTTAGTAAACCAAATTTGACCCAACTGTAACTAACTGTGCAAGCAGGGAAAGCACGAGGCGAACAGTTATTAGTAAGAGCAGTAGGAACCACTGTTTGAGTTGACATGGTGAACTCTTCCCCTTTCTCTCCAATGTCTGATCCCTACAGGCTTCTGTGCATGGACAGAGCATGGTTCTAAATATGATACTTTGTAGAATCACAAACAGTTCTGAAGAGGTGTGCCAGCACCTCAGGGTCTGTGCCTCCCAGGACAACGTAGAAGTCCTAACAGCAATGTGTGAGAAGAACCTCATCTACTCCACATCCTGCCAACACTTTTAGTGAGACTGGTGCTGGTTTACTGTTTTCTGAAACATACAAAGTAAGAAGGTGTTGGAATTATTAGGCACCTGGACAGGCTTGAAAAGTGGGTTCATGGGAACCTCACGAGGTCCAACAAGGCCCCGTGCAAAGTGCTGCACTCAGGTCAGGGCAACCCCAAAATATCAATACAGGCTGGGGAATGCAGGGAGAAGGACTTGGGGGTACAGGTGTATGAAAAGCTGGGTGTGACCCAGCAATCTGCACTTGCAGCTGAGAAAGCCAACAGCACCCGGAGCTGCATCAAAGCAGCATGGCCAGCAGGTCAAGGAAGGTGATTCTCCCTCTCTGCTCCACCCTCATGAGACCCCACCTGGACTACTGCATCCCCCTGTCGGATCCTCAGTACAAGAAAGACATAGACCCGTTAGAGTGTGTCCAGAGACGGCCCACAAGATTGGTCAGAGGGATGGAATGCCTCTCCTATGAGGAAAGACAGAGACAGATGGGGTTGTTCAGCCTGGAGAAGAGACAGCTTTGGGGAGATCTTATTGCAGCCTTTCAGTACTTAAAGAGGGCTTGTAAGAAAGGTGGGGACAGACTTTTTAGCAGAGCCTGTTGTGGTAGGACAAGGAGCAATGGTTTTATACTAAAAAGAGGGTTGATTTAGACTAGATAAAAGGAAGAAATTCTTTACAATAAGGGTGGTGAAACACTGGAACAGGTTGACCAGAGAGGTGGTAGATGCCCCATCCCTCAAAACATTCAAGGTAAGATTGGATGGTGCTCTGAGCAACCTCATCTAGTTGAAGATGTCCCTGTTCATTTCTGGGAGGTTAGACTAATTGATATTTAAAGGTCCCTTCCAACCCAAACCATTCTATGATTCTATGATGGCCTCCACAGAGCAGATTTTCCTTTGCAACTTAGAGAACAATTCAGAACATACTTCTAATGTTTATTAATGATGAATCTGGATGCATCAGTGTTTTCCTGAACTGGGTCCTTCCAGAGTCACAGTAAGCCATTTGTGAAGCAGCAGTTCTCTCCCATGGCTACAGAACTGTAATAGAATATGTATCTATTTGAACAAGGATGCTGTAATGTTGATCTATCAGAAGCTATATTATCTGCGTAATAGAAGCTCAATTTGCAGAAAATTTAAATACTAACTGCATTGATCATCAAGCTAAAGTTCCTGTAAGACATTTCATTAATATCATCAAAGAGTATTTCAAATATGATGCAGCAATTCTACTTTACAGAGAGACTAATTAAATATGGAATCTAGTTACTGTTGTACCAGTGAACCTTAATTAGCCTGCAACCATTTAAGGGTTGTTTTGGGAGACTCATTCTGATAAGAGTGCAAAACACAAGCAGAGCTGCAAATAACAATTCCCTACCCATCTGGGACTAAAAATCTTATTATATACGAGGGCTGTAGGATAGACACATTATTTAAAAGAACAGGAAAACAGTCAGACATACTTTTCTGAACATTTTTCATTTGTTTTCAAGCTACTGTGAACTACTTGAAAACTTCTTTAAAAGGAAACTTACCTGCTCATATTTTGTATTCTTTTCCTGAGGGGAGAGAGAGGAGAAGGAAGCCTGAAATAATTTCAAATACATCGTTTTTACTTAATTTTGAAGCCACCATAAAAGGTTTCTAAGGTGAGGTGCATGTAATAGCAAACATAACACAAATCCTCACAGGATAAATCATGTAAGTGCAGCAACAAGATATGGCAGTGACATAAGAAACTTCTGTGCATGAGACGTATGCTTCATCCTTTGCTCTGAGGCCAATGTAGTTTCAGGGTACTGTTGAGCCAGTACATAAAGGGTTGAAAAGGAACCTTTACTGGATTTTATAGTCACTTTTTTATCCAGTATAAATACCAATACAGAGAAACTGTTACAAACATGTTAGTTCTCCAATTTCAAAAGAAAGACTGTGACACAGACTTCAGAAGGGAGGATAAGTCCTTCAGAGAAAGCATCCCCCTTACCACACAGAATGGCATGGAATTAAGGAAGGCGATTCCTAAGGGAAAAGCATCAGAGGATTTTGTCAGAAGAAAGAGATTAGCACTCGAGGTTTTCATTTGCGGATGAGAATAAAAACTTTTCAGGATATACATAAATACCTGTGCAGCTGGACAGCAAGGTGCAAAAAATATATCAAGAAAAAGTATCTTTGTCTCACATAAAACACTCTGTGCATAGAGATCCACAGAAATTGGTTTGGTAATGCCCTGTGGGAAGCAATGCGAGATATCGTATTTACAAAATACAGTCCTCTAAATGCCAGTAGGCAGAAAAAACCAAAAACCAGCGCATTCGATTCTAGCACAGAGGAACATCTTTCTTTAGTCCAAAAATCCTTTGCAGGGGAAAAAATATATCTGAACGGTTGAAACCACTTTGGCCATTCTCCCTCTTAACACTGTAAATACCCATTCTTCCCAGAAAATGTCTTGATCAAAATTTGGAAAGGAAAAATCATTAGCAAATACAATTATTAAGCTTACTTATTAAAGCCCCTGTGATTGAAGAAAGACACAATACAGGTCCTCTTCACCATCCTAAGCCTTCACTTCTGTATCCTTTCTAGGTCTTTTGAGTTTCCTCCTCATGGAAAGGATGTACATGGAGGTTGGAGATGACTTACCCTGAAGTCCTCAGGGCACATTTGAAGGCAGGTAAGGACAACAGATACGTTCATGTATTCAATGAATGATGGGGTCATGCTGTGAGCAGCAGGAATATTATCCCTCCCACCTAATAAAACAAATAGATGAGGACCACCTTTGTATACAGTCCTGGATCTTTTTCTAAGATAGCAAACCAGCTAAACCAAAATATGAAAGTTTGTCTAAACTACTGAGAATACCGTCTTCAAGATCCAACCAACATTTCCTTGCTTAATCCACTTTCAAATTCTGTATTAAATCCAGTGTAAACTTCTAAAAGGGGTAAACCAGCCAGTTCCCACAAGCAAACCACCCACAATATACCATTCAACCAGGGAAGTTGGCTTCACACGAGCGGCTGCAGTACACTAAAGCTCTACTGCACACATACACACAATCCCACAGTCCCACATAGGTGAACCAACAAGACCAAACGTGTTCTAACATTTGTTACACAGGAGGTCAGATGTTTTGAATGATGTTCTGCAAAAACAGCTCTGGATTTTATGTATGGCTAATACTGTCACCACATTCACTTCCTCTGTATATCCCTCTATCTCTTGCTGATAACAATATTTTTCTTTCTGTTGTGAGCTGTAATGAAAGCTAAGTGCTGCCTTATTAAACACACTGATATATAGCCGATACAACATTTTATTTTAGCAACAGGGGGAAGAATGAAGTTTAAAAGCTGGATGAATCTCCAAAATGATAAGGAAGCAGGCCCTGCATTTTCCTCCCTCTCAACACTAGGCTCTACTTTTAATCACAATTGGCTACAAATGTCAGTACACCTTGCCAAAAGCCACAGAAGAAACATATCCTGAAACAGCTACGATGCAGAAAGGAACACCTATCACTACTTGGGACCTGTCTACTTGCCACTGACTTGCATAATTGAAAGAGTAAGTTGCACAACTTCTACAGCAATCCCTCTGCTGCCCACTTTAAGCCTTTTAATCTCATGCTGGTTAACAGATGGTCCCTGCACGCTCCTCAGGCTGCTGACACACACCTCTAGGTATATATACAGCCACTTCAGTGGGTGCCCGCTAACATCATGTTTCTGCTGCCTAGGGCAGCACTGACTGCAAGCAGTTAAGTTTAGTAAGCCCTGAAATGTTTCAATGACAACACATGTCCTGCGTTGCCTTAATTTTGGTGATTCTTTCCCCTGGTTTGCTACTATTATGTCATGAAGCATGTTAACAAAAAGCTGTATTCCATCTGTGTAATGATACTTCTCAACCAAATATTTTTACCACTCTCCCCTTGAGTCTCCTTTAACATTGACAAAGCTGTTAGACCAACTGCTTCCAGAGGGGAAAGCTTGCAAGGTTAAACCCCAAGGTTATTCAGTGATGCCTATCTTGGTTTCTTTAAAAAATAAATAAAACTATCAACTAATTAGTTAAAAAGATTATTATTTGAAGCAATCTTGTAAAATTTATCTCACAGAATGGCTTGTTCTTCTGAGCCTTGAGATAAGACTAAATTACAAATCGAACTTTATTGATTTCTTCTTGCCTTATAATTATAGGCTATCATTTTACATGTAATTAGTTAGCCCCGGTTAATGTTTTATTATTAGCTTTGAAAGATTTTGCTGTTCTTCCACACAGAGAAAATTAAAATGATCAATTGCTTTTCGTTTATATTTGGCTATTTAGACTTAGTAAGTAATCGTGAAAAAAAAAGGGAAAAAAAGTAATTTTTGAAAAAAACTTTTAATGATTTTTGGAAAAACATTCAGCACATCTAAAAAGAGCCTTGATGTATAGTGTGAGTCATAAAGGACGATGAACAAAGAAAGCATTAAGACAAAATTAAATTGTTCATGAATGGAGGAACATGCTAAACTGCTTTAAATATAAACAATGACTACTCATTAGCAGCTTAATGCAGTTTATTCCTAACTCTCCACCTCAGTATTTTCAATAAACGACCTCTACCCACAACCAGAAGAGCAGTCTCTATGCAGAGAGCAGGAATTATCATCACTCTGGGGAATGATTGCCTTAACTGGGTTCATGGAAGCACTATGTAGATTAATAGCTCTTTATCAGAGTTTCCAAGGATGCAGGGTGACCATTTAAAGTCAAAGTTCCCAACTTACAGTTTTAAATGCTGGTATGGCATCTCTGCCAAGACAGCAGGCACAGCCTTCAAGAAGCTGCAGGCCCCCACATACATAGCCTGATAGAACACCGGAGAAAGGAAGAGGCGACAGGAAAAGAGAGAAGCCAACAAAAACCCCACAGATGCCAGGAGCTGAGAGCTCACATGAGATAGTCAGCTACAGACCTCTTCACCAGCACACTGCACAACGTGACCTTTACACCCACCTGCTCCCGCAACTGAGGCTCGGCATGGGGAAGAGCCATTCTCCAAACATCACAGATGCCTCATGCATCAAGCACAGCCCCTTCAAGGTCTTCAGATCTGTTTCTAGCACTTCTCTAGTGCAAGAAAACAGAAGAAAAAAATTATGTATGAAAACTGCACTATCAATGATCTCAGCAAGGAAAACAAAGGACCATTACAGACATCAGATGGGAGTAATCTCTTTCTCAAGGAATATTGCAATGTAACTATTAATTTCCCATTTCGTTTTAACTGGGAGCATACTTTCTCTTCTGAGACAGATTCCTACGGCAAAGCTGTAGCAAAATGGGACTAGGTTGAAAGAGTCTTTTAATGCTGTTTATGATGGCTTAACTCTATTGTAACACTTGATTGAATGAGGGAACATAGGAACATTTTTCCCAAGGACATGCACCCCAGTTAGTTCTCAAATCTGTCAGTAGACTCCTTATCCTTTTACCCACAGAAATAAGCACACACTGGCAGACAAGTGCCACAGTCAAAACAGGTCCTCCCAAATTTGGGCCATCAAGCTTGAGTCAGGCTTTAACCAACTTACCACCATTCTAGCATAGAATTAGATTTAGCCCTGATGAAATTTCTCTTTCATTTTAATAATACATCAAGTATTTAATTTGCTTATAAACTACTAACCAGATGTCTGTCTGTCCAACTACTATATCCACTAACCGTAAAAATGATATTGCAACATAAATTATGCATAGCAAGAATCCTCTGATTAACCAAAATATGCACTGCAGTTGTTATCCATCATAGTTAAAATGGCATGTGTTCATACAGTATATAAAAACACAAGTATATGCAAATTCTTGTCACATACTTCCCCAGTCTTATGTACTTCATAACCAGAATGAAACCACAGTGAATCTGGAATGCAGAAGAAACATGAGCATTTAATTTTTCAAATCTGCCTCCCTATGTTCTTGCTGAATTTGCTACTCATTAAATTCTTCTTTGGACGTCATCTTCACATACTTATACACTGAACTGGAATTTCAAGATATGAAAATTATTACAAAGTCTGCAGTAAAGGCACTAATTATCTTCTTTTAAATATTCGGGAACATTGTCTCTACAATGAAACCTAGGGAAGGTGACCATATACTGAGCGTCCAGCTATAGCTTCAGCATATCAATATAAATTAAGACCATCAATGCTTTTATAAATGAAGGTAACAGAATTGCATGATTATAAGTAATTTTACCCTAATAGCATTCTGAATGAAGAAAACATTTTAGTGGACTATATCAGGAAGTTGTATTATCATGTAAAATACATCACATTAATATGATTAAAATGCTAAAAGTGACATTTTTTGCACCTTATCCACAAGAGATATATTGTCACAAATATTCATCACCAAGAAAGTGTGAAGGCAGTCAAGTTTTATTTTGCTATATAAGTATAATATTTCACACTGACTCTATGGTCTAAAGTAGAAGCACAAGAAATAACTTCTAATAACACAATATTTCATTAACATTGACATTTTATATTTGAAAACAGACAGCCCAGGACATTCTTTCAGGACTAATGACTTTTGTCATATTGCAAAAACCTACAAACCATAAGACTGATTCTGAAGACACTTACATGCCTAGCTCTGAGAATTACTGTGAGTAGTCCCAATGAAACCAATTAGTTGACTCAGAGTAATTAAGCATTAAAGCTAATTATACCTGTTACAGAGGATTAGGCCCTTTCTTTTTACTAGATTTTACAGCTAATAATTCTGAACAACATTGCCAGTTCTGAAGTTCGAAAAAATGCAGTTTCCTTAAAGACCTAGTTTCAATAAGAAATCTATGGCTCCTGATGGGAAAAAAAAAAAAAAAAAAAAGAATTTTGCATCATCCCAGCTTGCAGGAATAGACTCGGTTGTGTTAACCCACCAAGCTCATCAAATAAAACACAGAGATAACTTCTTATTCAGGCAAATTCTGCAACATCAATTTTCTTGAAGGACCAGGTTAATAACAAAGCATTACTGCAGCCTTAAAGTCACACATACTGCAGACAGTTTTACAAGGCATCAGTTCTGCACATTCTGATCCCAAAGCAAGCACATACCTTCCTTCCTTCCATCTCCTGTCACAGCTGTTTCACAGCAATGTCGATGCTGTTGACTGCACGGGTATCAGCTGCCCCCCTAACTCAGAAAGGTAATGCATATGTGCAGTGCCACAAGAACATCATAACTTCCAGCATTCAGAGACATGGATCTTATATCATTTTACTCTTGCCAGTTCCATTATTTTGACTAAGTTTGCCCTTCCCTTCGAACTGTCCCCAGTTATATTTGTTAAATCAAGTCTGCATCAACAATTCCTGTTGGATGACAGCTGGTAAAGCAGGGGTATCTCTCCCCTTTAACAGGACTTGGAGAACTTATTCCCATCTGGCAGTCAGTGAATGTCACAGTCTTAAACCAGAGGTTTCCAAAGTCAAGTGCAAGAGTTAAAACCCAAGTTCCTGATAAAACCTCTTCCCCTCTAAACTGCCTGTTGATACAGAGGTGCTTTCAGCCACTGCACTTAGCCCTGGGGAAGAGGAGGTTATCTCAAATGGCCTACCCTTTCCACATGAAGGGTGGCTTTCAGTTTGGATGTTCATTTTTCCTGGTATGTGTACTCATGTTCCCAGAGCTGGAAAGCAGCCAGGAAACGAATCACAGGCACATATCTGATCTTCAGCTATACTCCAAATTAAGCAGTATTAAGACTATCGGTCATCAGTCAGTTAAAGTGCAGACACAAGGTTTTGTAAGGCAACACCTGATGGCAAAGGAGACCAGTTCTTCAGGCCCTTTTATAAAGGTATTAAGAAATGCTTTGCCAAAACCTTTGATTCGGGTTCCTAAGTATGACAGGATCTCCATGACAATAATCTGAAGGAGTGATTAGAGCAGAGCTAGAAGTGGAAATTTTCCAAGCATGCATTTTTACTAATCTTTCTCCAAAAAGAAATAAAACCTCCCACACATATTAGAAAGCCTACTACTGCATATTTCTCTCTCCCCTGTTCTCCCGAGACCAGTCTTTTCTACCTGAAATCCTAAAGCCACCATAATTTGAAAATATTTTTAAAAACACAATTATGTCCTTCAGATTACCCTTCCAACATTATTTCTAAATTGTGAGGTCCATAAATCCAAAGTAGTTGAAATTTGCATATAGTTTTAGGGAGCATTTATTCATATATCATGAAACCATGCAGAGTATTTTACTATGGATATATTCAAACATACACTCGATAAACAGGGAAGAAATAACACAACTCCAAATGTGATAGCATTTCAAATGACTGCAGAGATGATTAACTGTGTTAAATCATTTGTAAGGATGACCAGGGGCAAACTGAGAAACTTCAAAACAGACTTTTAAATAAAATGATGGGGTTTAGAGAAAATTAAAAATTAATGGGATGGAGATTTCCTGCAGAAAATCCAGTCAAGTAATTTCACTTTATTTTCACCTATTTACAATTTACCCACCTCAGTGAGCTGTATAAATATTCTTTCTTATTTTACATAGTAACAAAATAAAGTTCGCAAGCTCCTCCTTGTTCACTGCAGCAAAATGTATCATATCCTTCCAGACAAATCAACATGTATGAGGCTAATACACAAATAACATTATCTTTCCATTAGAAAGCAAAATCATACATCATTTTGATCCCTGAGAAGTATTCTGCATAGCTCTAGAGCTACATAATCCAGTGAATACAGCAGTACAAACACTAACAGTGAGGCAGCCTACCATGACAGCTGTAAGAAACCCTAGGGCCCAAACAGAGCATGCAAGGTGCCCGGACACTGAAAATATAAGACACTTTTGATTTCAACTTTGTGCCTGGTTCAGACCAGGAAAGTTCCCGCATACACAACTAACAGTCACCCTTTGTGTCCTGGCTTTCCCCCACCAGCTCTGCATGAGAGAAACAGCCGACCATGAACATTTCCCAGCTCGCGAACATTTGTCTCAGCCATTCAGCAGTTTCTGCCAGGATCCTCCTCCCTCTTTACACCCTGTGAATTAATTCTGCTTGCAGCAGCACTAACACATGCTGACGTAGATTTTTTCCTCTCCCCAGTGTGATTTATTCGTCACTGCTTAAGAACAGCAAATGGCACCAAGTTCACTTGCCTTTCTAGACACAAGGACCTTCCTTCTGTACACATGGCAAAATTATGCACAGCCACTCAGTCCCTTCCCTCTCAGCTTTGCTTTCCCAGAACACATTCCAAGAGAACATGTGGCTCCACACTACAAAGAGATAAAACAGATCTTTCATCACTGAAGGGGAGCAGTGATGTATATTTCTACAGTCTGGCTCAGATCCCTGGCTGAAGTCAACAAATGACTTAAGTCACTTGAGGACCCAGCTACTTCAGTGAGATTACTGAGTGATTTCAGTGCACTAGAAATCTGTGCTACACTCCATGGCCGAGCGAGCCAGCTGGGCTCCATAGCTTGCACAGGCTGCACCATCTCTATCAAGTTCTACCTGTCACTACCCCTTTCCCCCTCTGTCCTCTCTCTTCAGAGCCCAGCTCCTCCACTCCTCCTGACGCTCCTCTGGCTTCTGTTTGGTTGCACCACTGGTACACACTTTAAATCAGGGTGGGAGGAATATATTCACATTCAAAATCTCCCCTCTCCTCATTTCACAGCATGGAAGCTACTTTTTTCTGAAGGAACATCCCCTCTTTGCTGACCCCTAGTACAGCTGCTGCAGTCATTCTGGCCTTACACCTTCTCCAAGGCATTGGCCTGCTTTCTCTCCAAGTCTCCATTCCCAAGTTAAGTAAGTAGACAATCAGCCTTGCTCAAACAAAGGCCGACATTTGGTGACCTCCCAGAACAACTGAGGAGCTGAGATAAAGACAGCTTCTTGCACCACTTAACAAGAAGCCAGGCTGCTAGAATCAGCTTTGCAGAGGATTGCAGTGCAAAGCTTACTCTTTTTCAGCTAGGGAGGAGTAAGAGTATCTGTCTGTGTATAGAAATAGCTTCAATAATGACTAACACTTGAAGGGCTAAAAGAGAACCTGACCAGATCAACTGAGTGCAGTAGTTCCCCCCTTCCCTAGCAAATATCAATAAAATTCTGACAGGGATTCCCCAAGCAGCTACATGAAGGGGGATGCAGGAGAAAAGTTCACACATCTTGGATTTAGTGACTTTTAAGTAGTCCATTTCCTTATCAGTCATCACCTCTGCCAATTTATCAAGCTTGAAAGGTACCTACCATGCGTTGCCATTTAAAAAGTACAGTATTTTGCAACAGGAAGAACAGAAATCAGCCAAAAGTTGTAATAGGTCAAAACCAATAAAAACCACTTGAACTTACCAGCTAGCACAGGACCAGGAAATATATTATGCTATTGGACAACTGTCACACACAGAGGCCCAAGTTTTCAGAAGTAATTTGGAATTAGCTTCTAGATGCCTGAATCAGAAGGTAGAAAGACAGTTTGAAAACTGCTTTTAAGAAGATGTATATGAAAAGCCAAAGATGGATGTTAAGAGATAGAGCAATGCCAGATTGCTAATCGTAATAAAGAAAACAAAAGATCACCATCCAAAAGTGAGAGCACATTCCACATTCCTCTAGTGTTGCACTGGAGGAAGTTGTTCAGAAAATAAAAAATTAATTTCTGTATGGAACTGATTTAGTATCAAATATGGAAAAAGAATTTATAGCTACCTATAGCTTTACAGTGTTATGTAGCTACATTAATTTTGGCAGAAGAGGTAATTTTAATCCTTTGGGAAGTATTATCCTCTTGATATGAGCACATAACTCAGATTAATAGGATTTGCATATGTATAATGATAGAGAAAATAACCCTGGGTTTGGAAAACAACTTGGTATTTTAATCAGTTTGGGAACACCAGAAAAAAACCATACCAGGCACAACTACTCCAACAGCATTTGTCAACTCATGCTAGGTAATAATTGTGAGTCAATTGATCAATATTTAGAAACAAACATAATAAACTGGTATGTTTTGGAAAATCAAACAAAGCAGAGCTATTAGTATAATCGAAAGACAAGGGGAGGTAGAAGCTGCAGTGTAATCACTTGCAAATTGTGTTTTTTAAAGACCCGGACCAAATACATGCTATACCCAAACTGTGTAATTGACTCTGTGTATGCAATCTCTCAGTCGTTCAACAATACAGATAACAGCAGTAATGGTATAATTATAACTTACAGCTGAAGTAGATAAAAACCTGATGGTTCTTAACTAGTGGTTGCAATTAAGGGTGGAGAAGAGCACTATTCACTGCATCTGGTTATGGTTCATTAATAAAAGTGGATTTAAAGTTCCAGTACAGCTAAACAGTTGCATGCTGCAGCCAAACTCGGACCATGTCCTGACAGAATACAATGACTGGGCAATGCAGCTTGACTTGTAACAGCTGTAGGAAAGACAGCTCTGCAAGCAGTGGTTGAGCAGCAAGTGTAGATATGGAATACACTAAATGGAAAGCAAGCAATAGGCACACGAGGAAGAGGTTCTTTCCTGCGTCCCAAGCATCACTTCAGCTTCGACTGCATCCGTGGATTGAAGAAATAGCTTTACTTCCTTCCTACCACCTTCCCCCTTCACAGGCAAAGAGGTACACACACCCCTGTGCACACACGTGCGCTGCCAGCCCACGGACAGACAGGGAGAACAAGGCAAGGCGGGACACGCGTCCTCCACTCCCGGCGGAGCGGCTTCAGCACCGGGGGCGGCGGACAGCGCCCCGGGCTCCCGGGCAGGAGGCCGGGCCCCTCCGCCTACAGCGCACTGGGACACCAAGGGCGACCCGGCACCCTCCGTGGCACAGCAGCAGCGACACCAGCAAAGAGACTGCAAATTGAAACCTGGTCGGCTTAGAAACAGGGTGCTTCGCCCCCGGAGGCAAAAAGATAAATGCAAGAACACCTCATAAATAATAAGTTTCAAAAGTAAAGCCTGAGCTGCGTGGCATTATCAGGTATGAGCAAAAGTGGACAAACACATTTTCTAGTGGCTTTTTCCTCAGACTAGAGAGTTCTCAAATCCAGGCAGCTTGGTTTGTGCTTTCTGAGCAAACAGAAGAGTAAACCCAACAGCTGAGAAATGAAGTGGGTATCAGCAGCACGTTTCACTCGCTTTTTGGCTCACTCACTCAATACTGGTTGCTAAGCAATTTTTTTTTTTTTTTAGAGCACAAAACTACTCACTGCCAGATGGATTAATGAAAATACACACTTGCACTACTTACAACATTTTTCATTTATATTTCTTGATACACCAGTACTGTTTTAATTATTTTTTTTTTTAAGGAATTCCATTTCCAGGTTTGCAAGTAAAGACCCAAATTATAGAGCGCCAGGAGGAGGGGAGGAACAGAAAGAAGTTAAGTGTAATTATCAAATTCTTTGGTGGATTTCAGGAAAGAGGTACCTTGAGACTTGCTCATCCTCTGGGACTTATAGTAAAAACAGCATGTCTAGCTCAGCATAGAGATGTGAGGCACCAGGTGACCTGAAGGTGCCTTGCTCTTAACTGGTTTATCTATTTATAACTACATGTCATAACATTACCTGAGAGAACACAAGTCAGCATAGGGTTATTTCAGCAGTCAAATAACCATACACAGCCTTTTTTTATTTACACCTTACACACAGCAGTGCTCTTTCCATTTTCACTTCCAGGTCTTTATAGAGCTGAAACCTGGCATGGTCTTCCAGGCTGTGCCCTGGAATGCCACCCAACTTACCAATGGTTTGGTAATTTTTTAGAAGTCATGCTCAGAGAGAAATAATGACACGCCATACAACATAACCAACTGTTCCGTCAGTGGTAAAACCAAACTGCGCATCAGCCATTACCAAGGGTGTAATTGCAGCAGGGATAACAGGAGGGGGAGGGGAATCCGTTCCATCCCCAAACGGAGAAGAAAATGCATCTCTGCCATCTCCAACTTTCTGCCAGCTGAAAAGGGGGAGGAGGGATGGTAGAGACTGCAGCAGGGCAAGCAGCAACTCCAAGGCAGCTCATTTGCCTTTACAGCTGGCAGTGAGCTGACAGGCTCAGCATCAAAGAATGCTACACAGTTGGGTCATTTTGTGCGCTACTGCTGGGACATGAGGGAGCCTGCAGTACTGCTGGCTACAGATTCTCCCTCACACTGTCCCCCTTCCCAAACAGAGGAAGTCTGATTTGGTGCATAGAACCAGCAGAAAGAAATTTCTTTTCTTTTGTTTTTGAGAGCAACTAACCTCTGGTGTACTTAGTTTGCTGTTGACAGAGATCATAAGGAAAGGTCAAGAAAGGAGGGAAAAGCACAGGCCTAGTAGGAAAGAAACAGGATAGTTTCATCATGTGCAGGATGAGCTTAAACCTCAAGGGAGTCATGAGGAAGAGGTGGCAAAGAGGAAGGCACAGCAGTGGAGAAAGGGGAAGGAAAGGTCAGGTAGAGAACTGCAGGAGGTTCATCCCAATAAAAGGCAGGAGGAGGTCAGTGTAGGGAGCTGGAGGTGTGTTGGTAGAAACCCTCAGGCTGTACACGCATCGAGAGTCACAAAAGGCAACGCTGAGACAACGGGGGACCTCATGAAACTAAGTGGACAACGCAGGTGCAAGTTTTCTTGCACTTCTGAGGCACAAACCCATCAGGGGAAGAAGGCAAAGAGTGAGCATGGGAGAGACTTGCAAAACGCCAAGGGCAGCGTCTCCAGGAGGGACGCCAGAACCTGGCGAGGAGGGACAGTGCAGAAGCCTTGTAGGGATGCGCCACGACGCTCTGCAGGGCGAGAGGGCGGCACTCTGGGAGAGGGGAAGCTTCGAGGAGCTGAACAGAGAAGGACAGCCGGCCCCCGGCTCACCCAGGTGGGAGGCGCGGGGCAGGGGAAGCCGGTCCGTGGCCCAGGGCCGGAGGAGGCCGGCGAGGTGCGAAGGCGCGGGCACCTGGGCAGGGCCGGGCGGCGGCGCCCGGGGAGCCCGCGGGCGCTGGCGGGGGCGGAGGGCGGGGGGCGGCCCCTTCCCTCCCTGCCTCCCCCGCCGCCGGTCGCGCCGGGCCGGGCCGCCTCTCACCTGTGTCGAGGTTGAAGGAGATGCGGGCCTCGGCGAGGTAGGGGGGTGTCGCTCTTGGAGCGGACGCGGCGGATGGGTCTGCGGTCGATGTCCTCCTCGGAAGATGCCGCCATTAATGTGGGCACGGTGAGCAGCGTGGCCCGGCGAGCTGGCGAAGGCGAGCGGCGGCGCGGGGCGGCCGGGCGAGGAGGGGGCGGAGGGGGAGAGAGGGGAAAGGAGGAGGGAGAGAGGCGCGGGAGGGGGAGGGGAGGACGGGGAAGGAGAGAGGGAAAGGGAGAAAGGAGCGCAGGGAGGGGTGGGGGAGAGACAGGGAAAACCCGTCAAGGATCTGCGGACGGGAGCGGCCGCGGCGGCCCTGCCCGCTGCCCCTGCCGAGTCCCGCCCGCCTCCGCTGCGGGGGACGGAGCGGTGTCCCCGGCCCCGGCGCTGCCGGCCCCCGCCCCGGGCAGGGTCCGGCCGAGCGCCTTTCCCGCCCCCAGGGGAGGTCCCGGTTGAGGTGCCAAACGCCGCCGATGGGCCTGGCCGGCAGAGGTGCCACCCCGCAGCAAGCCTGGCGCCCTGAATTGCTCCTTTCCAGCCCAGGGCGTCTCGTAACTCACAGCACAGCTGCATCAGGACTTGGTGGGATGTCTAATGTGTATCCCTTCACCTCCTTGCCCTCTTTCCTTGGACAAACCCATGACATAAAGCGGGATGGTGTGCCACACCTTGGCAGTTTAAAATGCCAAGGGAACTGAGGAGCCTGCCCTCAACGTTTGAAACTGACCGTCACTCAAAGGCCGGGGCTCGCCTTCCTAAGTCACTTCGGCAAGTCTTTGAGAAAAATGTGACCATCTGCAAAAACCAGAGACTCCGTTCTCCGGCTGCAAGCTGGGGTCGGTGTTTTGTGGCATCTCTGTTTCTCTGTTTAGTAATCAGCTCTTTATGTAGACGTTCTTACCCTGTGGTTTATATGCTGCCTGCCACATTAGGGCTCCAATTTCGGTTGGTTAGTGTAATATAAAAAATTAAAAATGCTATTTAAAAAAAGTGGTAGCACAACAGTACCACGTAAAGTAAGAGCTGGACAGTTAAAATATGTGCCTAAGAGTGTACTAGCTCATGACATTTAATTCAGGGCTTTTTTAAAAAAAAACCCACTCTGCTTAAAGTCACTGAGTTGTCAGTACTTCCAAAATCTTTTGTTTTGATCAACTTCAATGAGAAAAAAAGACCAGGGAAGGAATGCTGGGGCTCAGTAACTCTGAAGGCACTGATAGTAACACTAGTTGGTCTGAATTTTGAAGGACGGCTCTGTTACTCATTCCTGCAGAGTCAGGAGTTTTCTGTTACATGTTTGCCAATTAGTCCTATTGCGGTTTTGGGGTGTGCTGCATGTTCTTCAATAGCAGTAACATTGGGTTTAGCTGAAGTCTGCTGTTAGCTGTAATCCCTTCATAAATGTTCTCAAGACCTTTCATGTTTCTGGATGCCTGGAATGGATAAGACGTATTTTGTTTGCAAATCAATTCTATTTTGGTGTGATCTCACTAGCTCACCCTGGCTAAAACAGGGAAAAAGTTTTAGTTAGCACTTGCAGGAGAATTTTGAAAATGATCCTTGTTCATACATATGCAGGTACTTGTAGTTAGACAGCCTTGGCATCTTTGGATGTCTGGTAAACCACCACATCACTTGTGAGAGGAGGCACCATCTGGTCCATCTGCATCTCAAAAAGAAGACTTTAATTAACATCGTATACTGTTTAGGGAAGGTGTGGTCTTACCATTATCAAGGTTGAAGCAGATGCGAGCTTCTTCCAAGTAAGGGGTGTCACTCTTAGACCGGAGCCTTCTGATGGGTCTCCGGTCTATGTCATCCTCAGAAGTTGCTGTCACCAGAGTGGGCACAGTGAGAAGAGTTGCCCGACGAGCTGGTAAGAAAAAACAGATGAAGAGGAGAATAGGAGGAGAACAGAGAAATGGAAAGGGGGAGAAACAGGTAGAAAAATTAAAAAAAAAAAAAAGGAGAGAAAGAAAATCACTCAATGGAAGAGATGATCTGTAGCAGGTAGTAGAACAGGCTGTTTGGTATAAGGTCCTTGCATTATATTCTAAGTGCTGCAGAATTTAAGGGCTGCACTAAATGATACCAAGAAAAGATTGCTGTCTTGTGTGCCCCAAAGACACAGGTTATAGCTGTATTGCTGCCGCAGATTGCAAGTTCCTAGTTTTGCCACTAAAACCATTCTTTTCTCAACTTCTCAATAGCTGCAGTCTCTCTTTTCCTGAATGCTGTTTTTGAGGCTGTGATACCTGAGTAGTGGAAGTATTTTAGTCGATTAATTTGCAGAAATCAGTGGAAGCTGTGCTTTGAACACATGATGTGGTGCTTACCCTTGACATGATGCAGCTATTCCAAAACTCAGTTTCTTGGTGTCTCAACTTGGGCATTCAAAATTAACAGCTCCTTTTTGCTCTTAATCACTTTATGTCTCAATTTCTTGGTTGTGGAACAGGGAGAAACATAATTTTCATTCAGTCGGAATTTTGTGAACGTATAAATCCATTAATATTGTAAAGTATTCATATACTTTAGTGAAGCACCCATGAAAAACCCGTGAGTAAATTAAGATTTCTATCTTCTGAACAGGATTTAAATGGCTTGGGGCCATGCATTCAAGGAGGAGAAAGCAAAATATTTAATACTGGCTCATTAAGTGAGCACTGCCCACTTCATGCACTGATGAAGCAAATGGTAGGATAGTAAAAAATTGCTGTCATCATGCAATTAGAAGCCGTACTATAATCCATATGTATAAGGAGACTGAATTAATGTTGCAGAGGCACCCTTCATTTTGGCATTGCCTAAGTATTTAGCTCTGGACCTTATAGCCTTGATAATGTCCCTTAAATGTAGGTGTTTTATATGTGAAATGTAATTATGAGTGGCTTTTGGATGCTTTGGGCACTGAGCCTATAAATTACAAATGACAAACAGAAGAGCCTCTATAAATACATCCACCTAAACTCTCTCCCTGAGTAGATAATCACAAATGCTAGTTGGGAGGTGGCTGATCACTGGAAGTATGAGCACCATGCACAAGTACTGTCTCCTCCACCTCATATATAGTTGGAAAGAGAATTTCTGCTTGAAAGCCTGTCCTTACCCTTGATGTGGGCCTATTAAAATAAACTATCATGTGGGACCGTGTAAGAGCCTAGGAGCCTAAACCCTGAATATTTCTTGCTGTTGGGACATAAGAGTCTTTATCTCAGGGCTTTCGTAAAGCATCACACTTCAAATAACTAACAGTGAACTATATTTTCCAATTGGGACTGGAGAGCATGACTGATAGTGACTGATAGCACATTCTGCAACGTACTAACTGTGATTCTTTCTTTTTAAAGTTTTTTAGGGTTTCACACGAAACCTGTCAATCAGTAGCTTTCAGATGCCTAAAATCTGACTTAGGTGTTAGGTATGATAGCGTATGATTAGTATGAGTTAACAAAAGCTGCCATGCTCTGTTTTTCAATTTGCACTATTGTGTAGTTTACTAAACAAGTAAATCTGTGCTGCTGGAGGTAGAGGTTATTTCTGGTCTAACTTGCTTATTTTCTGTTTTTAAATAGATTTCTTTCAAGTTTTTGCTAATTTCTAACCTAGCATTTGAATTTGAAGTAAAAGCAAAGGGCAGGAGTTGATTTAATGGGGTCAACGATTTAGATTAAGCTAAAGTAAACACTGTAACTAGGCTGTAAACCATTATTCCCTTGTAAGGGGGAAGTACAGTAATGAAGATAAAAGAGAATGGAAAATTTCTACTATGGAAAATTTTGTGTACTGCATCTTCAAATTTACACTTAAGGAAGATTTATTGGTATAGGAAGTCAGCATTGTAAAACTCATCTCATGAAACAACCATGTAAAAGATTTGTCTTTTAAAACTGGCATAATCTAGCTATGGTTAAAGTCAATGAAAGGGCACCCATGCAGTTCAGGGCTAGCTGGATCACAGCACAGAAATCTATTTGAAAAAAAATCCCAACACCAAATTACATATACATTTATAGTAAGCAGAGAATAAGAGTAGGCTTTTCTATATAATTGTTTATAAACCATTTTTAACTTTTGGGTCAAAATATTGGGATCTGGCTTGTATTCATTTTGACTACAGGTAGGTGGATGCTAGAAAATGTTTCTTGTAGTAATCATTATGTTTTACTTTGACAACTGTGATTATCTCCCCTTTGTGTATATTACCAAAAGGAGTTTTCAAGAATGACTGGAAATTTTCAGTAAACATTGAAAACATTTCAGAGTATGCTAATAAGTATTAAAACATTTTGCAGTAAAAACCTAAGATCAATTCTTACGCAGCCTCAGAACTGGAAAGTATAGCTGATCACATTCTGGTATCTACAGAGTGACACTGAATGTTTATGCCTGCCATGAATATAACTGTACACACTCTTTTCCTAATCCATAGCAGTCTTTATTTCAAGAATGACTTGCCATACATTTTTTAGTAAAGCTGTCAATACATGCCCAGTGTGACCATCGGGTCCATTACAGATAACCCACCAGTATCTCTAGCTTCAGCTGCTCTCCACAAACCAGCTCAGTCTCCAGGACACACTTTTAGGAGATAGTTTTTCAGGAAAATTAGGAAGTATCCTCTTGAAGGTCTTGGAGCAAGGGAATGACATTACAATACACATTAAGGGACCCACTTACTCTGCAAATGGATTTGAGACCAGTGTCGAAAAGCTCCATTTAAGGAGCCACTGTAACAGCACACGGAAGGGAAATCAGTAATTTTGTTAAATTCTTTCATTCTATTTTCATCATTCCTCATTGGGTTACACCCCAGTTTGCACCTTGCGGCAATGTCTTGTCTGGTATTTGTTAGAAAGGGAAAAAGTTGCTTATGGAAGGGAAAAATACCTTAAAAATATAAATGCTGTAATGTACATTGTGACATCTTAGAACTGACTGTATATAATCTCCCATTTGTTTGTCTCAAAATATTGTATGTTACTGATGTGCAACACAAGTATGTTTTTGGGAGAAGGGAAAGTAAAATATGTAAATTTTTATATCACAAGTTCAGAGGCATTTTGAACATGTAATTTCAATATATTTAGTTATATCTACAGCTGGTTCCAATTTTTGAATACTGCTTAAAATTACTGAAAACATGAAGGGCAGTTTGCAAACAATTTTTGATGCCTTCCTTTTTTTCCATTAAAATACTTTTCCACATATTTTAATAAGAATGTTAGTAGTAATTTTTGTTTGTCAAGAACTACCTTTATGCTTTGAAGAGTTATAGTATTGATTTTTTAAAGAGTTGTGTTATTTAGAAAAAAATATAATTGGAAAAAATTCAGAAGTGAAAGGGCATCTTCCTAAAAACTAATTGGAGAAAACGCAAAATATTCATCTAGATTTTTCCATCCACTTTTACTAATCAGCCTTTATTAAAAGATCTCATTGGTGACACAAGTATCCTGGTCATTTTTTACTCAATAGGGTCTTCATCTAGAAATCCTAATTTGCAGAGTAGATTTTGACCTCAAAATGGCAAATCTTTGAAATATGATGATTTTTATCTTAGTACAAGTGAAGCACTAAAACATTTCTTGTAGATGTCTAGATGTAGAAGGGGTATGTTTCTGATTCATAGAATCACAAGCAGCTTCAAATAACACTGAAATAGTCATGAGATGGATACTGGTTTACATCAGAAATCTTTAAGTCTTTTCTGAGGAAAACCTTGTTTCTCAGGGCAAATTTTGAACAACTTTGTAGAATACCTACAAAAATATTTAAATTGCAGTCCTACTCGTGCTGATTGAATAGGATTCTTCGTTCTTGCTACTTTTTTTCACTAGAGAAACATTTGAGCTCTTACTCAGTTCTCCTTCATGCTTCTGTGGAGAGGGCTCACCATGGCACAACATGTAGATAATGCATACAGAAATGTATTTTTGGCTAAATGGAAGCTTTAAAAACATGAGTTCGAGTACATTTTGATTCATCTAGCACATGATACTCCTTTTGTGCTAAAAAAAAATTATTAGGTTGTGAATATTCTTCCTTAGAGACAGACCAGGCAGTGGGTTCAACTGAATGTTTACCAGGCAAAAAAAATCTTTTTGTGTGGTTTAATGCCACTTCACTTTATCAGTTGCATTTAAAGCAAGATGAAAGGACAACATCTGAAGGATTAGATTTGGGAAATGGAGTATGAGTGGCAGGAGAGGCAGAGAGTGGAACATGTGGAAAGGACATAATTTGTCATTTATGAAGAATGATTTATAGGCTTGTGTCTCCCACATAAACACAGAAGCACATGCATATGGATTGCTCCGTGTCTCTAAAGCAAAGCTGTTGAAGTCTGTCTTGATGGACATCAGTAATCTGAAACAAAGTACTTAGATACATCGTATTCAGGCACAGGCCCGAGGGTTGCAAACAACAGTACCCATGTGAAAGGATATCCACATTTGCACACATTCGTTCTGCTGGTTTGTGGTATTTGGGTAAAAGAATGCACAGTACTCCTAACTAGCATTTTTTGTACATTTTAGATGAAACTTGCTTGTTTCTCTGTGTCCAAAGGTATAGGCTATTCTGAAATTCTCAATAATGGGGATATGCCAGAATAGAAGGTGGGAAAGGGATTCTAAAATGTTTAAAAAGGATGAGGAAAAGGTTGATGTTGATCAGTTACTTAATGGTATTTAAAGGTAGGGACATTTTATTAGGAACGCACATTTAATGTTACTAATTCTTCTGGTATTGATGTCAGTCTGTGAACTAGTGATATCACATGAATAAAAAAGACCTGGATGCTATCATAACTTTGAAAATATGTTAACATATAGGATGGATTAACCATAAAACTTTGGTGGATAGAGGAACATCTAGACTGGAATAATTCTGAATTAGGATCTGGGGATTTGGCAGCAATATGGTTTTATAAAATACTGGACACAATTTAATATGCAAAACCAGAAGGGAAGTAGCAATGAAGAGTCAGCAGTGATTAAATCAAACATCTAGAGTGAATCAGCACTGACTGAATTAAAATAAATGAGCAAAAATGGAGCACAGTGAAATAAATATTGTGGAGACATAGAGTAACAGAAAAATGTGGAATTAAAACTATACCTGAGAATACTTTATTAAACCTTATCAACAAGAAAGATTTCCTAAAATCTTTTGAGCAGTCATGCCCTATGTGTCTATACAAACTTGTTACCCTTGGCCATATGTACTGTATTTTTATTTCCATATTTTTTTACTTTACATTTCTTATTCACTCATACTCCTGGTGAATGTAAATTCATCAAATAAATTGCGGGAATGGTGCAACCAATAAAAGCATACCTAATGTAAGTATAAGTTTATCTGTAACTTATTTATAGGTACAGTAGATAGCTCAAGATAAACCTTTAAGAGGGTTTTGTTCAGTTGTTTAAATAGGCACAGTGGATCTTGCCAAATGTCCTAGCGAGCAACTTCAAGGAATGTAGAAGAATCTTCAAAGTAATTAACACGGTTAATTTTAAGGTGGTGTGCCCTGCTGGTGCAAAAGGGTGTAAGACTGGAAAAGTGGATGCACAGCTCTCCAGGAAATTAGAAACTATTTTGTTCTTGAGTCAGGAGTCATGTGAGAGCTGAACCCAGACTCCCAGCAGGGACACCACACTGTGGTGTGAAGGTGGACACCTGCAGCCCAGAGTGGCATCCTGACAACACAATGTGCAGCCCATCCCATCAGGTTGTGGTGTGGTGTTGCTAGAGGCACCAAGAGAGGGGGTGAGTCTTGGGTCCCGTTCCATCAGATCATGGCTGCAGGAAAGTGCTACATGCTGTCTGCAATGGGCAAATCTCATTTTATGGTGGTACCTAAAGCCTTCACTTGTAATGTATGGGGCAGGAATCATTCTTCTCTCTTAGAGTTCATCCACGGGCTCAACCCCCTTGTATACAATGGGAGGCAGGGAGGGCTTCCTCATTTCTTGATCCTGAACGAGCCTAGGTGAGAGCCAGGTCCCAACAGCCCTGTGTGCACTCCCTGCACACAGATTAGTTGGCTGTGCTCAAGGTGGGCTCTCTAGCATGGTACAGTTGTTGGAGAGAGTGGCTTGAGAGGCCCTGACCAGCTTTGGAGCTTCTTGAGAAAGCAGCAAGAAGCCTCAACAGCTGCTTTCTCCCTGATTTTCGAGTTACACTTACTCTGTGGCTGCTGCTTTGCTGAGCAAGGCTGCAGCTGTACCTGTGGCTGGCTACATTCCCCACTGATCCACATCCAGACTGCTGACTTCATGGCCTGCTTAGTCTCATACCTGCCTCATCACCATGGACTCGTCTGATGGTCTGGACTCCTGGCTGAACCCGATGACTGTCACCAGGCCTGCTTGGCTCATGTGCTGCCATGCTTTACTGCTCATAGGTGAGGCTGCTGCCTCTGCCTGTTTTGGTGACTCTGGATTTACTTTCCCTTATGAAGCTGCTCCCTTCTGCTGCTCCTCAGTGCCTGCCTGCTCAGCTCTATCAAATGTGAGGTCTTTCTTTGCATGACTGAAAGCATAACTTTCATACAGAACTTCAAGATCAAGGATATCTCTCCAAAGTAGGCTACACTCAAGATGGGATCTGCACGTTCACAGCTTTGGATTACAGCTTTATCCATTTTGGGGGAAGTTACTCCCTTTTCTGAATTAGATCCTATCTTTCCTTTCAACACGCCATTCCTCTATGAAAACAAATGCCATTAGCACAGGCATCTTTCACTCAAGTTCACCATCTAGGCTTTCATAATCAGGATAGAGGCAAGACTTATATTAACCCAAGGAAGATGTCTATGATTAGGTGAACCCCTGCTCTTAAAATGATGTTTTTTCTGATACATGCCAAGCTAGTTAGAGCTCTTAGGTGGAAACATCTTCACTGAGGTCACCTAGGGGATAAGTGAGCTAAATCCTATTCCAGGCTGCACTATATACTTTCAGCCCTTGCAGCTGAAAGCCACGATAGATTTGTATTTAGAATATATTTGCAGCCAAGAATAACTGGTATCTTCCATACACTTCAGAGGGAGAAGGCTTTTTTTGAAAATGAAAGTCCAACTTCATGCTCAGATTTTAGATTCAGGCTTTCCAAGGGCAAGGGGCTGGATCCAAGGGATCACAGTCCTTTCTTTCCTGTTTCTTATTTGCAGATGCGTCACGGCATTACGCACTTGGCAAGGACATCCCACCAGCTCCTAGATTCCAACATACAGTACAGAAGAGACAGTCAGGAGGGCTGCAGAGCTTAGGATATTTCTGGCTTGTGTTTGAAGACTACAGCCAGCTGGCTTCATTTACCAAGTTTTCTAAATCTAGCTAATCCTACTGCCAGATCCAGCTTTTGTGACTTTTCCATGCCTCCTGCTTCACTTTCCTTGAAGGAAACAGGGAACAGCTGTTTGAACAGCAGATACAGCCTGAATGGGCAAGCATTTCTCTGTTCTGTGCTCAGCCCAGGGAAGTGAGGTGATGGCTGCTGCTGCAGAGGAGAGGATGGGAGAGGTGGCAGCTCATAAGGTAACACCTCTCTCCCTCCTACCCTACAATAGCAAAGGCAGTTTGCATCTTTTTGCAGGAGTAGGGACAAGGTGTGGGCGTTAGTGCAGGCAGCAAGGCATAGAGAACTGGTGGGTTAGTTGTTGGAGGACAAAGCCCTGTTTCAGTCTATTTGTTGAGGTCAGAGTATCCCCCATTCAACTGCACAAGACCTGAGGCCAGCCACAATTTGATATCATTGTCAATGCCATCATAGCTCTTTGAGTTCCTTCCCAACATTTTGCAGTCCTATTCCTTCCCTTCTCTTCCACCCACAAGGAGTGGGTACAAATGAGAATGAGTGCTTTACAGCTGCCATTTGTAACATTGTCATATCATTAATGTGATATGAAAAACACTGGAAAGGAGATTTTTTCCTGATCTGGAGTACTAAAAGGCAGAGATCTCCGAATCTCACAGAAGAGTTGAGTGGGTCCTAAATCCCCATTCTACATTTTGTAAACAGAGCACTTTGTAATGCAATAACTAATAATGTAACTACAGTAATAATAATGCATATATTGTTTCCTGGTGTTGTTTTTAATTAAACGGCAGAATACTGTAGTCTTCTTTCTCTCAGTTCTTAGTGCAGTTTTAATGCATATACACATGCTGTTTCATAGTGTGATCTGCTAATAGTGTCATGTTATTATATCAACATCAAATAGTTACTTGTAATCCCATTAGGTAGATCTGTTGACAGTACTTTCTTGCAGATCTTTTATTCTGTTCCATACTAGCTACTTGAGCTATGCTATTTATTGCGGATGACTGCCTCACATTCAGTGTGTTTTGGGGGCGGTTTCAGAAAGTTAAAGCTAATGCAGTTAGCCTGTTTCTCAGAAGGTGGAGAAGGAAAGAAATATGCTGGTTTTGCCCATGTATGGAGAAATCATACTGTTATCTCATATAGAAATGCCTGTTTTTTGGAAGACAACCTTAAAATTTGGCATAAGGTACAAGGATGACAGGAGTTAGCAGAGCTGTATAGGCAGCATCAATGCACACTTAATAGGTTTGAGTTCCTTTTTCTGTACAGGGGGTAAAGTAGCTGAGAGGAAGGGGATATTTAGAAGTGTAGGGCTAAAGATAGTGATAAAGGCATTTACTGCAGAAAAGCTTGATGATTAAATTCTTCCAGAGGCCTATGATTAGGTTTGGCCTGCTGAAGCTGTCTGTGGCACCTCAGAGATGCTCAGTGAAAGCCTCCTGAAACTTCTGCACAGGCCACATTTTGTCTCACATCCCATTGCCAGGGCGGTTGTTCATCCGTTCCTCCCCTCAAGCACCTCTCCTGTTGCCAGGGCGCTGCTGTGTTGCAGCATTTGAGAATGTAAAGCAGAAGCATTGTCTCTTCTGTGCTCAGAGCAATTTCCCTGCTGGCAGTCAGCATGTTGGAAAGCAGCTGACCTCAAGCACAGAAATAGGAAGAGAGGGGAGGTTACTAGAGTTTATGGAAGAGGCCTCACAAGCATGTGAGGTAAGAGATGCAAAAGGCAGGAGCTGTGGAAAATGCACTAAAAAGAGCGAAGAGAAATGTGAGAAGTGGAAGGGGACAGACCATAAGTATGGCATGGCTGTTCTATCAAGGTACTGTTCCTAGTTGTGGAGGTAGTTAGGGTTTGGGACACTCTGGTGCACAGGGGATGCATGTAATTGGTGACTTTCATAAAACATTCACAAGCAGGGGAACAAAACTCCAAGTCTCGGTGCTGGTTCCTATTTGTTTCGGCCAAGGAATAGAAGTTCACATGACAGATCTAAAGGTCAGCCCCCTGCGGATGACATTTGTATCAAGGAATACAATTCTGCTTAATGGGTTTTTTCCCTTGTTTTGGATTTAATAACTGATCACTACAAGCATTTCTATATGTGCCAACAGTATACTTTCTTCAAGTATGGGTAAGATAATGTTTTTTTAATCTTGCCTGCTTGGAAATAGTTACAGTGAAGGTCACCTGCACAACCCTTACTAGTCACCTTGTGGACATGACTGTAGGGGACTTTCCTTGCATGAACACACGTTCTTTCTTCCACAGTTGCTTCTGTATGCTGCAGTGCACAGGGATGCTGTTGGTAATTTGCTATAGTTTGTAAAGCAATAAGATGTAGATTCCTGAATTTTAGGTTCTATGGAATAGAAATGGCTTGTTCCCATAGAGATATCACAGAATAGCTGTGGTTGGAAGGGATCACAGGAGGTCATCTAGTCCAGCCTCTGTGCTCAAAAATATTTCAATATTACTTCTGTAGCAATGCCCTGGTGTTTGTTCCATTTTAGAGATGGAGAAAAAGCCATCAAAATCAGTCATTGCCCTCACCTGTTTTTTTCCCTGATTTTGTGTTGCTTAGTATTTGCTTCTTCTCTGGTACAGATAAAAATGTATCACAACTGAGGCAGCAGCTAAGCAACACAGCATGTGTTAGGCAGCAGCACCTCAGCTGAGCCAAAGGTCAGATGTGGTACTGACCCCCATGCATCCTGGGATGGTGGCAACCCGTGGGTGGATTACGTCTTGCTCTGGGAGAATGGCCTCCGGAGGGAAGGCCAAACTGTTGTCCAGACTTTGAATTTGATTAGCAACCAATGAAATTAATAGTGGAAGAAAGATGGATCCCATTTTCAAAAAATAGGCAGTATGTAGAAACAAAAATGGCTGATAGAGCTACTAGGCTCTTAAAATTTTCTTGAATTTAATACGGTGTTTAAAGTTTAAGGAAAAAAAAACCCTTCTCTCTGAAGCTGCAAGTTTTCCCCAAAAATAGAGCTGGTGAGAAAAACGTGAACTAACTTTACCAAAAATATAATCTATGTTGTGAACAAGTCTCAATTACATTAAAGCAGTGGAGCTTGGTTACGCTTCCCCTCTCACCCTGCTGCTGCTCTGTGGGGGCCAGCATTTCACAGGGGACAACACAGACCAGTGAGAGCTGCTGTTTGCAAACCGTGTGGGGGACTGCCTCAGGGCTTTCCCAAACCAGTTTTTCCTGAATAACATCACCTTATGATCCTGACAGCACTGAGAAGCAAAAGGAGGAAGGGAAAAGACTCCACAGGCTTACTTAGCAAGCTGCGGGCCATTGCTGTCTCCTCTGTCTTGTACATTTGGGTTCTGCAACACCAGAGCCTGGATCTTGGCAGCTCTTTTTGCTCCTGCAGCACACCCAACAGCTCTCACAGCTCTTCTTTATCCTCTGAGAGGGCAGATCAACCCCACCATTACTCTTTGTGTAGTGCCTTTTAAAGCCCATGCATTTTGAAGGCCTTACCCTGTGCCCTTCAACACTTAAGTATGTCAGTCACTGGCCCCTATCTGGCCCTATACATTTTAACTGTACAGTTAAACTAGTAATTTTCTGAGTCAGTGCCAGAGTTTCTTACCTTGGGCTCCTTGACTGTAAAACAGTCTGTGAGCAGACTCGACATCCAAAAAGTAGTCCATTTTGAAGGTGCTTTATGTTTGTGTACAATACTCCGCTATGAACGATCCGTCAGATTCCTAGAAAAGATTACAGAGATGTCAGAGAAAAAAAGCTGGTGGGTTTCTTTGTGGAAAGAACTGTGTAGGCAGTCACTAAAGTACTTCATTTGGCGTATTAGGGTCAAAGTATTTTCAAGTCACTATTCATAGAACTTCATAAGCATCCTTTTCTATTTTAGAATGTTTGATTCAAATCCTTGTCTAAAGACAAAAAAGAAAAGTGCTACTGCAATATTAGCAAGATTCCTAGTATATTCCTAGTACAATCACCTGTATTCTAGTCACAGTCTCCATTTCTTAGGACACATATACTTGGATCCATCTGCCTGTTACATTTGCTCTTAAAAAGAAAATCAGAAAAGCTCAGGACAGGGACCTCCTTTAGCCAGATTCACAGCCAGCACCTCTGAGTAGGCACTACTCTAACAGACTACATTGAAGATTGCATTCTTGCCACTTATGCCAAAACACTGCACTGGAAAGGAAGACACAATATTCTGGATATTTCACTCCACCTAAGTGGACCAGAATCCAACCTTGCCTTCCCTCTCTCCTCTTGCTGACCAGAAGTAGCAGCAGAACATCCACCATCAGTTTTAAAATATGTGATAAGAGCAATCGTTAAGAAGTGGTAGGCTACTCCTAGCACTGTTTCATAGCTAAGGCTCGTATTTTGGGCATCCTTTTGAATGTCAGATCTGCCAAGATCCTAGATTACAACTCTCCAAGATGTACACTGAATTATGTTTGCCTCTGCCCGGCAGAGTTCCTGGAATGATAGTGTGACCCTTCTCCAGCTTCATTACTACCTTCTGCATTTTCTTATACTCTTAAAAACTCACTTAGAAAAAACAAGATTAGGAGAAAACACATAACCCCGTTCTCTCACCCACACCTCAGTTCTCCACAGCATACATCGTAAGCATACAAACAATTCTGAACAACATGTATTTTAAGACAGACAAAAATACCTCTAGTCCTTTTCCATGCAAACCTAACAGAAAGATTTGGAGCTGGGAGTCTGACTCTTGCTTCAAGTAATTCCTTTAATTATGCTATGAAAATCAGGAAACCATGTTTCCAAAGCTTTACCTTTTTCCTTTGATTCAGTTCTCATCAGTCAACATGCAGTCCTTTTAAAATTCAGAAGTCTGTCCTGATGAGAAAAGTTTTACGTTCCACAGCAATTCACTTTACCATAGCACTCCCAAACCAGAAATGATACTTACTGCAGAGTATCAAGGGCTGTCTGGCAGTGGTGTAAGCTCCAGTAGTTTCAAGGAGGGTTTCTTTGATCTTACTAAATGTCCCCAGTGTAAGCAAACAATTTTGATTGTTTGATTGGAACTCTGATGAATAATGCATAACGTCAACTGGACTTCCTTTATCAGATAAAAATGGCCAGGAGATGTTGTTACTTAGCAACAGGAGGTGACACTACGTTCATCTCCCCCCACTCCCTCTCGCCCTTCATACTAAAAAATTAAGCCCCTGGTTTTGATTTGATAAAAACTTTCCTAAGGAAAAAAAAAACCTATATCAAGTTTCCATAAGAATTTGTTTTACACTTCTATCTTCCTTGTTGCATTTCATATTCTGAGATATTTTTAATGTTTCATAATAGTTAAATTTAAACATAACATTGTGTTTTGTCTAATAATTTGCTTTCAGTTAGTAATATACGTGCTTACTCCATCATGTACCATAAGGGTAATGAGATTGTTTTGCTATGAATATAATGCAAATAGCATCTTGAGAAGAGATTCGTTTCTTATCTGGTACTGCTTGTTGGACAAGGCAGACAGAAAAAACAACACACAAAATGTTCCAATGATGCTATGAAATATATAGAATATTGAGAAACCTTTCCTATTACAGAATTCCTACTTCAAGAAATTCATTCATTCTTGAAGGAGCTCTAACATCTGATATAAGCATTCTCAAGGAATCGTTGCATTTCTGCTTAAGATACAGTCTTTTACAAAATACACAATGTAGCTTTTTTTAGGAAATGCACATTGACAAAAAGCCAAAGCACTGAAAGATTTTAAAAATAAATAAATAAAATCAGATGCAGAAGTACTTACCAGTGTTACTGACCTCTTTCCATCCTACTGTCATGGAATAAGACTAAGCAAATGCAACCCAGTCTGTGAGCCAGAAAGAACAGCTTCTAATTTTCACTTCAACCTCGAAATCAAGAGTACTGAATAGAGAAAGGTGACGGATCTGCTGTTTTATATTATGATGAAATGAAAGCTCTTAGCACAGATCTGAGTAGAACTGCTTTTTTTTATACTACATTAGCCTGCTAATTTGAGGAAAGTGAAAGGCTTTGTTTTACTGTCTTTTATCTGTTCTCTTTGCTACCCCCACAATTTAATTTGCATTTAAAATTATTCTTATGTCTCCACTGCACTCCAAGGTATGGAGCATTTTCTAATCACGATGAATGTTCAGTGTGGTTTTTTGTGCAATGCCACTTTTATTCTGAGCCAGAAACATGGTGAGTAATTATAATTGCCAGCTATTTTCTAGAATGAAATACAGAGTGGTTGTCTGATGCAGTTTTTGATTTTTCCTTCATTTAGCAGTACATTGCAACAAACTACTCAGTCAAAGCATCAGTAAAAACATAAATCAAATAGCACAGTGTCATGGCATGATAGCTTAAACATGCATATCCATAGACCGTGACAGCAGAATATGTTTCTACCAAGATATTTTCAATTATAATTTGCCTTTTAAAAGTTTAAAAGTGAGCTTGAATGTCTAATAAATGGAAATATAGCAGTTATCTCTTGGTGGCTTCCAGCTGATCTAGTTTAGCATTATTGAAGCTGAACATAGTTTGGAATCCTGATCAAGCCAGGCACTAGGGGCTAACAAGGGCCATGCTATTAAGTTGCATGGGCATCCCTCACAAGAGGATCAGGACCCTGCTTTTTCCAGCAGGTCTTTGAGAAGTTCCCCAAAGCCTTTTTGGAAGTAAGAAATTAAAGAAGGCAGTGATAAAGTGATCCTTTGATAAATTTAAACTCAGGAGCGCTGGTCAAGAGAAGTGTCAATAAGCAGTCAGACATAGTCTTCCCCTTTTTGCAGGTATTTTGCTCAAAAGATCAGATATAGATGCCTTCTGAAATCCATTACCATCAAATGTTACTGGTGCTCCAGACTGTGGGTTCTCAAAGATCAGATTTTCTTTTCAGTATCAGAAAACTCTATCTCAAGGAACATAGGAATTTTTTTGTTTGTTTTTAAGAAGAAACCCAAGAAGATGAATAAACTCTCAGAGTACAGGGGGTTTTTTTGGAGCAGGTTAGAAAGTAAGAATCCCCATGAAGAGATTAACTACATGGCTTCCCATTCCTAAGACTTCTTATATTCTTTTCCAGAGCGCCAAGACAGCATCAAAGATAAGGAGAAGCTACATGAACTCCAAGTAGAGTCTGGTATGGCTGTTCCTACACTGGCACACCACTAAATATAGTTGGGTTGAGTAGGTGTCTCACTGTGCCACCTTAGTGGTAGATCTGGTTTACCAAACTGTGTTCCTGTTTTCAGAGATCTGACAAACATTTTCATTCCTAAATACAAATTACAGCAAAAACAATCAGCAAGAACACTGCAAGCTGCTTTCTTTGCATTTTAGAGAGTTGCTAGCACCTCCCGCTTTGCATTTTGGAGGGTTTGTCCTTGCCATGGTGACTACTGAACAAGAGGTCCCTCCAAGCTGGCCTCTGATAATAATCGGATCCATTATCTTATGGAACTGGGGCCAGTTGCCTGTTTAGCTGAGCTGGCTTTCGTCAACAGAAAACCAGGAAAAAGAAGAAAGGCTGTCATCACAGAGATTCAGAAGGAAAAAGAAAGACAGGAACATCTCTCACTCCCAAGGATTTTATCTGCCTGTTTGCAAGCAATATGGAATATTTTTGGTTTTTCCTAGGGACACAATATCCCAGTCAGAAGGAGACTGAAAAAAACCTACAAGTTTTCATGCTGGAAAATGTCTTATAGCACCTATCCTTTAGCATTTGATGTATCCTTCTGACCCTCTTTGCTATGTCCCTTTCAATATGCATTGTCATCTTGCACTGTGACTGGCAAGTGAAGTAGTTGAAATCACCAGCAGCCTCTCTACTGACCATTGCAAGATCATCCATCTTGATACTTTCATCCATCTCAGGGATTTACAGTTTATTTTGAATTATAGTGCAGCATTTCTGACAACTGATAAGAGCTCTCTCCGACTAGGGAGCACTTAGCAACAAGAAAGGTAACAGTGCCTATATATTTATATGCTTCTGTAGTGTTCATCACCATGGGGGAAATCCTTGCCTGCCTGATTAGAAAACCTCTAGGATGGTAGTGTGGGCTCAGATTTGACCCACAGTCCAGGAAGAGCTCAATCCTCAGAAACAGAAATCCAGTACATCCAGTTCAGTTAAAAAGCCTACATGTCTAGAAAAATGTGCAGGTGAAACAGATCTGTTTCAAGCATGATCCCCAGATCAGGCTTCACATATCCATGAGGCTCAGTGGGAAAGTTGTGCACACCTCTTGTGCTAATGCACAGTCCGTTGAGATGTGTAACCTGACTTGGTTTCCAAAGAACAGCAGAGCATCTTGGGGAACAGGATAGGGAAGGGCAGCAGTAGCCAGAACTAGAAACTATACTCTCTAGCCCTCTGAATGTTTTCCCTGTGCTCTGTCAAGGCCTGAAGCCAAACTTGCAAAACCTCTGCTATTGACTGGACCTCTTAGCAGCATAGATCCCTGTTTAGGATAATGAGTGATTTTGTAACCTACACAGATATCTATATAGGACTAGACAGAGACTGAATGCTTTGTGAGCTAGACCATAATACCAATGAATCGAACTCTGCTGAGGAAATACTTGGAAAAAACCAGTCACACTTAGGAAAAATCTGAAGCCAAAATTCCTCATCATGAGCTTTAGTAACCTACTACATCACATTTGACTTTTTCCCAGATTAAAAAAAGAAAGCCAATAAAAGCCCTTCCAAATCTCAAGAGGAACGTAATTGAACACTTGGCATTTAAAACGAGTGAGAAAGGAGTGAGTAGCCTTTTGGTTCTCTAACAGTCAGATACATGTAGGCTTTGGGCTGAGGTTTTTTCCTACCCTGAACTCTCTATTGAGAACATAACTGTTACTGTAATGACTCAGAGCTTTGAAAAAAGAGTCTGCTGCTGACAAACACTAATATTAACCTGAAAGAAAGTGGGAGAGAGAATGTAATGTGTGACTGAAGAAGTGTAGGCAAGGTGATTATTACAGAGAGTTGTTTCCTGAGGGATACATTCAGAATAAAGGAGGAATATAAAAGTTTAAGCCCCTAAGCTGTGAAGAATGGGCTTTTTTTAATTATAATTATTAGTCTTGTACTTAGATATGTTAAAAAGAGAGGATTGCTAGCAAAATTAGGACACAAATATGTTCTCTATTTCTTGTTTGTAATGCAAGACAGATATTATGATGCACATAACAAGCAGTAAAAGACAAAAATATTCAAATTAGGTTTGCAGATTCTTTACAGGGATAGAGACTAACATTGATGTTTTCAGAAGTTTCTACAAATTTTGTACAATTCCATTTTGGGATCCTTAGGCTGAAACCACATAGGAATTTAAAGAGAGATGTCCAGAAGAAGGTACTTCCAGTGCCACAGTATTTACTTTTAATGCTTCTGCCGTAAAATTTATCAATATCCAGAAACATTAAAGAGAATGCAAAGGTAGCTCTGGCTCTGAAATCAGTAGAAGGATTGGTTTGTGCTTTCATAGCATCAGGGTCACATTCCTGTTATTTAGGTCCAAAGCAATAACAGCATGGATTCCGATGCAGAAGAGATGAGCTTGAAAGGAGGCAGCTCCAGCATCATGCGTCATGAACAAGAAGTTCAAGAAGTTGCTAGTTGAGAAAACCTTTAAAGTGCTGTCATTGAGAACAAAGGTTAGCTATCCTGCATAGTAAAAGTCTGTTCTAAGATGATGTATGGCAGTTTGATACGCCTTCATTTGAGGGAGGAGAAGTTGAAGTCATAATTATATGATAAACAGAGAAGAGAGAATTTGGGAGAGCATGTACGTTAAAGCCTAAGCCTCCAGTCCTTATACAGGCAGAAATTCTTCAGCTTTAATAGACCTTCATAATTTTCCTCAATTACATGACCAGATTATTCTTTTCCTATAACAAACTACACAGGAATGGAAGAAAAGGAACTTTCTCTAGTTCACCCCCATGGGCGACTTGGTGGAAGTAATGAAACACAGAGCTATCTGTGGTGGGTAAAGTGGAGGAAATGAGTAAAATAGATGATTTGGGTAAGCCTTCCTTCACTCCCCTGCCAGCATTCAGCAGTCAAGAAGGTGAAGGCATTGCTTTTGACTTCCTGCTCACTTTCCAAGGAGTTCTGGCAAAGGAACTTTAAAGGAATCTAAATTGGCTGCTGGAAGCAAAGACAACAAAATCATCCATCCTCTGTGCCCTCCTGGGACTGAGCAATCACCAAAGCTTGAGCTATCCCCCTGCACAAGATAGTGTGTCTGGCCAAATATGTAAGAGGGAATGCCTTCATTTTGCACTAATACAGGTACTGTCTCAGTTTTAACCTTCCTTGAAAGAAAGGGAAAACTAGCACTGGGAAACTGGAAACAACTGTGTGCTTACAGTCTCCTGATGGCATTTGAGATATTGCACTGAAAGGGGATCATTCATAAACCTGGTTTTAGTTGGTTAGTGGTTTAAATGGGATAAACAATTCCAAAGTACCTGAGCAGCTGGACATAACTACAGTAACATGATTACATTCAATAAAAATTTAAGACTTACATTCTGGCTAGAACAAAATCAAATAACTTTTTGCCAACTGACTTTATGTAAGGCAAAGACATAACCATGAAGTATTAATGAATCTACAAGGTGTAGTTCTCAAATAACAAGATTTGATTTAATATTCATAGGGCACTGTGCATACATAGATAAATAATACATATCAATGCCAGTCCCTGAATAATTTACTGTAAAATCATAGAATGGTTTCGGTTGAAAGGGACCTTAAAAATCATTCAGTTCCAAGCCCCCTGCCATGGGCAGGGACACCTTCCACTAGATCAGGTTGCTCAGAGCTGCATCCAACCTGGCTTTGAATATTTCCAGAGATAGGTCATCCACATCCAGTGCCTTACCATCCTCACAGTAAAGACTTTTTTCCTAGTATCTAATCTAGACCTCCCTTCTTTCAGTTAAAAGCCAATTCCCCCTGTCCTATCACTACATGCCCTTGTGAAAAGTCCCTCTCTCTCTCTATCCTGCAGGCCCTCTTTAGGTACTGGAATGTTCAGAGGTCTCCATGGAGCCTTCTCTTCTCCAGGCTGAACAACCCCAACTTTCTCACCCTGTCTTCATGGGAGAGTTGCTTCAGCCCTCTCAGCATCTTTGTGGCTGTCCTCTGGACTTGTTCGAACAGGTCTGTGTCCTTCTTATGTTGGGGGCTCCCAATCTCCTTTCTTGTTTTTCTACTGTGTTATCCTCCAAAAATTGCATCATTTTTTGTTATGGTTTGGTCTATGGTTCTTAAGATCTGTCTGGTAAGACAGATCAACAGTGAGAGCTTCAGGAAAAACAGCCACCTGTCTTGTATTTCCTACCCTATGTTACTCTGGAGCTATTGAGGAGCTGTATCTTTCACAATGGGAATATTTATAGGAATTGTAATGAAACAGGTGAATATAACTGACAAAATTGTCCAGATATCTTGAGAACTCCTGGACAAATATTACTGTACCTCACTATTGAAGTTATTCCAAAGCTTACCTGTACCTTTAACTTAGTTTGGATGTGATTTTTTAAATGTGCATAAGTTGGGTATTTTACTGCATTTTATATATGTAAGTATATGCAACTATGTATTGCTGTGTTCTCAATGCTTTTTTGAAGAACTTGAGCCTGCATAATTCAGGACTAGGCAAGGTCAAAAATGACAAGCGCGATAACAAGCCAGAGGAACCCAATTCATTCTTTCTTAATTACAGTGAAACTGTAGTGCTGTCAAGTTACTTCTGTCTGATATCAAAAGTATGGCTCAAAAGAGTAATATGTACTGCAGCTACATGTTCCATTAGCATGATGGGGGCTACACGAGATCTCCTGTCTCCTCAGACATGCCTTTCTGCCCACATCCTCCTCCTCCTTCACCATACACTGCAGGCTCAGGAGAGTACTTAAAACTTCGTGTTGTTCGTGATTTCAAAGAATTTCTTCTTGCCTTTGGAGCAATCCTTCTTTGCACCTTCAACGGGAATTTGTAGCACTAATACCAAATTTGCATTACACTATGGAACAGCTAATGCAGATCCTCTTCTCCAGCTTGACAGAAGAGGAGGTCTTTTAACAAAACACCAGACTGGAGATTGTTTCTAAAACACTACAGACAAGGACAGTCCAGTGTTTTACGTGGGTTGAGCTTACTTTCAGTCAACCCTGTTGCAAAGAAAAATTAAGCATCTTTTCTGTTGCCCAGGTTTCACTAATTATTAGAGACACTAGAGCCACATCAGTGAGGTGCATCCCCATGAACTGACACAACAGCGTGTCAGGCAGACTACAAACAACTGCCCTGACAAATTACATTTTACCATCTATGAGTGGTCTTCTCAAAATAACATTCAAGTGTTTGCTCAGTGCTCCACAGGGTGATGAGTAATATTAATAAAACATTGCCCTTGGGAGAATGAAGAAAAAAGGTACTTGTGGCACAGCATAGGAGTCAGGTTAAAAAAAATAACTTCACAGTGCTTCTTTTAAAACCTACTAAAAATCAATGGAAAGTGAATTTAGGTTATACTCAGTAAGTACACTGCCTCAGTTTCAATCCTTATGAGGCAGGTTCTTCTGATATGGACTACCTTCTGAAACACAAAGTTGTATCATTCAGCCTCCTGATTGACTCTCATCTGCATATTGTGTAGTAGTAATTTCCAAAGTATTCACATTTTTCAGTCAGCAAAGCCAGCAAGTATCCCTTGTATGGCACACATACCAGCCACACAAAATTTCCAGGGACCTGAATGCCAGCTGACTACACAGCTGGCATCCTACTTCTGGTCATGCTTGGCATGAATGACAGCTGTAACATCGGATGGCTGCAGGCTTAAAACACACGCTGAGATGTGTGACTCGCACCTCTGAGCTTTTCGACACGATCACGTGGACGTTTAAATCGTAGCGATAAATCCATGGCTTGCTTTCAGTTGATCTCCAGTATCTGAGCCAAGTGGATGTTAGAGCGCGCAAATCGGAAAGCCTGGTCTGACAAGCAGGTCTCACCAGTCCTGTTGTAATTGGAGTGCGCGCAGCAGTAATTGCGGGACACGGCTTTCCGCGGGTTATTATTGCAGCAGATTTACAGACACTGCTTAGGAGGAGGGGTTGTGGTGATAGCTGCTGTGTTGCACAACAAAAGGAAATGAGAAGCTCTGAGCAGCTGTGGAATTACAGCCCTGAAGCTACAAAGATGCCTGTTTTGTAGAGGTCAGTGTCTCTGTAGAGAGGCGAAGGTGATGCCTGGTCTGTTAATGTAGACACCAAGAATCTTTTTTGAGAAATATTACTTTAATATTTCCCCCTCTCCTATAAAAGTATCCCAGGGTAATAATAACAATAAAACCCCCTCCCCCCACAGTGTTTTCCTTTTAAACCCATCAAGCATCAGAAAAGCTGTCATTTCAGACCAACTTCTGCCCATCCCTATGGCAACTAATGGAAGCATTTAATACTATATATACAAAATGTAATTTGCTCCCCCGCCATCTCTAGTTATACTCTTCTTTTTATGCTAAAATTGCTCCATGACGCCTACAATGTTTGGAAAATGCTTTTGAAGTGACATGCATCAGAGGTTCAACGTCACTGAAAAAAGCTCAAGTGACCAATTAAAAAAATATTGATTTTGAAAAAGCAATTGTGGAAATTAGCAAAGGCCAAAAATATCTTGCCTGAACAGTCATATTTGTAGTCTTGGAATGCCCAGTATTAAAACTTATAATGTCTTTGGAAAAGGAGGGAGAGGAGAAATCAAGCACTGATTATCAAACCAAAAAAAGGGACAGTATTTAATATTTTTGCAGGCTGCGATCCCTGTCATAGAAATAGCTTTTAAAGTTATGAAGCAGTCTCTGGAAATCCTTCCTCTGCCTAACCCCTTATAGCTTTAGAAGTTACTTAAAGTCAGTTTGAGCTTGGGGCTTAAAATACTAAAATAAAAATGATGAAAAGATAGAAGTAATATGGATTTCTTTAATCTCCTTTTCAGAAGGGAGGGATGTATCCAGTGCTTACAGCTCTATGTAATGAACCTTCTGTAACACAGAACACGCTTACAGTTATTTGGTTGTCCAGATCGTCTGACTTGTTCTCTATTCCTTATAGCTTTTATCTATACCTGTTTCAGAGCTGAGCACCCTACAGTAAAACCATTATTGCAAGCATACTAGGTAATAATTTCTTGATTCTGTTACCTCCTTTGAAATGGTGAGACATGCACAAAAAAAAAAAAAAATCTCAGTTTCAAGTAGGCCAGCTTTAAAGAAATAGATAAAGCTATTTTTATAATATGTAAACATGTAGATCCACATACAAGTTTATAAATACACAGATAAATGAGTCAGGCAAGAAGAGAGCTATTGTGTGCTAATACACTGTCTCTGTCATTGTTACAATAATAACAAACTCCCAGGTTATCAGAATGTCTCCCAGGTATCTCAAGTAGTGATTTCAAGTGGGTAAGGGATCCACTTCATTAAACTCAAGAGACAAGGTAGCTCTGCCATTGCCTGAGTTCTTATATTCTTTATTATAGTGCTCTGCAAGTAAGGGGTCTTGCAACAATCACCAGCTGGCATGGACAGGTATCACCTACAGACTAGTCTGAGTCGCTCTATAGTAGATTTAGAGGAAAAATTGAAAGTTACGCAGAATTTTATGCCTCTTAGAGATGCCCAGCATGAGGAAGAAAGTGAGAAGTAAAAATTTACTTAGGATAATGCTTTTTACAGTATTTCTTTTGGAATTATAGAATCATTAAGGTTGGAAAAGGCCTCCAAGATCATTGAGTCCAACCTTTGACCCAACACCATCACTTCAACTAAACTATAGCACTAAGTGCTTGACATTTCTTGAACGCCTCCAAGGATGGTGGCCCCACCACCTTCCTGGGCAATCTGTTCCAATGCTTTACCACCATCTTAGGGAAGAAATTTTTCCTGATGTCCAACTTGAACCTCCCCTGGTGGAGCTTAAGGCCATTTCTTCTTGTCCTGTTGCTATATGTCTGGGAGAAGAGACTGACACCCACCTTGCTAGAACCTCCTTTCAAGCAGTGGTAGATAGCAATAAGGTATCCTCAAGCCTCAATTTCTCCAGGCTAAACAACCCTAGCTCCCTCAAAAAGAATGTGCAAAGGAAACTCAACTTCTGCAGAGGAGGTATGTGGGCACAGCAGCATTACAGTGGTGACTAAAGCCAGACAGTGCCAGCTGCTTCCTCTAAATAATTTCTCTTTCGCATTCCTTGTGCTAGACCTTCAGTAGGCGTAGACCATTAACAAATACCGGTAAGCCTCCTAACATGGTTCAGTTAAATGAAGGTCTAACCAGATACTTTTCTAGTAAAGGAGCTGCTTAAACAATATTTCAGGGATTGGACCTTGCAAAGGCATGGTCAATTCCTTTCAACTTGAGTTTTCTATCTGGAACTTCAAGCGGTGGGTAGGTAGAAGTAGCTGTGTGCCAAAAAGTAATAGGACAGAGTCTTGAGAAAGGAGGGGACAATTGCTATATGGAGTGAATATTGCAGCATGCTATAAAACCCTGCCTGTAACCCCATGATATGGGTTTTTCCATGCATTTCTTATTTGGCTTGTATTTTTCACCTGTGTAGGTACAGGAATATAAGAAGTTCAGTCCAAGCTGTGTAATGCACACAGATAAAACAAATCTCTCTTTTGAAACAGGTCCTAAACTGAAATTCACTGACTGTGGCAAGGATTTGGTATTCAAGATGTTTTAGTATTAGGATAAAAAGGGCTTCTGCCTGTGAACCATGTAAGAAACACACTTTGTCACAGAGTTCTATGAACGACTTTCTACAAAATCATCCAACAACAAATTTCTAATCGGCATTTGACCAGGAAGATTAGTGGAGTTTGAATTGAGCCACCACCACTCCTCCTCCAGTTTCTCACACCTGAGGAGATACTGCAGCTGGGTAGCTACTCTCTCTGGTCTCTGCACATAGTCAGCGGCCAACAAACAATTACTCCAGAGGTTACTTCAGAGTAATCCTGTCTTCCATTTCTCACTTCTTTTATTAAGAGCCCACAAAAACGAAATCTTAGTGAGAATCTTCTTTGTGGTGGTTCAACATCTGCAACTCACAGGGAGGCTTCAGTGGGTCTTGTAACAAATGAGAATGAGTTGTCTGGCTGTAGAAATAAGGGAGAATCAATCCTAACATGGTTTGTGCTGGAAGGGACCTTAAAGATCATCTAAGTTCCAACACCCCTGCCATAGGAGGGACACCTTCCTGTAGACCAGGGTGCTCAAAGACCCATCCAACCTGTTCTCAAACACTTCCAGGGATGGAGCATACACAGTTTCTCTGGGCAACCTGTTCCAGTGCTTTACCACCCTAAAAGCATAGTATTTCTTCTGATTATCATGTCTAAAACAACCTGCTTTTGATTTAAAGCCATTCCCCCTTGTCCTAAAACTACATGTGCTTGTAAAAATGCTCTGTACATGGTTTAACATGAAAATAGGATATGGTGCATGATCGAATTAGAGCATCCCTAATGAAAGGGACTAGTTGAACAGTATCTATAGCATATAACATCTCTGTGTGTGACAGGCTCCTCTAGCCAAATGCTGGCACTACTGAAATCAGTCTGGGTTTTATGTCCATCTTCTGCAAATCCCATGTGAATACGGCATATTGGGAGATATTAACATTTTTTTAGGTATGTGAAATTTCACTTCTAGGCTGTAATTTTTCTCCCAATGCCTGGAGCCTATGAGAAAACACAATTTGCTGGAAACAGCTCCAAAAGCCTGAGGAAGTGAGGACTGGAACATACAAATAGTGTGTGCTTAATAAAAGAGAGATGTAGTATGCCCTTCCAGAGAAAGGTTACTGAAGAAGGAAAAGGTGTTTGAAGGCAGTACTTAATGCAGAGTTGCAGTTTAAATGGAAAAGAGCATAGTGGGATAGATCAGTAAACACGCAGCAAACAACAAAAAAAGCCCAGGTTCACAGAAATTCAAGGCAGAAGGAGACTTGAGACATTCTCTAATCCCTGTGCACCACAGCAGCAATAACTTTACCAAGCTCATTCTCCAGTGGTGTTTCTCTGACCTACAGTTTAAATCTTCTCTTGAAAGATAGCACAACCTCCCTGGTAGATCTTCCTAGTATACAAGACCCTTTGGATTAGAATTTCTTTTCTTAAAGCCTCCCAATTGTTCTGCTGCAAATTATAATTTTTCCTCCTTTTTTCCTCATGAATAATTGAGGAAGATGGTGTAACTAGAATGTGTCACATAGAAATAATGTATTCAGTCACTTCACCAAAGGGAGAATTATACTCATCTGTAGGTGACTAGAAAGCCACCATGAGACTCTGAAATGTGAGAACCTTTGAAGAACATGCTTGATCATTTTCTTCATAATGAAGAAATACATTTGAGATACTTAAAATAACTATTTGTCTAGCCCCTCAAGCACTCTGCTCTTTAAGCCCTGTCTGTCTTCTGCAAAGATTTTTCACTAAGCAGTAATACACTGGATTTCCCAATCATCTGGAGAATTGTGACAAAGCCAGATATTGTCATTATTGATAAAAAAAAAGCATATTGTGTCACACAATCTGGTTCAAACTCCCGGCTAAAGCAGGTTTGCCTAGAGCAGGTTGCACAGGATCGTGTTCAGGCAGGTTTTGAATATCTCCAGAGAAGGAGATTCAACAACCTCTCTGAGCAGTCTGTTCCAGTGGTCTGTCACCTTCAAAGTAAAGAGTTTTTTCCTCATATTCAAGTGAAACTTCCCATGTTTCCATTAGAAGTCGTCTCTTCTCCCAGATAAACAGGGCGCAGCTTTCAGCATTTCTTCATAGAAGAGATGCTCCAGTCCTCTAATCATCTTCATAGCCCTCCACTGGATTCACTCCAAGAATTCCATGTCTTTCTTGTCCTGAGGAGCCCAGAACTGGACACAGTACTCCAGATATGGCCTCATTAAGGCTGAGTAGGGTGGATCACCTCTGTTAACCTGCTGGCAATGGTCTTCCTAACGTACCCCAGGATACCACTGGTCTTCTTGGCCACAAGGACACAGTGCTGGCTCATGGACGGCTTCTTGTCCACCAGGACCCCCAGCTCCTTCTCTGCAGAGCTGCTTTCCAGTAGATCAGTCCTTAACCTGTACTGATGCATGGGGTTATTCCTCCCCAGGTGCACGACAGGACTACTGCAGTTATTATTCCAATAAGGTGTCCTTCCATTTTCATTACTTTTCATTACTTCCATTTTCATTTTTTTACTCTTACAACTCATATGTGTTTCTGTAATGAACAAATTCCCATCATCTAGTCACAGACTTCTTGTCATCTTCTCTCTCTGAGGGTGTCTGTCACCACCACTTAGTGGTGTGTCCCTTTAAGTCACGTTCACCAAATTAAGCTGGTGAATGGTGGAAGCAATGGTAAGTCCAAGATTCAGCAGTAGACTCCAAAGGAATATGATAGTACTGAAAGAGGACAGGCAATCACAGTGGAAAGATCCGTCCTTCCCCCTCAGGAAAAGATTATTTATTCAAGAGTAACCAGAGAAATGTCTGTTCAGATTGGAGTGGCTAATAAATACTCTGAGCCTGTTAAAAGCTAAAACTTGCCTAGTGAAATAGACAGTGGCTTGAGTTGCCCCCTTGCAAGGCAACAGAAAATGCTGCTGCTCCCAAAAGTGGCAGCCAAAAGCCCCATGGGCACTGGGTTTTCTTCTGCTACAGAAGCTGAACTTGTGTCTCCACTGCTTCTGGGGGAATTAGAGGGGCTGGGGCAGCAACTGCTGCTTCTGGAAGGAACTGAAACTCCCTGGCAGCAGCTACTTGGCAAAGAAAACAATGAAATAGCTATGGCAAAGAGTTCTGTAGCCACTGTTGTTTTACAGGCTCCCTTCCTCCCCAGCAGTCTGCTTTGCTGTGAAACTCTGTCCTGTCTAAACCTAGAGCTGGCTGGGAGAAGGAGCCCACGCATGACCTGGGATTGAGAAGATCATATATCCAAGATGTAATTAACTGATGCATTCCATCTGCTATGGTTAGAAGGGACAGCTCCATCCCAGCTGCATTTCATTCTGCTCTATTCATTGCAGATCTGGATTTTGCTGAGAGATTCCACTAAGCATTGTGTACATCTGCTTTAAACAACCTTCAGGAAATAAATCATTTACAATTTGCGCTATTCCATTATTATTCCTCCTCACTGCCTGAGTCCCTACTGTCTGCAGTCATAACTCAAAAGTCCCACTGTGGCAGGCAATGAAGAAATAATCCCTGCCTGAAAGAATTTACCATCTAAATATTTTCTCATTGAGATCAGTAGAAAAATCTGATAGAAGAAAAGCTTCCTTTCTCCATGGAAGCAAACAGGGGAATAACAGAGAGCATGAGCAAAGGACAGACCATTACCATTAGTGGGACAGTCTTTCTATGTCTTGCCATTGTTTCAACTCATTGGCACAATACCTAAGTGTTCCATACATTTCAGTAAGGTATATCCACAGCATCTTTCACCCTTTTCTCAAGACTTTCTTCATTGTCCGTGCTCTTCTGAGATTAACGCTTTTACATTTCATCCTTTCTGTGATTTTACAGTTTCTATTGTTCCTTCGTGCACAAAAGCCCAACCACATGAGATTCAGGACACTAACTGGTGATGATGGTAAGGGAAGAAAGAAGCAAACAAAAACCATCAAGCTAAAGGCCAGCAGCATAAACAGCACAGAGAACTGTTTCCTCCAGGACGTAGGTGTTCTGGCTCCAGCACACAGAATGGAATCCAAATTACAGGTAGGACAATGTGCTTGAAGTCTTGATCTCTGCCACACATCCACCTCTGTTTTACAGGAGGGGTTAGCAGCTATGACATAAGTGCAATGGCACATTAGGAGGAAGCCAACATCAGCCTCTGGCTCCCAAGCCAGATGCTGTTGATGCTGCACGGCATTTAAATTTCATGGATTTCCACTAGTACATACACAATCAACTTGGAAAAGAAAAACGAAATGAGACCATTCTCTGTCTGATCTGTGTCTTATAGGTCACTAAATAAGGCTAGAAAATACTGTGAGAGATCCTGAAATACAGAGAGCTCATCCATTAAATTGATAAAGCAGAACTGTTCCTATCTGAAATACTTGTAACATAGAACTTCTAGAGGGAAAAGATACATACATACACAGAGGTGTACACACAAGAAAGGTATTAAAAAAAATTAGTGATAGGAGAAACATTTGTAACCTATCTGCACAGTTTATTCATCTCTAGTGGATGTAGACCCTCTGTGTTATAGCAAAACAGCTGCCCTGACACACATGGTCTTGCTAAGGCTGCAGAAGTGGGGTTTTTTTAACTTGGCTAGCTTAGGAAAAAAGTACTCTGTCTCTAGTCATTCTCTGGCAAAGTGCAGTATATCTAATTTTGTTAAATTCCAAAACATACTGTACACCAAAGTACTTGTAGGTGTAAAGGAGAATGTCAGGGATGAGTCAAAGATTAATACCTAAATTATAAAGTGTGAAATGGGAATTGCAGTCTTAAATATCATGTAAAGAACTAGGAAGTATTTACCTAGTCTAAAGCACTACTTGCATTGTAACAGGCAAAATGCTACTTCTTTTAGTTACAGGGGATTCTTTAATAGTCCCAGGCTTGGGCAGGAAGATGCATAGGGTGGAGGACAACTTGATGAGACCTTTACAAACTTCAGCAGAACTCTTATTCATTGCAGCACTCACTTCAGTCATACCTACTTTCACTGCTGTGCAGAACAAGGATGAATTTAGGATGGTACTTAGAAAAGTAGATGCTTGACTAGTTTATTTCCTTCAAACATACCCCTTCTTCCATTATTGCACTACAAGATTGTCAGATGAAGTTTTCCACTTTCACCAATCTGCACCTTCAGGTACTTCATTGTCCTGTTTTTCATCCATCCTTACAAAACTTTCTTTTGCTTTCTTAAACAAACAGACACGTCTACCTTACCACTAATCTTAACAAACCAAAAAAAAAAAGCCCTCTGTGAGGCTGTTAGTGTTTCCTGCTTTTTCATTTTATCTCTTGCCTCTTACATTCAATTGTCGACTCTGCGTCAGGATCACTTCTTTCTTGTGTGCATAGAGTCCTAAAAACGTACAGGGAGCTTTTAGATGCTTGGTTAAAAATCCCCAATAAACAGAGCATAAAAGACTAGAATTTTAATCAGCTTGTAATTTTCTCACTGTCACTAAGCACAACACCTGGTAAAGACACAGGGATTTTCTTTTTTAAAACATAGTTGAAGAGACAGTAATGATGTCTCATTCGATTCATAGGCTGACATGTGGGAGCAGTCCTAACAACACTCAAACCCAAGTTTCAGGTTCATTCTTGGAGCTTTACCAACTAACTTCTGTTTTAATAATCAGTGCCCAGTGAGTCCAGTGCTGCTCAAACCACGTGCTTCAGCAACTGATACTTTGCACTGCTCATTAGCTGGTGACAAATAGGATACAAAAATAAAACTTTGGGAAGCAGACTTAAATAGACTTGTCAGTTGGTTATAGAGAACCCTGCCAAAAAGTGACTTTGTTTTTATTAAAAGAAGAATTGGTTCATCAGAGAAATAGTTCCAGAGACCAGACTTCTGAAAACCCTGCTTTTTAATCAGTTAAAAATACTGAATAGCTATGCACATACGTAGTTTTAGTAGAATCTACTAAACATCACTTCTTGACATCAGCCAGCTCAGATTCACTGTACTCCAAAGTAACCATTTCATATTTTAGCATCTTCAACAAGTCTTAAGATGACTTTAGCTCTATTCTTGACGGTTTGTCCTCTGCTTATCAGAACATAATTACTAAAGAAGGTAACCAGAAACACAGGGATAAGAAACCTACAGGTAAGTTACTGTCCTTGTGATTCCCCTAAATCCTTGATAAAGTCAGGCTATGTTTAGGGTAGAAGGCTCAAGGTCTCCTTCATGCAGCTTTTCCTCTGTAGTTTGTTGTGTTCTCCTCCTAGCTGTATCTTATATTATAGAGACTTGGGCACTTATTTTGCCATCTCTTAATGCAACTTGCTTCATCTAATATGTGGTTGGGTCAGATAAATAGCCCTCTAGATACAACTGTATTTACCAAATCTCTGCTATAAAGACTGGCATATAAAGAAAATACAGAGAATTTCTTTCTATAAAGAGAAGCGACTGAACAAACTGAATTGATATTCAGAACATGTAAATAAAACCCAGAAAGTAAAGCTAACTGAATGCCTGGAAGGATGCAGACTGCTGCACTTTGAATATACTAAAATACAGAATATTTACAAAAGCCCTGGCAAAGGAAGGTGTTGTAACTCTATAAATTTCAAGAACTAAAAGCTTACATCATCAGTCTGAATCTTTTCCTATGATTTTACTAAACAACCTAGCACATCTATCCATTACTGCACTTGTGATGAGTATGATAGATAGTCCTATAAAACCTGGTAGAACAAGCACTGTATTATAGAACAGAATCTCTGTGGTTGAGTAATCTAATGGCAGCAGCAGAGATGGTCACTAAGTTAAGTTTTGGGATTCTGCTTTAAGCCTATGCCATAGTTATCACTGAGCATCTCACAAACGAGCCAGTTCACAGTATAATATTCTCAGCAATTAATGAGTTAACACCTATTTAATTACAAGAGCTCAAATATTTCCTTTTTTTTGAAACTGTGCCAACTACAAACTCATACATGCTATCAAAGCCGGTCAGCATCTTAATGAAGAGGCAATCCACAGTGAGAACTAAAGAAAATCGAGGTATTCAAGATTTACTTGGATGTTGCAATAAATGATGGCAAGATAACTAATATGAACAATCATGTTAAAGGAAAATTTTTCAAAATCTGTATGACCAATTTCAATTTTATTGTTTTCAGATACAGGAAGAGGATTGAAACCCCAAATACTTAGAAAGAAGAACACGGACTGGAATCTGATGTTAGTAGTGACATTTCTACGGCAGGGAATCTTGCATCTCTGAAAGAAGTCAAAGTCACTAAGATGAAAATTTCAGCTTGTAAGAAATTCTTGCAAAAAGAGTGATAGAAATTACTCCTGGTGAAATTTTCTCAAATGGGAAGGAATGATGTGAAACAATTAGGTTGATTAACTTTACATGAAGCGTGGCTTCCAGTAAGATTTGGGGACAACAGTATGTACCTGTATCAGAAAAAATGCCCATAATAAAGAACCCAAGAGAAAACCTTTAGCACTCTCTGTCTGCAAGTAGGAGATGCAAGAGATCTCCATGTAGAGAGCTGCAAGGGAAGTCACAGGCCATTTCAGATACAGGCTCTCATAAATATCTAATTATTAGGCAGATCCATACTGAAGTAGGGGCAGACCCACTCTAGTGAAGTAGCATTCACTCTACTTTTCTTCTTTAGCTCTGACATATAGGGAAATTCGTTGCTCATCTACAGCACGCATGTTTGTAAATGGGTCCTATCATTTTTAACGGGGGAGAAAAAAGCAGCCTGGGATTTTATATATTTTTTATATTTTGTGTGACTGTGTATGCCTCCTTCCTTCTCACCCCCAAAATACCAAGACTGACAAACTGGGACAAAAATTCAGACAAGTATTCAGAGTGTTATATGGAAACTCATTTTAGCATTGAAAGAGTATACCTTACAGCCATTAGCAAAAGGTTGCCTCTGTTGGCAACTCTCAATATGTGTTTGGAGTAGTTAAATTAACCTTCAGGACAGGATTTCTGGATCTGACTCTTTAAAGTACAAATCTTCAAGAACGGAATATCTAATTTTCCCTGCCTCTTCTTTTTGCCCTTCTGCTTCCTTTTTAGCATGCTCTCATCAAGTCTTCTGCTTCCTGTCAGCAATTAAAGAGTTCCAGATGAACAAGGGTCTGCTTCAAATGATTTGCCATGTTAAAAAGAAGAAGAAAGTATTACTAAACTCTTTCTAGGAATGGAAAAATTGTTTTGTTTTTTTTTTTTTTCACAAATCAAAAGCAAAAGTATTAAAAGAGGAGAAAAAAAATTCCAGTATCTCATATGCTGATGAAACAAAAAAGTTCAGAGAATGCTAGATATGGATGACCTTAAAGAAAACAGTAATGAGAAATAAAAATAAATGTGGATAGATTTCATATTAGTCACAATAGAAACCTGAAAAAAATTTCATAGTATAAGTGCATCTCAGATTTTGTATTTAGTTATAGAAACTGAGCTATTGCTGGAATAATACTCTTTACTTGCTTCAGAGTAACAGAGGATGAACAGAAAGAGAGAATTAAATGCATTTCACTTCCCTGATTCTGAGTTTGGGCTACATGCTGCATAATTTCATTTTGGCCTGAAAAATATATTAATATCTGGAAAGGCATAAAAGCCTTCTTTGCTTCTATCATCAGCAAAGTAGGTTATCACTAGTTTTTAGATAAGTATTTTTGCTGCATGAAGTATGCTGAGACTTCATTTAAAACTTGTTCTCTTTTCTATTCTATTATCCTGGCCTGTGACAGCTCTCTCTTTAATGTCCCTGTTTCATAGGCTTCATCTTGATAACACCAACATGCAGGGGAGATTTAGATAGCCAAGTGGATTTGTTGACACTTATTAAAACAGCCTATACCAACTGAAGTTTTAGGTAATTATTTCAATATTTGCTACATTATTGTTATGGTAACAGCCAAGAACATATTCAATCTCTACACCGTTTGGTAAATACAGCATTTTAAATTGAATGTTGCTTTTCTTTAATAAGGTGTCATAAAATATGCATACATTGTCTCTATTACCAGTATTACTGTAGCACATCCCTCCTGGTTCTCCCTTTCTTATTCTAAATTTTTGCTTGATATTACTGAAAAGGATCAATACTTATGCAAAGGCTGATTAGCATGCAGTGACTTGACAGACATGTTAGAAGGCAGAACTAACAAATTTCCAGCATACTACTAGATTATGCATTTCTCTGTGCATGCAAAAAGACATCGTTGTTCACGTACCTCTGATACTTCTGTTGATACTTCTGTCAACATCTGTTCACAGAAGTGGCTATTGGCATGCACTTATCTGAGAATCACTATGCAAATATATGCAACTGCAGTGAAAGAAGTCCCTAGAAGATTTGAACAAACCGATTCTATCAGAATAAAAATGTTGAGGTGACTGACAGGTCCATTGTCACAGCCCTTACAGAAGCTGGCTGCCTGCTTTTTCCACTGTTAAAGCAGAATATTATTTGAGTACAAGAAGCATTACTGTGAACATAGCAATTCCTAATTCTGGTAACATTTTGCTTGATCCTCTTTCATTGTAGAGCAGTGGTGTATGTCTTCAGGGAAATCAGGCCTGGACAATGAAGGTGATATGAATTTAAAGTGATTGTGCCATTCACCAGAAAGGACAGGCCCACTATTGTTAGACACTACTCAGGACACCAAAGAAGAATCCTAAAACGACCCCCTTCATTAAAATCAACTCTCCATTTATACTCATGGAGGTATGCAAAAGACAAATTGATGTGGTCCAGATGATGCCTTCTTAGCTACTTATTAAAGGTGCTGGTTCAGATGTTTGTGATGAAGGCCCAACCAGTACAGCTGATGAAATGCAGTACTCTCTAGTGTCTGATTGGCCTGAGCTTAACTGCTTAGAACAAGAGGCATTGCCAAAAGTATTCTTTGCAACAACGACCTTCTCAGTTATTACCCCCTTCCTGCAACTTTTCCAAGAGCCACACATTAGCAGGTGAGTTTGAGGCTGGAGTGAAAGTTTTATTTACAATTCTATATCCTCACTTGACATCGGAGGAGAAAGAACTGGGGTTCTATATTCTACAGCTGTCTACCTCCAAGGTTTTGGTAGCTCATACAAGTACACAGGCAAAAGGTTGACAGACACATGGTTTTTGCTATGTCTTCCTCCCTCTTAACAGTGCATGCAACATAAAGCACAGTTTTTCCCAGCGTTTTGTCTTTACCATGGCTGCAGCAGACAGAGTAAAGAGGGAAATTCTACCGTTTACTTTGAGAGATGGACATGTACTGAGTCCAATAACGCACAGAATTCCATGTCCTAAAATGCTGCATGACCATTGCCGACCAAAGAGTGAGTGATTCCTTAACCCCTGCCTCTTCTCTGTCTTTAAAAATATGAAAGGCTGCTACTGTAGATCCTAGTTCTTCAGTTCCAACATTAAAACAACTTGTTTAGAGATCCTGCTTGATAATGAGTCAGCTGCTTCTACGCTGCATCTTGTACATACAAGCATAAGTAATCTTGCCTTCCCATCATACAGTGTCAAACAACAGGGGGCTAAAGCAGTAGCTTAAGACATGGGCTTAAGCAAAGGCAGCCCCCCACTTTAAAAAGCAGATTAAGCATGCGACAGATGCTTTGTGGTAATTTATGAATAGTGTACGTTGACCTGATTTTTATGATGTTGATTGTATGATTATGTTGGCTTGATTTAATTAGAAGGCACAGACAAAGCTTGAAATACTTGATAAGTACAAACTACCCACTGATAAACACCCTTGGGTCAGTTTGAATTGTCAGCTGCGGAGAGCCTATTTCTAGGCTCCAGGCAAGCTGCTGGAATATCTTTGGTCAGTTTGAATGCTGAGATGAAAACAACTCCAGTGACTACGGAAAGGACACATGAGCAATATGCTGTGAAGTCAAGTGGATTGTCATGGAGGGTCAACTGTTGAAGGGAACTTATAGCACCCTACCCCCATGACACCTTGGGGGAAAAAAAAAACTTTCTGGCAAGGCAAAACACCTAAAGTCAATTTTCCCTACTTGTTTTCCTCTCTACTGTTTTAGGACGTCTGCATGTTCAGGATAAATCTGTAGGTGCCTGCAGTCTCAGGGACTAAAAAGTATCACAGCCCTTGGCTCGGAGGGTATGGAAATCCTAGTATTCTACAGCAAGTAAATACCCAAACCCTTGCATGAAGGGACTGAGTTCAGAGGCTCTAGATGTAGCTAGCTCTAGTTATAAATAGCAGCTTAAAGTTTCATGATTAAAGTAATCTGCCCCTCACATATGGAAACTTTGAATGCATTCATAAATGTGAGATAATCAACAGGAGTTCATTTCCTCACTGTTGATCTGGTATTGTAGAAGACTTGCTTATAGGGCAAGACCACCTGGGGAATCCTGCACAGGGGCAGGAAGGAGGGACTCCTAACCACTGGGGAGAAAACATTCTACTATAGTATATCAGAACATTTTTATCTCTTTGAGACCCAGACAGGGACCTGTTAGGATATGATGAGGTTTGACATCCCTCATAGCTGAGCTTCTGTGTGAAACAGCCTGTGCTCGGGGCAGGCAAGTGAAGACAGGCAAAGAAGAAAACAGAATACATGCCCAGGTAAGTTCCTATTCAGTTTGCAACTGTGAGGCACACTTCGACACGCAAACCCAGAAGTACCCTGGGTCCCATAACAGAGAAACGCAGTGGAGTACTTCATATGGCAAAGTTCCCGGCCAGTTCAATGGGGTCAGTAGTTCCCCTGAGAACTTTTGATATTTCTGCCATTGCTTCTTCTAACTTACCTCATCACAAGACCCTTTTGCCCGCATAGCAATGTTCAATCTCCCACAGTCAGTGAACATGTGTCCCTTGTACATACCAAAAATTTGACCTTCAGCCTTATCAAGACTACTGTGTTCATCACTGCATTAGTACATGACAAATAGCTCCATTCAAACATTCCCCTGTTCCACCATCACAGACTGATGCCTCACTGCTGACACTGACACACTGCCTCTTGCTGCTCTGCTCACTTCCAGTTATCCATTTGCCAGAATAACCTTCCTAAGCCACCATATACCCTGACATTTGAAGGATTGTGCAGGGCAATAGGTTATAGAGGTAAAGTGTTATTAATGTTTCCTGCAACATCCAGATCATAGCTGGACAAAATTTTTATTTGAAATGAGAAAGATTCTATACAGAATTTTTTTTTTTTGGAATTAGGGTCAATTTTACCCAAATGTTTATTCTTAAATGTAGCTGTCATTGGGCTCAGGCTTTCATGACATGCAAAGAAGGTAAAAACATTGTACTTGGACATTTTTGATAGTGAGGTTATTTTGCTTTTTAAGCTCAAAACAACTTATCCATTTAAAATTACTATCAAAGTGTATTTAAAAATTATTCAGAAAACTCAAATTGAAAATATCCCTTTGTTTCAGACCAATGAAGACAACTCTTCACCACAAGTGGTTGTTTTTAGTCCTTAATTCTATGACTTTCTGTTTAAATATTCATAATCTCAAATCAAAATTACGTCTTTCTCTTCCTGTGTCTGTCAGAAAACCTTCTTCACATTCAGCTGTAATCCTGGACCCAATTAAAAGATTATTTAAATGTGCCCTTAATTCTGAGGCTGAGTTAAATACCTGTTCAGATTCTCCACTGAATAACTATGAATGCCAGGTATGCTGAACTGCTAAACCTCCCCAACCCTTTCTTCTCTCCAGCTTTTCTACATAGGACTTTTCTTCATTGTTTAGTGGGAAAAAGAATGACAGCATGTTAGAAATTGAGAAGAAGCTTCATACATTCAAAGATGCTGCTCCCGACCTTTTGTTCAGCAGAGAGAGAAAATAAAGCAACATCTACAAAACTTCTGTTTGGAAATAACTTGAGTTCTCTTGGACACCTGATAGGTTTTTCCCCTCCCATCTTCCTAAAGAGGTATTATTTTTGATCTAAAGACACAGAGACAAGGACTGAATAAAAACCAATAGAACAAACATATAAAAATGGGGTATTGTCCTTACAGGAAGCATCTGACCAATTAAATTGCCATTATTTCCCCTTCTCCCTCCAGCCTTACTGTATACAAATAGAATAAACAACTAAATTCACACTGAAGTCCAGTACTTCATTTTTCTGTAGTTCAAACACATTTCAGAACAGACTAGGCTCCATTTGTATATACATATATTAAAAAAAGAACACATTTCAATTAAAAACCCCCTCCACGTTTCAAGCTGCTTATATGTTATACATACACAGACATTTCACAGATCAGGGGAACAAGCATGCAGAACCAACCCCAAGCAGTTAACTCCTAGCACTCTTCCTTTGTTCAGCTCCCACAAATTTCTACTGCTGGTGGGTGTAAGTCTTTTGAACTTCTTGAAAGAAAGAGAAAACTGTAGCTCATTGTGTTTAACCATGTGCTTTCCAGGGCTGCAGGCAGAACTCAAGATGGAGCAATATGAACGTGTGGTGAGCAGCTCACAGCGTTCCCTAGGACTTTTCTGTTTTTTCTTCAGTTGTTTATCAATTTCAATGGGACACACAATGGGATCCCAAGTATCTGTGTGCCTCAGATATCACTCAATTAATTTTACTCAGCAACAAGAGGAAAAAGAGTACTTTGAGCTTTGCTCTTTGGGGTTGAAAGTTGAAATGAGCTGGTTCAACCAGAATGCTGGAAAACATGCCCACTGCTCTGCATGAGGGGAAACACCTCTCTGTAAGAGGTGCTGGTTGTATTCCTCATATCTACCCTAGCTTTTAAACACCATTAAATATACCTCACTTGTTAACTTGCAAGGGCATGCCTTCTACAGCTAATGCCTTGTAACAATATTGACAGATGCAGTCATAACAACTATTGCATGGCCAGAGAAAGAAAGGAAACTAGTGCCGACATGGAAGCAGTATAGAAGTTTTAAAATATGTTACGTAGTTAGAAGAGAAAAAAATAATTTGAAGAATAGATGAAATTTAAGAAATGGGGTAGGAAAATCTAAGGAGGCCACAGCCAAGAATCTGTAAACAGGAAATGCTCTTTAGAAGAGACTACAGAAACAGACAACTACCCAGCAAAGTAGAAGAGAGCTTTAACTCATATTTGCTACAGTGTGTAGTCTCACACTCAGATACAGCAATAACATAAACACCTACCTCATTAAATCAGATTCATAGGGCACCCAAGAAATTCTGCTCCTTCTTGGTCAGAAAGGAACACATGAAATCTCAGTCACACATTTGTCTAACCCAAGACCAAGCTGCCAAACTGAAGAGCAGACAGAAGAAGCAAAATCTTCAGAAACCCTACCCACCCTGCTCCTGTAACAAACTAGGTAAGGGCAACCCACTCTGACCAGGTGGAAACCATTACCCCTTTCTGTCAAGAGTCAGCACCTGGGTAGCCTCCTTTAAGCCTCCTTAAGGTCTCATGGCAGGTGAAAGCCTTTGAGAGGTCAGGGATTGCCAAGAGGTCAACTAAGGGAGAAAGACAAAACAACATGTGCAACAAATGTCTTCCCATTATATCCCAAGGTTGCACGTTTGGTTTCTCAAGTCGGGAAGAGAAGGGAGGTTGGGCCCTGCACTGCTCCCTGGGGAAAGGCTGCTCTGCCAGCCTGCCTCTGACTCACTGTTGTGACATCTGGTATTAAAATTTAGGTAGTTTGAAGATCAGTGGAACAGAGCATTTAAAAACCCATTATTTCACCTGTTCATTTGATTTTTAAAGAACTGTGTTAATTCTTATTTACCACACCAGGCCCCTGAATATACTGAGCATTGTTCCAAGTTATTGTAACCTTCCTTCTTAAAAGTGGATTTATGCCATTACAGTCTATCACATAAATCCTTCTTAGTTTGTGGATTATTGACCTGATAGGCCCAAACAGCTCCATCTGTCCTTTTAAATGGGCACGAATGCTGTGATAGTTTATTGCTTTCAATCCTATTATTTGCAAAGTGCTTTCTTCCTCTCTGTGTATGTGTGTTTGTGCTTAGTATTCAGGGACAATTTGTTGTCAAGTTGTTGGCTATACTCTTTTAAATATAGGGCCTCCCAGTGCGAACTGCCCTCATACAGTAACATAAGTGAATGTACTGCTACTTGACTTGGGGAAATTAAACTGTTGACTTAGAGCCAGGCTTTGAGAGTGATGTAAAATTGATGGACTGGAAGAACATCTGAAAGTGAAAATGAAATGTTGATGTGAATCAAGTCTGAGTTAATGAACCTCTTATAGTCATAAAGTTACTTTCAGATATCTACTCTAAGTGGTTCTTCTGAAACAGCTAAAATTATGCTCTAAGGGACATTTGTTGAAGTGAAAACAGGAGTAAAATAGTTTATTACCTGTTGATATGTCAGGGTGAGAGCATGCAGAGAAAAACAGGCGTTTTTCATTGGTCAGTATCTGTGGGTCAAATTATTTACCAAGACTTAGTTAATCATTTTGATGTGTTGAGTCCAATAATTTCGGATGGAAGTTTTAAAGCGCTATGAAAAGGTTCTCTGTGCAAGGAAGCCTGTTCTTTCCTGTCCCAAGGGTATTCTACACACAGTTATTACTGTTAGGCAATGTACTGAAAAGCCTGGAGACCAAATATGGAGACAAAAATCTGTAAAATGTGGCTGCCACCTTGGCCTGATGGATTTCATTGCTGCACTTTTGTCCTCTTTCTGTGTGTGAGCCACTCCACCTGGCACCAGGAGGCCAGGCCATGCAGAACATGCGGATGTGGCTTCCCAGTATGCAGAATGCTTTGCCTCTGACATGGCTGGATTCTCTTTGCAACAAAGATTAGTGGAAAAGAGACAGTCTAGCAAGTCTGTTCTGAATAGTATTTTAAAATCTTACAGAAACTAAAAAAAATACTTTGCAGATGGTCTGTAATAGCTCTTGTATACAAAAATAGAGATGTCTTAGGTCTGACACTTGGTAGAGAGTGGTTTGTAACTGGCTTATACTCTTTTATAACATATGTATGCAAGGGACACAGTTGTTTTTTCAGGGATGGGGTGGGAGGATATTTTTGGCAAGCTATTTTTGCAGAAGAAATGCCAGGTGCCAGCACCTTCTCAAATCCAGAGCTATGGCCAAAATTTGAGTGAAGCTGTGAAATACCTTTGATCACATAGTTTTGTATATGATGGTGTTATTCTAAGTATACTTGTGTGAATACTCAGAGCTCAGTCTATTTACTGCCTTTTTTTGGTTGGTTGGTTTTTTTGTTTTTTTTTGCTTATCTAAGTGATTTATTACTTTTTTTAAAGCATCTGGACGCTCTGACTCATCAATTATTGGACAATTGACTCACTGTTGGGTTTACCAGTGACTAAATCTTGTCCTAAGCCAAAGGCTTGCATAAAACACTTCTTCCTTAAAGTGGAAGTAATTGCATCCTAGGTGCTCACACTTTGTTTTGACAGGGAGAAAAGTGGTGGCCTCTGGAGACAGTCCACCAAGCAGTTTTTAGGAGAGGGCATCAGCTTCCCTGGTTGAAGCAATGGGAAGTTCTGCCCTGTTATACAAATGCAAAGCAAAAGTTTGAAGTATTTAGGAAACTTTCACTTCCCTTTTAGCATCAAACAGAACAGTTATTTTTGGGGATGAGCACATTTAATCCTGCCATCCTGGATACTTAGCCTAATGGAAAAAGAGAGTGATCCAGATGTTCAGCTGCACCTTGGGCAACTGTCTTAGCAACACTCATGAAATGCTGATATGCTTGAAGATATGGAAGACAGTGATAAAGAGCATTTCTGCAGCATTAAAAATTAAAGCTTTGCCCTCTGAAATGTAAGCAGAACACTACCTAGCATTCTGCATATATCATATCCATAAGCTTTAGGATGATGTCTAGAACTCCAAGTGAATATGGTTTCCTTATTGTATAGTATTAACTAGCATTTTTATCCTACAGAAATGGAAGCTGAGCATCTGATAGAGGAGCATCTAAGAAATAAACTTGTGCATATATGTTTCATTTTATATATATAGTATGTACATATAAGCACACTAAAACTGTATGTAGCAAATTTTACCCACAGTCACCCTAGGTACCAATAGAGTATATTTAACACTGAGATATTTCTAGGAAAAATCAGTAAATATATGTTTGTCCCAACTTAGGCTCATTGAATTACTGAGACAAAATTACCCAAACCTCTTTTTTTCAAGTGGTTTCTCTGCGCCAAACACAGGGTTTCCATCAAGGAACTGGGCTTGCTAGGAACGCTTAACTCTATCACCCTGTATGAATGTGGAGCCAGAAGGGAATCTTTCCAATGGTCACTGTTTCTGTTTTAACATTTCAGTCACCAGGAGGAGGGAGAAGACTTCAGTGTATTACTGGAAGCTATTCATTTTATGAACTGTACCAATAATGTGGCTTATATTCTACTTGGTGACTAAATTGGTTTCTGAGTTTATATTCACAGTAATCAGTTTTATCTAGTTAGGCTATAAAACTGAACTTATTAATCAGGCACTAGCGAGGATGGGGTTTTGAACAAGGTTTTTTTAGTTACTTTAGTAGCTAGAACACGGTTTTGGTGACGGCTTTAATACTGTCTTAAAAATCTGATCCAAAGAATTATGAAGGCTGAAGGAACAAAACCACTGCTGTAGTACTTTATTAAAGCAGTTCACATTATACTGAAGGCTTGTAAACTGGCCTGTTTCTGTGAAAGCCACTCTTCTGCCTCTTGGCTTGATAGGCTAATAAAAAAGAAGGGACATACTGTAGACACTTGCAAGCTTTGGAACCAGGAGACTGAAAAGTAAGGGGTAAGACAGTACACATCCTTTGATAAGAAACTGGTCCATACACAGGTTCATGCATTCTTCTTATGATAAAGGGTATGAAACAAAACAAATTGCTATCCATAGGTCTTTCATCTTGAAACAGAGCAATGAAAACTCAAGTGGTGGTTATAGTCTCAAAGCCACTAGCTGGGAACATTACAGAGTGCAGGTCTCATTGCTGCCTGGAATTGTTTTAAGCTATACTTTATTTACATGATGTCATTTAAAAGGGAAAGAATGATGAATGCTCAATTAATCGTAAAATCATAAACACACAGAGGAAACATCTGACTATTTTAATATACATATATGAATGATCTTCATGGCTGCATAATTCAGTTTAACATGAAATAAACTGGTTCTCCAGGATGAGCCAATTCTACTAAGACTTCATTAAAAATTTCATTCTGAGCCAGATGGGAAGACTGATGCCAGTCAAATCCATTGAAAGCTGCGGGATATGATCACAGTGTTTGAATCTTAAAGCAATTCAAAGTGGAAGTGACAGTGAATAAGCACTGGGGTATTTGGGTAACCCTAAGCCAAACTGGTAGGGGGTTTCCTATACTGGAATGAATTCTGCAGCACCTAGCTCCAGAAACCTTGAGCTCAGTGAATCCTGATGGGCTGCTGGCTAGGCAGGTTTGGCAGCCTGGATGCACACATTTTATCAGTTCAGGGCTCTCTCTCCTCTTTTCTGTTGAATTTGGCTTCCATCACAGAGTAAGGCAACTTCTAGGGTAGCTGAAATGTGCAGCCCACCTCTGGTTCTCCATGCACCACCGGAAAGGTGCAAAAACTCTGCACGGTCACAGTTGACCCCAAATCACAGACACAAAGCCATGCCCTTGCTGGATCTCTGCTTGTAGCCTACAGGCAGAATGTGGTGGAGAACAAAGCATGCAGAGTTTTATCAGGAGGACTTCAGCTGTCCTTCTACCTTCTTTGTTCCAGGGAGTTCCAGTGAGTTGTCCTAGAACATAGTGATGCGTCTCTGGAAGCCAAAACTGGCCCTTTTTCTTCAAACAACTTTGTTCTCTCAATTTTTATTTAATCAGTAGAGGCTCTACAAGAAAACTTAGCATGACTGAGTAGAGCTTTCTTTTCTAGTAGTGAAAGTCAACACAATGTTCTGAAATCACAGCGAATATCAAATTCCTGACAACTTGATGGCATCTCCAGATGCTGAGATGAAATAATCCAGAGGAGCGTAGATTATCTGATAAATATCGACACTGATCCCAAATGGTCCTAAAGGAGGAAGGTGTTCTAGCTTACGAGGACTTTTCTGTGTTGCTCTCTACTCCCTCAAGAAATGTGTCTGCCTATGAACTCTGTGCAAATAAAAAGCACTGTTTACAGAAAGGATCCTTCTTTTAGCTCTGCAGCAGCTGCAAATGCTGAGAGTGATCTTGTTCACCTCTTAGACACCAGAAAAACCTGTGTGGCAGAACTATCACACAGCTTTATGTTCATGTAGCACCTCCAGTACAGCTTTTCAGAAAAGGCCTGTGTGTGATTCCCTGATAAAAATGATGAGTGAATAATCACTGGCAGTATACATGCAAATTGGCTTTCCAAAACATGGAGCCACAAGACAAAGTTTATCAATCAAGGGCACCAAAGCAATTGTGAGCAGTCCCCAGAGAATTAGTCCTCCAAGAATGCATGAAATCAATCTGGCAGCCTCTGAAATACACAGTTGCTTATGTCCATACAAATATTCACCCTCTCACCATGGAGGCACAAAGGAGTGCAGATTAAAAGGATTGTTTCAGGACTGAAACAGTCACTCTGCAGCAAGAAGCCAAGCAAAGACTGATAATTATTTTATCTGTGCTGAACAACATTGTAAGCAAATTGCACATAATTATGACAAAATACCATCAACAACATGACAGTCTCCTGTTGTGTGCTGGGGCATTTGGCACACAGCACTGACGAGTCAAATGTTTGCTCCCTTTCTGATGCTCGGTGTTTGTTTTTTTTGTCTGTTGATTTGATTCACACTCTTGCTTCAATAAATACTTTTTATACTGTCATTGTGTACAGTGTTCACTGATTTATGCCAGAGGATTGAACTTCAGTAGCCAGAGTCTCATCTTCATTCCTCACTGCAGGGACTGTTCCCTGTCAGAAGCTCTTTCCATTCCTTGGAGAGAGGAGACAAATGAGCCCAACCAGTGATATCTGAGGGAATGGGGTACACACTGGGATGAAAGGCATGTGGAGATCCCTCCTCACAGGAGGGGAAGATAGTTTGTTGTAAGGACTTGCTGGCAAACTTGTGCTATCAGACTTAGCATTTGACATTCATGGCCTAGACTTGCTGGGGATTTTTGCACCACTGTTAAACCATGTGGCCTTTTGGGGGACTGATGGGCTGTCCCCATTTCGACCTTGCCAACAAGACCCTTTCTGTTGCCTTTGGTGGCAGATGGCAAAAGCTCCATGTAAGGCGGTTCTGTACAGAGAGATGATCTCATCCCATTTGACTAGTCTAAACCATATGCAGATGAACTCTAGAGATTTTTGAAGCTTATAAAATCTAGGCAAAACAAATGGCTTCAGATTTTAAGTTGCTTGCTTTGCAAAGTTATCCTGCAGTAAGGTAAAGCTAAAAAAATGGGCAACACAACTGCAGATGAAATCTAAAACTGACAAATGCGGTATAGTTCACAAAGAAAGTCACAAGAATGACTAAACAGTGCTAACAGTGTTAAAGCGGCATATTCACAATTTTCCATGCAGGTGTAGCTCCTGCCCACATTAAAAAAAAAAAAAAAAAAAAAAAGCAGCTTTAAAAATATGCGGTATATACTTAGCAACTGATCCTTGAGAAGTAAGCCAGTCCTTAATATCTTCCTCATGTTTGGAAATAGAGGTCCTTCAATTGAGGAAGCCATCAGAAACCAGGGGATTAAATAAGTACAAATTAGGTCTGGGCTTCTCCTTTTTCTGATCAGAAAATTTGTTCAGATGCAAGACCTGGTTGTGGCATGGGTCTTGGAACTCTATGCTTTGTGTCAGCCCATCTTGAGGAGCAGAACAAAGAATCACAGCATACACGTGCCTTAGCTCTGTAGAAGAAGTATTGGTATGAGCAGATGTTCGGCAGGCTTTAAGTGCAGTGGAGTGCAGCATTTAAGGCCTTAAACTCTCGGAGAGTTGAAGGGTGCCAAGGGGATGCAGGAGGTGGACAGGGAGCAGATCCCCATTGCCTCCCCGATGGGGAGTGCATGCTGTACACCGGTGATGGCAATGAGGGCATACACCCTCACACACCACACCTCTGCTTTTGAGGCCAAGCCACTGAAGATCTGGGTGGAAATAAAGGGGAGATTGAAAAACAATGCAATGTATGGAGTATTTTTCAGAGGCGAGAACGAAAGCTGCTGTCTCTCCGACAAGGCGATGAGCCCTCTAGAGGCAGCTGCAACCAGAGCAACCCCTACCATGATGGTGCGTGATGGAGGAAGTGTCCCACGCCTTTGCACCCTCTCCTAGCCTGCTCCCACTCCCACAGCCCTTCTCTCTATCCCAGTCCCCCGGCGCCCACCCCTGGCCCCTGGTAGTTACTCCCACTTCAGCCGGTAGGCTGGAGAAATCCTGGGGAAAGGAGTTGCAGCTGGGCACAAAGACAGCAGCATTTAAGCCACTTTAAAAAGTTTGCAAAAAAGTTTGTTTGCTATTACATTATGTATAGACCATTGACCAGTCCTCATCTTACATGGCATTTCTTTAAAGATGTGACAAGAATTGAGGAAAACAGCTTCTCAGCTACCCAGTAATCCTTTCAGATTCAAACTATGTTCAGGATTAATCTAATCGCAGTCCATCCAGGCTCTGGTAGGAGTTGTTAAGCACAGCAAGCACAACCACCCCCCCATGGCTACAGGAATGGCCAGGACACTGCCTCCCCCTTGGTTCTTCCCCCTCAAGAGCGAGAAGGGAGCGAATAACAGCAGAAAACTACTGGGGAACAGTAGTGAGGGTGCAGGGTGTCAAGCAGGCTGCAGGGTAGCTTCAAGCATAAAAGGTGTTAATTCCTTACTGTTAATGTTTAATTAAAATCAGAGACTCCTGCCTTTTCTCTCCTGGGAAAGCAGTGGATACTGTGGGAATGCCGTGATTTTAACCAGGCTGGTTTTCCAAGGGCTTCTGAAGCTGTGAAGCTGACTCATCTCTGGCTCTTTCACTCTGTGGGTGAAGCAGCAGGCGGGGAGGCTCGATGTGCAGCCTCCCTGGAGCAGGGGATGTGACTGGGGTCGTGACAGTATGCTGGTAGTATTTTATCACTCTTGCTTCATTTTCAAGGACTTGGAACTTGTCAAAAGCAGCAGTTTAGTATGTAAGAGAAGTTGTTCAGGCTTTGAAAAAGCCCTCCAGGCACTTCTGTACACCTGTCTTTACAAGACAGCATAAAACCTTTCTGCAGTCCCCCTCAGGAATGTGTTATGTACCAGTTGTGGGCATTCAGCTTGGTCTGGAGAAGTACCTCGCATCTTTTCTCTGCTTTCTCTTCAAAGCTCCGAGTGATTCCTATCTGTCAGCTATCAAACCACAATTTCTCCAAAAGGAGAACCTTTCTGTTTTTATCCCTGTTTCCTCAAAAACTTACGCTGTAAGACCAGCATTAAAGGGCTTAACTCCTTAAGCCCCTCATGACAATGTCCATGGTATTAATTGCTGGATGATCTTGCTCCAGTGGTCGGCAAGATACAACAGCAAAATGGTTCCAGTGGTTTCTCTTCTGAAATATCTAAGTCTGGTACTAGCATTTCCTATGTCCTCACTTCTCTTGACTAGATCTTAATTAAAAACCTAATAAAATTCCATAATTTGTTTAAGAGACACGCAGTTAATTTCTTTGCAGCGCTGTCAGGTTCATCCATCCATCTCAAGCAAAGAAAAAAAGCAAAAAAGAAGCTCCAATGTTATGCAGAATTACCCCTTATTATATAAGCCTCTCACAGGATATTTGTGGGATGATATGAAAAATAGCATGTATAAGTCTCTTACTTACAGTTTAATTTATTGTGCACATTATTTTTAAAGGTGTGATGGCTGGTTTAATTCAACTAAGAATATGTGTTAGCTAGCCCTCACCTGGCTGCTTTTGGAGGGAATTCAAGGGAGGTTCTTGATTTATTTTTTTTTCCCATTCCAAGTCGAGGCAAGAATTAGATGCATATGTTCTCAAAAAGAATGCAAACATATAGTTTAATTTAATCTCTTTGTTAATTTTTTTTTTTGGTAAACTAATAAGACTTTTGGAATCAGCATGTTTAAGTGACTTAAGCCTACAGATTGATGCTTGGGCTGACATGTTAGCTAGGCAGGGGAGGAACAATTTATTCTTGGAAGTCTGTGACAGAATTGATGTAAAGCCTAAAAAAGATGTTTCTTTTATAAAGATGTTGGTGCTGTATAGGCAACAGTCCACACATTTCATCTGCTTGTTATGTTGTTGGTCTCTCACAAGCTACAAACCCCCACTGCTGTAAGCAGTAGTAACAGCAATCCCTAGCCCACTAGCATCAGTTCCCTAAACACTTGAAATGCAGCCTAGTCCTAGACTGGAAAACACATAGCTGGCTGATTTTTTCCTTCTGATTTTAAAATTTTGGCCAACAAAAACTTCGGTTTTCTGCGTGCATTTTTTGCAGGGGATAAAGTTCCAGTTTAGCCAATGCCATCTTGAAGGAACAAAAAATTTACTTTTTACTCTTGACTTTGTCTTCCAGGCTACAGAACTCTGAAGATCAGGGTGAATTTTTGTCTCAGCAAAGAGTAGAAAATAATAACTTGAGTCTTGTCAAGCAGTTGTCCCGTCTCCTTTGACAGCTCAGCCTTTGGTGGCTGCAGTGGGCCAGACATGTGGCTGTATCATAAGCCTTGTGGATCAGCCCATCAGGAGGAAAGGAACACAGATTTGGAAGGGTCCCCTGTCTTCCTCTGAAAGCATCTGGGCATTTTAACCTGTCTTTGGGTACCATTTTGCTGTCAGATGAAGAGCTCTTGCCCTTCGTCTTTGTAATTAGAGAGAGATTAGGTCTGATGCCTTTCTGGTGGTCCTTTGGGGCTCAGGGAAGGAATTTTGCCCTTGTCATGGCTGTCTGGCCAGTGCTGAAATTTCATTGTTTTTTTCCTGAGTCCAGATATCAGGTAAGTAAAGTTTATAATTCATGGTATTACAGCTGACTGGTGCCTAGGAGAATGAACTGGTTTCCCAGCAGACTGGCTGGGGAAAGAGGAAGAGTTGCACAGTCACAAAACATTTTCCTTAAATGTCAAAATTGCTCATGTTTCAGCTTGTGTCTGTTGTCTCTTGTCCTTACACCATGCAGTTCCAAGAAGAGCTTTGTTCAGTATTTGCAGACAGCAGGTCTCCCCCTTATCCTCTCCCCATTTGGCTGAACATGCCCAGCTCTCTCAGCTTCTCCTCCTAGATCTTGGCCCCTCATGGGGGCCCTCTGCTAAGCTGGTTCCCGATTGTCAATGTTTTTCTTGTTCTGCAGAGGCCAAAAGTGGATATAACACCTCAGCTGTGGTCTCACAATTGCAGAGGAGAGGGAAATAATCATGTCATCATTCTTGCTCGTGCAGCCTGGCATGCAGTTGGCCTTCCTTGCTGCAAAGATGCATTGCTGGTTCATGTTCAACTTGATGTTCAACTTGATGTTCACCAGGACCTCCAGGTCTTACCTGCAAAACTGCTTTCCTGTCAGAGCTCGGCCTGTCCCGTATGTGGGGTTATTTCTCACCAGGGCAGGGCTTGGTGCTTCCCTTGATTGAACTTCATGAGGTTCAATTTGGCCCATTTCTCCAGCTTCATCTCCAGCATATTGACTGCTCTCCTGTTTCGACATTGTCTGAAAACCTGCAGAGAGAACACTAATTCCCCTTATCCAGTCCCTTATACAGACACTGCACTATACTGGCGCTGGTAGGGACCTCTGAGGTACTCTGCAAGTGGCTGCCATTTGCACTTCAGACCCATAAGCACCATCCCTGGAGCCTGATGGCTCAGAGGATTTTCCAACCAGTCCCCTCATTCAGTCCACCTCTCACCAATTTCCTTATAAATTCGATTTCCAGAAGAAGGTATGGAGTAAGTTAGGACTTGAAATAACCATTTGGGTTCAGAACAAAACATTTCTACTGGCTTGAGCAATAAGTAAATACATAAATTGTGGTGGCAACTTATGCCAAAAATTTGTTTTGTGGATTGTGAAATTGCTGCCCTTTCACCCAGAGATCTGCCAAATAACCCATGGAAAAAAAAATTGGGAAAAAGAGACCACTTCATATAGGCTGGCTGTTGAAGGAAGACTTACATAACTCCTATGTCAGACTGAGGCTCGACCTAGTAATTTTAAAAACATTAAGCTCATTCAAAGGATAATGAGTCCATGAGCTAATCTCTGGATGTCAAGCTATCACTGTTATTTGAGATACAACTGCCAAATGTGTATAAACAGAGTTGTTATTGTCTTTAATTACTGCTTGTAGATAATTCCCTGCAGCATATGTACATTACTTCTTAATTTTTGGAAATATGAGATCTTGTTCTTTCCATGTGATTTGCAGTAATTAGTTTCATTGTTCCTTTTCCAAGAATACCTGCTGTAATTATCTCTCCATGGTAAGCTGAGAGAAAGGATGACCACAGAAATCAAGTGATATTAAGGGAAGATATAAAAAATTTGAAATTACAAAACCATCAAGAACAGTTCCTCATAACTAATTTTTTCCAGAATATTTCAGAATTATTTTTAACTCCCTTGGGTGTTACTCTTGTTGATGTCTCTGTGTTATGTATAGAATCAACTCTTTCAGAAAAGGGACCTGAGATTTTAGATAGCGTTATTTCAGGTGCTGAAAGTGGAACATTTTGCTGGAAGCTGGTCATGAAAAGGTGATCCTTATCACTCTCTAGCAACTATTTGCGCTCCCAGATTCCATGGGCATTTTGAAATTAGTGGTTACAGATCCCTTGTGGTTTGTGGAGTTCAAGCTACCAAGATCATATATGGGGCTGTTATCCTTTCTCTACACATTAAGCACCTACAGTGGTGCTGGGCATGTTCGGTAAGCACACAACTGTCACTCTTTGGCTGAAGTGTTCCCAGGCTCTGAACTTCAGAGATCATTTAATGGGAATCAGAAGCTGGCCTTTGTGTGCTTGGGCTCATGGGCTGTGAATAGAATAAGCAGTTCCCTGTAAAGCTCACTGTGCCCTGCAAGGGCCACATGGTGGAAGTCTCCAAACTGCTCAGCTGGGAAGACCAGTGTGGTACACTGCATCTTCAAGGCCAGGCTGGATGAGGCTCTAAGCAACGTGATCTGGTGGAAAGTGTCCCTGCCCATGGCAGGCAGGTGGAACAAGATGATCTTTAAGGTTCCTTCCAACCCAAACCGTTCTATGATCACTGCTTGCCCACCTGCATCTTAAGGCAGATGGGCATCTGTTGCCCAGTGAAGACACAGCTGAAAAAAATTTCAACTGTTAAGTCTGGAGCAGGCTAAGAACTTACGAAGAACTGGAAATGCACTAAACCCCAAACACAAAAAGCGAAGGAGAATGAGTTTAGTCAGACAGTTTCAAGTTCCAAAGCCATCATCTCTACCTTGCTGGCAGTGGATGGGTGGATTCTCTCTAAACTAAATGCAGAGATATGTGTTAATTTTCTACAGCAAAAAAGATAGGTCAATAGCAGACCCAGAACCTAAATATAGATGCTTCTACACTTAGCTACTATGTAATGCAGCTTGTGATGGTTGCCAGAGAAACCCATTTATGCTCTTGAATGAGGTTGTGCTCTCCCTGCTTTATCCTCTCCCACATAATGAACATTTTAAAAAGTGGTTTAGTACAGAATTGAACTATGGTGAATGCGCTGCATACAGAGGCAGTAAGTGTTTAGATGTCAGCTGTGTATGTGTATTTTTCTATTTTGGGACACAGTGAAACAGCTCAAGGTATCTCTCTATAGTGCTGAAGAACGACAGCGTTCCTAGCTCAGTCTGAGTTCTTCTGTCTCAGATCTGGGGGTGGGTGAGGAGAGGCACTTTCACAAGACACTCAGCAAAACTTTTGCCCGTCTCTTAGTTTCAGCAAGGACTGAACTTTTTGACAGCTATGAGCTGTTGGATTCCTTCATGACTGCACAGCTTTTCATAGTCATGTGTTCTTCCCCATCAAGGACTAAAAGCCGACAAGCCAGTGAACCACAGGAACTGAAAGCACCACCTGTGGCCTTGGACTGTCCCTCCTTCCAGGAGCTCAACCTAGACTGACCAGGTCGAAAGCAAGACAGCAATGTCTGTTTTAAACAGTGGGACCTATGCATTATGATACAGTAAGACTGCCAAGGGAACAAGGGAAATGGGCTAGTGCTAGCCTATGGATGGACAGGGCCTCTGCAGCCTGGGAGGCATGTGACTTTGGTAGATATAACTGTAGGGCTAAAAAAATCATGAGCCTTGGAGAGAAGTCATACAGGGGTTGAACAACTTTTGAGTGTCTTCTTATATGAGAAGTAGCAACCATGAATAATTCTGTTTTCCTGGTCTCAGCTGTGTCTCCTCTTCTGTACCATATCTTGTCCAAAGGAACATAGCATCAGTCAACTGAATCTTCATCATCTTTTTCTGATGATTGATTTTCTTGATTTCTGAAAGATTGTGCTTCACCTGTGCAGTTATTTGGGCACAGGACCCAAGCTCCTCTACCTCATAGCCTTGTCTGCAAGGGATGGATTTTCATGTCAGGCTGTGAACTGAGTAACATCTGTGAGCAAAAATGCATTCCTCTGATACTTGCTCTTTGGAAAGTCCTTTAATTAGCCCTGTGCACTTTTGTGAGACTGGGGGCCTTAGAGACTTTTAAAAAGAAGCATGTAGAATACTTCCCTTGGGATTTCCCCCTTATCTCTAGAATCAGCTCAGTCTTATTACTTATCGATTAATCAGGGCATTAGTTTTGTGACAAAGGTTTCAGAAAAGCACTGATCAGGAAAGGAACTAAATTGAAAAGCAACAAGACTGAAATTATGACCACAGAAAATAAAAAGTATTGATCTCCAGAAATATTTGCCCTAGCTGGGGAACAGGGGAGCCATGGAAAAAATGATGTGGCTTCAGCTCACTGCAGAAGCTTCTCTTTGATAAAATGGGAAAAAAAAGTCAGAGGGGGGACTGATGGTGAACCACTGAGAGCAGCAGGGTAAAAAAAAAAAAAAAAAAAAAATTAGGAAATATCGCAAAGCAAAACTATTAAACAGAGATTGCAAAGTCCCCTAGGTGATTTGTATGCTGTGCTTAGAAACCACTCACTACTGGGCAGGAGATCAATAGGACAGTGACAATTAGATATTAAGTAGAAGGAAAATGGCATGGATACACCATGTCCAGATTGCTAGAAATATATGAACATGAGGAATGGAGGTGGAAATAATATTTTTGGTGCTTGATACTAGGATTTTCTCCCCCCAGTAAAACTGGCCTTATTTCTTCTGAAAGGTGTCTTCAAGAATTTTTAAAATAGCCTCAGACATTTCCCTTGCTGCTGGTCCAATGTTTCCTCATTTTTTTCTCCTTGCTTAGGATCTCCTCATGACTCCTCTTATTAGTTAAATATATGAAAGGCAGCCTTTGGTTTTCACGTATTTTATTTCTCACAGGACTTGTATTTTAAAACTTGCTGACACACTGCCAATCTGGGTGCTCATTTCCTACTCTTTCCCGCCTGAAATGCCTAAGACAGCCACTTTCTTTTGGTTTTTTATTCTTCCTTCACACAGTGACTTCTGCAATAAGACCCTGGTATTTTGTTAGAGTTGCTAGGCACTGCTGTAGCACCAGTAATTATAATAAAGAACAATGCATAATCCCAAAACATGTTTCAAAGTCCTTCTCACCTCAGCAAATACACACAGACATGCAGAAGTACATGGAGAGGTTTATCCCTACCCAGTGCGGTTCTCTAGCTTAGGAAAATTATGCCTTCAGCGTCCTTGATTACCATGGCTTTCATTGTCCAATTTCTTTCTTCAGGGTTTCAGAAGTCAGTGGTTAATAGTGCTTTTCTCATGACTTTCTGTCTCTCATCTTTCTGAGTTGTTCTCTTTCAATTTACAAAAGGTTTCCACATGCTTGCTGCTCTACCTAAACACTTGGGAAACATAGCAGGGAGAGAGAGGCTGCTGAAGCACAAGATCCATTGGCAATTGTTTCCCTTGCAAGGGCACAAGAAAATGTGATTCTCTACATGATGATCACAAATTCCCAGGTCTGACTTTGGCAAAGAGAAGAGAAACTGTATGACTCTCAGCTTTACAGCCATACTTTGTCTTGCTATCATTGTAACTGGATTTAACTACTGCCAAGTTTTAGGCAAATTGTTCAGCAAGTGCCAGCAAAAGGTGTTGGTTGTAACAAGGGCCCTAATTCTGTTTTCACAATGATGAAATAAAACAGGAGTTACTTCTAAGAGCAATACCCATAGCTTTACCTTAAACTCCAGGCAAGGACTTCTGAGGTTTTGGGTTGAACAATATTTGACTGCGGCATGACAGAGGGGTCATGGTCCCTGTCTCCTCTAGAATATAAATGGGGGACTCATCCTGTGCTAGTCAAAAAACAGGCACAGATTGCTTCCCCTCTGTGCCAGCACAACCCCATTGCCTGTCTTTCATGTCTTTCAAGTACATCTGTATGATCAGCTGGAATCGGTCCAGAGTTGCTGGTGGTGGCACCACAGGGAGTGTTGCAAGGACTCATTCCAATGCCCAGAGATCCACAGGGCACAAGCAGTGAGCCATGCACCCCCAGAACAGGAACAGCTCACCCTTCCCTGTCCTGTTCTGAGGTGGAGCAGGCACATGACCCTTGGTGCAGGATGTGGTAGATGCAGCTGCAGGTTTTATGCCCACAAGACATGGGTGTGCACTTGTGATAGTGCAAAGGGCTGGGAAATACAACCCGTCTGCCATCAGTGCCATTACTTCAAGTTATTCTTCAAACTTTAATGACTGAAGTGGAGAAATAAGAGAAAGAGAATAGGGTAATAGACTTTGTCACAAGAGCAGTTCTTGGGGTTCAAACAACAGAGGAGACAGAAGAAAGAAAGTATGATTCCAATCACTGTTTTCAATATCCCCCCACGTAGCAACTGCTTCTATTGAGCCTTTTGATTGTGAAAGCCCTTCTTTCACTGCAAACAGAGTGGGAGCTCTCAGTGAGCCTTGGCTCCCAGTGGAGAAAAATACTGTGCTTTGGTCAATAACTGTGAAAACTTGTTTATACCTTGGATTTGCTGGAGTGCTGTGCTGGTCGGGGGCTTTGCTCTGCAGAAAGAGAGAGCTGCAGCTTGGCTCTTTGCCATAAGAGAGAGACTCCATTTTTCCTCTGAACTTAACCAGCAGGTCCTTACCAGCCCTTCAGTCTTATTGCCTGCAGGGCTCGAGCTCAGAGCAGAGAGGCTGGTTGAGAAAAAGTGGCCACAGACCATGAGAGCCAAACACTCTTCCCTGTCACCTCAACACCTGTGAGATCCTGACTGGCTGGTTGCAGCTGCCTTGTAGTTCCCAAGCGACATCTGGTCATCTCTGCCACAAAAGCTATTGGAATGAGCCTCCAACTGCACCACACCTCGACTTTGACAAAGTTTGTACCTATAGCTGAACTTTGCTTCTTGAACTCACTTTTAGTTTTTTAATGAATTTTTGTTGGCTTCCAAGTAGAACAAAAGGGAATTTACATTCTCTAGGAAATGTGATGAGAATGACATTACAGAAACCTGAATTTAACTTGAAAAATATGATGACAGTATATGAGCAATTTGCAAGGGAATCCCTGTGAAAAACATTTTGCTAAAGCTGACTTTTTAAAAAAATGAATTCATTAAAAACAGAGCCAAGCAGGTCCAAAGAATATGTATTGCATATCCTTAATAGAAGTTTCCAATTTTCCATAATACTTTGGAAAGATATTCAGTGCAGGAGAAAAGAGAGAAGCAAAAGACCTGCTAACACTCCAGGAGAAAACAGACTGACAAACTGCTGCACGTATTTTCAACTCAGGAATAAAATAGCAGAACAAATGTTAGCAACAGTAAAGCCACGGGAATATCAGGGACTAAAGGAGTGCTTGAAGGTACCCTTCCTCCAACTAAATGCTTTGACAAAGGATTCTAAAAGACTGATGCATGTATACACATGTATAGATCAACAACAAGAACAGCTGTGCTGTAGTATCACTGCTTTGTTATTTCTTTGTGAGGATATTGGTTATAAAGCAAAATTACAAAAAAAGTAGTGCTACTGCAGATTGGATTGCTTCTGCAGTTTTCATTATTGGTCAGGAAGCTGGTAATTGAAGGGTCATTAAGATGTGAAAATGTGTCTTAAAATAACTTGTTCAGCAAAGAGGCCCTTTTATTGGATTTCTTTCTCTGAAGACCATCTCCAGTATTTCTCAGAGCTGCAATATGGTGCAATGTGCAAGTCCTTCTGGCTCTGTTAGAATTTACTGAGTGAGCAAAACTGCTTCTTGATAGATTGAATTTAATGAACTTGCATGGAAAGACCCAATCACAGGACTAAAACAGAGCTCTCTGTGGCTGCAACCACCTCTGTACAGCTGCTGAAGGCATGACAGCTTCGTGGAGACACTGCAAAAATAGGATTCCCAGGGTTTCAGAAGAATGAAATGCTGCAAATAGCTGGCTTAGGGATTTAAAGGAAGGCCTTTAAGAGCTACCCTTTAAACTTAGTGGTACATCCAAAGAAAATCCCCTAAAAGACAAAAGCTGGAAATTTGCACCTGCCTTTATTTAAAACCAGCTTTCCAGCTTCTCTCTTCTCCCTTGATAGGAAGCATGCCTTGAACACAAAACAAATTCTAGGTATTGAGGCTTCACTGTAGCTTTTTTTGGTTTTATCCTACCCTTCAGCAACTTCAGAGCCGTGAGACATCCATGGAGTCCTTACCCCATTTGCCTCTCTGTATAAGGGTCAGAGAGGCAAACCCTCTTCCAGGCCAGTTTGGTGCCCGGTGGGGGAAGCACAGCAGGGCACAGAACAGCCACGCAGTGACTTGCTGCACCCCTCTTGGGTAGATGCTGTACCCTCCTTCTACTCCAACGTGCCCAGAGACCTTTATATGTGTGGTGTAATGATCCTGACTGCTCATGGGCTCTGGATAAACAGCATGGTGTTATATTATGGCTGCAGTGGGATTTCAGAAAGCCCTCGTGCTGTGGGGTGGATACCTCTGGGTGCAGGAGAGCACACAGAGGGAGGTCTGCTCTGTATAGACCTTCATGTCAGCAACGTGAGCTCAAATCTTTCCTATGCTCTGTGCAGGTAATTATGCCCTCCCACTGCTTTAAACAAAAATACATTCTTCTCTTTCAAACAGTCAGGTTTTGATAACTTTTTTCTACCCACCTTAGCTCATATCAATCAGGCTTTACGTAACTGTGGTATTTTAAGAAGCAACACCTACTCTGCAGAAGAGCTATTAGCAAAGGCCAACTTAAAAGGAAAAAAGGAACACGGAATGTTATGTTCTGTCTAAGGACAATATTTTCAGAAATAGCAATCAGAAGGAAAAGCTGACCTGGGGGAAAAAAAATGCCATAGAAGAACCTTGGTACTAAATAAGATTTAGTTTCGTAGAACCATTTCTGGCCTTAATTCTGTTTTCACTTTCAATGTACTACAGAAGAGGGCAGTATAAACCCAGTGTTTTGCATGTAGTAACAAGAATACTTATGTGGTCACATCAACATCGTTGAACCTTAAATTAATGTTTCTCTCAATACACTGGGGAAGAATTTATTCAAGAACAGAACCAGCTAGTTAAATCTCCTGTGGTTCACATTCAGGAGGATTTTCTAGCTTGAGTCTTTAGAAACACAGAACTGAGAGTCTTTTTTCACTCTGCATTTTCTGTGCATATGATCTGTAAATCCAGCATATAACACTGCATATGAAGTATGCACATCATAAATGCCAAACAAGCAAAATCAGGGTCAGACTTCAGCAAAGAATTAGGTCGGCAATTTCAGCACAGTGCTTTTACTTACTCTCTTAGAGATAGATAGGAAGGCTGTGACAGGAAGAGAATGATTCTCCAGGAGTCCTGCTTCAGCTGGTTTTGACCAAGTGGAACATCCAGCTGCAGGGGTGGATAGAGCAGCTGGAGGACTCCTGGTGAAAGAGCCGCAGATACTGCTTTCACATTGCAAAAGTGTTTCTGTAAGTTACCACACTAACACAAACTTGAAAGGACTGTATGAACAGAGAGGAATAGAGGTCAGTATCAATCTGGCTTGTTGTTTAAAAATTTAGGGATGCCCAACCTTGTCTGCTAAAATTACATCACCACCACAGCACCACAGGGCTGTAACACCTTCCAGCCATAATAGAAGTCATGGCTGCAGTGGCAGCATCACTGGGTCTCAGCAGGGTCTGAGAAAACAAATATAGGAGTTTTCCAGACAGATGATACTTTTAATCAACCTGGTACTATTAGAAAAAACAGACAAGCTCAAGGATATAATCATCTGTCAGGCCTTCAAGGAGTTAAGTTTTCAGAACACTTTGCACTTCTTCCTTTCCACAGCACTCTTTCTCTTACATAATAGTTCAGCTTCCCTTATATAATAGTAACTTTCTAAGATCTCCTTTTATTGCTGATTTTTTAAAATGGTTTGCATCTCTCAAAAGACAAATTTCTCTGTGAACTATGACAGGAAACATCAGACAGCTTGTGGAGGTTGTGTGTGCAGAAGGAAGGAAAAGTTTCCTCCAAAAGCTGGAAGGAAGGGGATGAAATTACTATTTATACTATCACAGGCTTAAAGTTATAATTTGACATTTAAAATGTACTCAGTGAGAAACTTGTATAAAATCAACTTTGAAAATCTAACAGGATACCACAGGGACTGTAGGTGGTTACAGTCTAATAGAGAATTTCATAGAAGCGCTTAGCAGGGATAGTGCTCTAATAAAGAGAGTCTATAAAAAGAAGTTTCTGTGAAAATCTATAGGATTTAACAGCAGAAGCGGGGAGAAGGGGGGGAGGAGAGAGAAGATGTGACTTAAGTAACGTCTGCTGAAAATTGCATGTTTTACAATTTGTGTAGGTGGACTCTAAACATTTTAATGATGCAAACGTCAGACTTGGATGTCAAGTGCCCCAAAGCATGAAATGTGGAGATGAAGGGCTGGAATTTCTGCCCATCTGTAGCAAAACTGTACTGCTATTTATAGGCTTGCTTCTCTCAAATATCTAAGATGCTTTCATTGCTTCTCACAAACAGGCATGCCTATAGCTGAATGTAACGGAGTCATCTGAGTATACTGCAGTTTTCCTCAAATTAAAGGGAGCCCAAAATCCTACCTTTTCACTATGAAAGAAGCGAGGTAGGTAGATACTTACTTTGCCTTTTGAAAAATATTGCAACTCCTGTATGAAAGGTGTTTTTGTAATTCTTGAACTTGAAGATTTTGCCAGTTTAGTGCTGGGCTTGAAATTTTCCCAAGCTCTGCCAAAATTCTCCTCCTCCACTTGCAGACTCCGCTTGCTTGTGTTTTGACAGGGAGGATCATGACTGGATTTTCTGAGGAGATCCATATTCAGAAGAGGCAGTTTTTAACCCAAGCGCGCAGTTAACCCGAGCACATCGCAGAAAACATGCTAGTTTAAATGCATTATGTACATTTACTTTGTCAGCTGTTTTTCATGGATGTCACTTGAACAGTCACTGCATAAGCAGTTTCTGGTTGATTTAGGTTTGCTGTAGTTTGAAATCCCTGTCAAATCCAAACAGTGTCTGTGAGTAAGTAAATGTGACCATCAGCCAGGCTCAGTTTAGAAAAAACGTCCTGACATTGCAGTAATTACAGTACAGAGAGAATATAATTATCTGGAATAGCTGGAATTGTGTATTATTCTCATCTTCTTAGACAAATAGGTCATGAAATTATTCAAAAGGCAGATTTGTATTATGTTTGTCACTTTTGTCAACCCAGGAATTTTTTCAGGGTGTCTAAGAAGTAAAGTTATATATTGTCACAAAATTGAGACTAAAGCGTTCAGGCACTAGAAAATGCTAATTAAAAATGAACAAGAAACACAGGAGCAAATCTCTCTCTGCCTCATTAATGCCACTTTCTATGTGCACTATAGACTTGCTAGGAGGCAGCTGTGCCACGGATTACATGGTCCTTCTCATTTCTCTGTTGATCTTTCTCACAAACCACACATCCTAGGGCCTGGGAGCTGTGTGACCAGCTTTGCCAGTCTCAGAGTGACCTGTAAACATGACTTGTCCAGATGATACACAAGATTTCTAATCTTAGCCTTATCCAGTAGCATCTTGGCCAATTTGAGGTTAAACATCTCCTCTCCCTTGTGCAATGTCCCACTCACATGGACCAGCAGTTCTCTGGGGAACCTCACTGTGCCATGCACAATATCCACAGCACCGCTCTTATCACAGCATCATTCTTCAGCCAAAACTGCTGCAAACTGCTTCTCTAACCTCCTCCTATCAGTGTGTCCTGATAGGACTTTCCTGTGTGTGGCAGGGCAGTAAAGCCCTTGGGTGTGTTTTATAATTCACCCTTCACGATGCAGCATGGGGGCCAAATTCCTCAGAGTCCTGAGAGACCCTGGCCACAACAACTTCAACTAGAAACAAACTGGTCAACTTTTTCCTACCTAAATGCTTACTATACATCCCATTAATTTAAATGATTGTAAATATAAGTTCTTCCAGGAAGAACTCTCGGAAAACAACCCAATCCTTCAGGAAAACAAAACAGACATCCATCTCTTAGCAGGTAGATTTCCCATAGAGGCTTAAAATTGTGATGTAATGGTCATAAGGGTGACATCTTACAACAAATAAGTGGAAAAACATTACACCATGACTCGGTTGACCATTAACCATTAATCAGCAGATGCAGTTGTAAATACCAAGTATCACAGTTCTCCTTCCTACTACTCTGCATCGTGATGGATGGCACGAAGGATCAAAGCCTGGCTGGCTGTACATGTCCAGACCTCAATGTACTTAAAAGTCTTGGTGAAGTCTCTAAGAAAAGGGGGCTGGCTGGGGCAATGCTGCTGAAAAAGGAAGCACAGACACGTTGAAGTTTGCACACACAGTGAGACAAGGCAGGGAAAGAGGACAAGGCAGGGAAGGAGCATCTGCAGGGCAATAGGTGAGCCTACGGCACGCGGTGACACTACAAATGCAAGTAAACACTACAAATAAAAGCAGTGAAAGCAACTTGCATTTAGGTAACATGAGTTTAGAGAATATACTCAACTATGTTCCTAAACAATACGTTGTGAATTGTTAGCTCTGCTTCACTGACAGTGGTCCTGGGGGAGTCAGAGGCGCAGGCCCCTGTTTCTTAATTCTTCAAACTTGATAAAAATGCAAAAAGAGAGCGCAGGCTCTAGAGGATGATGGTCACGGCAGCAACGAACTGCTGAAACACGCACTTTTTTCTTGACATTCAGCATAGCTCAGTAGAGGGCAGTAGCACCTCAGCTTAGTGCCAGCCTGTGCCCAGCAAAGCAAGAATTCTGGGGAAAAAATCCCCCTGTTCACAGCTGGGAATTAGTATATAAGAAAATACAAAATTGTGAATATTAACAGTAAGCAAAGTTGCTCTGCTGAAAAGAAGAAATTTCAGGTCAAAGATTAAGTTTGTGTGCAACAAGAAAAACTGGACACCTTCCTAGTTTCAACTGCAAATGCACTCTGCTGGAAAAATAAATTGAAGCACATGAAATAAACAAACCAAATAAATTTTAAAAAGAGATAAATTATCTAATTATAATTCAGTATACACATTTTGATGCGAAAGAAAGTGAAGTCAGTACTGAGCAATTAGTTAACAAAATACTGCTGTTATTCAGGGCATTTTAGAAGTAAATGGAAGTAGCTTTGACCCCCCAGCCTGAACATAGAAAGATATTTCAGGTGCTTGTTTCTCTGACTTATGAAACTTGCTTCCCTTAACGTCCAGAAAAAAACACTTTCACACTTTTCATCAGTGTCAGGCAAGTCCACCCCACACCCCCATCCCCATGAGTGTGGAGTCGCACACCATGGGTGATGCAGGTACCTTGGTGCCTCCTGGTTTGGTGTTTAGCACTGTGGGGACAGGATTATGGCCGCCACCAGGATGCCACCTGGCACGCTGCAGTGACCTCTGCCAGGCCCCAAGCCAGCCTGGCCTGGTCAATCCAGGACTCCCTGCTGGTCCAGCCTCCTGGCACTCATCTCAATCCTTAAGTCCTGAAAAGTCCGCACCACCCTGAAACACCGCTCAAAACGGAGTGCCTAGGAACAGGCTTTCCTGAAGCCAGCAAGATAACGAGGCCATTTAATCATCCAAAACTATGTGGCCTCGGCTTTGTCCCTCAAGGGTATAAACATCTCTTTTTAACCACACTTGGCAGCAATAGTCTTTCTCCTGGATTTCAGCTTTCTGAAACATTCATAGGAAAGCCAATCCTTTCATGACTTGACTGAAAATTGGATGGTACAAGAAGAAACCAACATCTTGTAGAGACAGAGCTTAAACCTGTGTCTGGGGCAACATATTTCAGTACACTTTACACTGCTGTGTCCTTTTTTGTCTAAAGGGTACCTTTTGGAGAGAGGAATCTCTCTATGCTCATGTGTCTTCACAATAAAAGGACTGAGAAATAGGAAAAAAGACAAAAAGTGTAGGAGAAAAAGATACAACCCAGAGGACATCTACAAACAGCCTTTCAGCTTGTAAAATGAGACAGGGCAGTGCTTGTTCTGCAAGTTGTGGCAAGGCTGAGGTGCGAGATCTGCTTGGAGGAGACCTGTGTTGTCAGGCCCAGGTGGATGCGAACAAAACCCAGACTTCTCCAACGGAAGCTCAAGCATAAAACCCCCAAACCAACTAGATTCTTATGAGGTTAGCTGGCATTTTATGAGTACTAGTGATTGGCCATAGTCTTCTAGACAAGCATCCTGATGCCTAAGTCTCTGCATGTTTAATGCAGAGCCTGGAGGATTTGTCTCCAAAGCATCAGTACCAAGGGGGGAAGGGGCAGTAACCATGTCCCAGAGGATCCCTCAGATCCAGCTTCCCACCACACTCATATTATTCTCCTCAAACCTAACTACCACCAAATGAGCCGAGGCCTCAGCTTGGACATTAGGTCTGGTCCTGGAAGCTGTACTTCAGGGAGGATATAGGTGAGGTGGTGTGGGAGCAGAGCTGAGCCAAAGAACGACAAAAGGCTGGGAAATACAGTCTGTGAGGAGCAACCTCAGCACTGTTTACTGAATAAAAACCACTGAGGAGTACTGAAAACAGACCCAGAAACTCTGTGAAATGTGTAGAAAAATACCCATTTCAGAGGGATGCTGTAGAAGATCTCCCAAGGCCCTTTTCCAGGGTAACATTGTACAATTCTATGAAATATCAGGTTTAGAGATCAAGCTAGAGTAACAAGGGCAGCAAAGAAAACAGTCTAATAGTTTTATCTGGTTTTTACAGTCAAGGAAATTGGAAGCAAGGACCTAATCCCTTGACTCTGAGGTATTGCAGTTTTCAGATGGAAAATTCTCACAAAACCCCCTGCAACAAAACAAAGGCATGTTGTGCTTTAGCCTGGGTGCCAGTAAATACATTTGAGTTGCCACTCTTAGGTTTCTCAATGTATGGGATGGAATTTCCTCTTACTCCCTCCAATGGCATCCCTGTGTCACCCAACCACAGCCCCTGATCTGTTTGCACAGTGCAAACCCAGGCTCTAGCATCAGGGTGTTTCAATGAGTGACACGGGCAAATATGCCAAAGCAAGACCAAAGGCCCAGGGTAAGAATAATCATCAGCCTGGTCTTCAGCTTGCCTTGTAACCCTTTAAAGGTGTTAGCAAAACTAACCTGAGCATCACATGCACAGGCCAGCCCACAGGTTATCAGGACCCTGCTTGTTATCAGGATCCTCTCTGTTTGTATTGGTCCTATCACAGTGATGGCTGAGTCACGCTGGGATATTAAAAAGAAATAATTTAGTCAGTAAACTTCAGGGAAAAGGAAAGATATCCCACCAAAAATCAAGGCTCCATACTCCAGCAAGACAAGCAAGCCTAGACCACGAAGAGGACAACTGCTCTACTTCTGCCCCATGCTTGAGTAGCAATGCCTAGAAGGAAGGAAAACATCAGCGAAGCCAAGGAAAACGGGCACGCTGTGGGTACACAATGCAAAAGCACAAAGTCACTCCCTTTCTCTGTGTGCCTGTTTGTTTCTGTTGCACAGTTAATTCTTCATGCTGACCTTCTAAGGACAGGCACATTAGGGAATTTCAGATGGTGCTGTAATGTCTTGGCCATTGAAAACTCTTCCTTATTTTGTCTGAAATGTTCTGTGGGTGCTTTCTTTAGCAGCTTTATTGGCTCTGCTGCAGATTGTTTTTGTGCTGGCTTGCAGGAACATCAGGTAGTTTTGGCGGGGAAGATTATTTTTGTTATTTTTTATTTTAGAATCACTAATTTGATAACAGTAACTAATTTGTCAGTTATTATATTCCTAGTGATCCCCCATTCTCTTATTTTCTTAGTCCCACTGTTCATACTGTCATGGTGAGCACTATATAACTGTGGAGAGAGAACACAGGCTGAGAAATAGGTGAGGTGAGAGTTTTCCCATTCCTAAATTCATGGCCAATTACTGAAAAAATGAAAATAACCTTCCAGGGATGTTGCAGAACTCTCCAAAAGGTCCATGTGGTGCTGGTGAGAAACTGCGTGTGAACCCAGCCCCAGGGGTGAACAGCTCCCAGAGTACTGGAGGGAGGAAAATTTCCAGTCCTGCCCTCTTCCCTTGCTCTGAAAGGCTTTGTAGCATTGCTGTCCTTCCTGTGGCTTCCTTCCCCTAACTGAGCAGCTGCCATGACTATCCCAGACACTTGACACTGGACATTAATTCTGTGTTTGAGCAGGAAGCCATGATCTCCAATGCCCATCTCTCAGCCTCGTGGGCAAATCCTAATGGCCATTTTTCATTCAGGTGAAGGAGACCAAGGAGCATCCTAAGGACGCCCTGATCCGTGAGAACCAATGCGTGTTAGCCATGACTACCACCTCTTCAGTGTCTTCCTTTCCAGTTAAATGAGCATGCTGCTCCAGTACCTAGTTCTGGTTTAGCCATATATGGAGGAAATGTTGTGTTTCCTTTCAGGTGGGAGCTCATTAGCCCTCCTGCTGTGTCTCCTGTTCTCCCTCATTGTTTGTCAACCCTTTTTCCATGAGGCTTTACCCTCCAAGGAAGTCTGAACCCTGCTGTGCTGGAGTTTCTTGCTGCTGTCTGCCCTCTGAGCCTCCACGTTATACACTTTGTAGGTCAGTTAACACAACCTTATCACCTCCAGTTTTCAGAACTGTTGGAACTGTTCTACTATTTGCACCACATTTTGGTCTTAAAAGTGGCTATTTAAGACCAGGCCCGTCCTCCTTGAAAAGCAGCCAGTGTCCATACTGTTCTAGCCTGCCAGCATTCCCCAAATCTACTGCTTATTCTTCCACCCAGACTTCATTTTTATTTCTCTTCCGTTTTAAAACTTTGTAAAACTTAAAAATAGTTCCCTGCAAGTTCAGAGAAAAAGCTCAAGCCAAAAAAAAAAAAAAAGTTGCAACAACAAATCAGATAAGATGAGAACAGAAAGGGAAAGGGGGGAGGGCATGCCACAAATTATATCACTGTCAACATGGAAATGCTTAAAGAATGCATATTGAGAAACAACAGGAATTAAGAGGCCACAGCTGTGTGATGAGAAGTGATAAGAAACTGCCATCCTTTAATAAGAAATCCTAGGAGACATGCTTTAAATGCCCCTTTACCCCAGGCCTCCCAATCTCCAAACAAACAGTACCTGCAAAAAAAAAAAAAAAAGGAGAGAGAGAAAGAAAAAGTCATCATAATGAAAAAGAAACCCTCTTGTTCTGGATGAAACAAGAGTTGAGCTGAATCAATGAGCAAATAAAATACATATGGTAAAGGCTTTTGAGACCATCAATGGAAAAAGGTGGAAGAAAAGAGGAGAGGGTGGTGGTGGTAAATAACAATATCAACTCTGCAATTGTTACTAGTCTGTCAACAAACATACTTTGGGATTTTCTTGTTAAGCCAGAGGGATAGATAGTGGAAGTAGAGGATTTCAACCTTTCACGTTTATTTGAAGCTGTCCACACCCTTTGACTAAAAACACACACAAACTTTCATGTTGGAGGAGTCTTAGGTAAATGTCTGTTTTAGCAGACATTTGTTTGCTTGATTTTTTTTAAGGGTTTTTTTGGGGTTTGTAGGGTTTTTTTTGTTTGTTTTGTTTTCTTTTGCTTTGGTTTTGGTTTTTGTTTTTTTGGTGGGTTTTTCTTGTTTTGTCTGCTGTGCAAACTTTTCACATAAAAGACAGAGAAAAGCACTTTCACTCCTGCCAGGTCTTAAAAATACCATCCTTCTGGTTATCTATTTGTTTTAAGCGCTGTGCTGGGTACCTGAGCGCTTTGCAGAACAATTTAAACGCAAATACATCTCTACTCTACAGGATGTTCTTTCAATTGTACATTAGTCTAGTCTCTTCTGGATTGTCTGTAACATTGCCAGCTTTAACTGTGAGTTGGGAAACAGTTCATGGCCTAATTAAAAGCCCAGCTTCTGGGCTCTTGGGACAGTGTGCTATTTAGTTTCCCTTTAGAGAAAGGATGCCAGCACAGATGTAAGGAAAAGCCTGGAAGTGCCACATGAATGTACCCAAGAGACTGGAAAGCCAGAACATAATTTAAGAAGTATCTCAAATTCTTTATAATATTTACAATAATGCCACTGACGATTTGTGAAATGCCAGGGTTGGCAAGAATGAGATTGCATAACACCCTAAAGGTTTAAGTGTTGATTGAAATAAAACAATTAACAATAAGAAATGATAATAAAAATTAAAAACAGTAGAAAAGAAATATTTGGCAAGAAATTGAAACTGTAAACATACTACTCTGAATTTCACATTTTTAATTTAAATTGCTTGAATTGCTCTAAATACTGTAAGAAAAGAAAACCAGAGCTTTGAAAGAATGAAGCTATTGAATTAGGTAAGTATCTCATTAGCACAGGCTGATTTTCAGAGGCAACCAGGCCTGTCTGTGACAGCAACGAAGTGCATTACACTGGAAAACTGAGACTTGTAGTTAGGGGTGCCGGCACAGGCTCTGGTACCAGTGTTACCCACTTGTTATAAACAAACAAACAAAAACAAACAAACAAACAAATGTCTTTTGGTGGAAGTTAACTTCCTTCCCCAGTCACACAAGCTGTGCTCAGGTTATGTAGGCAAATATTTGTTATTTGATAAGGGGTTATGATCTGCTGACCTTGGAATTAGTCTTGATTGCCAGTAAAGCAGAGTTCCTAAAAGATGTTGTTACAAGCAGGGAGCCAAACTGGTCAAAAGTTTCCTGTGTAGTTTATGTCAGGTTGCTCTGAGGTTGGTTGTTTTTTTTAACTTTATGTTCTCCAGAGAGCCATGCTCTGGTGGTTGGTAGGAACTACAGATCAGCTGGCAAGATCTAGGCATCAGCTACACCTTCGGATGTCCCTGAGCTGAATGCCTGGGATGGTTGGTGAAAAGGGTGCCCTGCAATTCTCTCACCCTGTGGGCAGGACTAAGGGGATGAGGAGAGCAAAAGGTCAGACCTTTGTATGAACAGACAACCAGATAGGCAATCATGATGCTTGTCATGATTGTTTGCTCCCAGTCTGCATCCTCTAATACGCCCCTGAGTTTGGGAGTTTAGGTTTATTATAAAAGCACTGGTGAACCACTGTAGGTCAGAGTTTGCAAACTCCTGCACAGGATCAAGCCATTAAACCCTGGCTGCAGAATGCTCAAGGGTGGGATTGTGCCATGTCTTATGTGCTTGTGTGACCTCAGATACATGCAAAAGCAATCAAGTGAAAAAACGAGAGAATGTCAGAGACCCAAGTCTTGAATAAAGACAGCTGCTCTGCTGCTTTCGGGAAGTCATTCTCCTCATTACTCACATGTACAGCATGCTCAGAAACATTTCTCAACCTCAGAAGTTTCATATATTCACTCTAGGAATGCAGTCATCATCTTCCTGGGTACACATTTCCAGTTTTCCAGTAAGAAAACCAATAGGAAATGGAGCAAGTGATCATATCTGATAAACCTGAAAGCTGCTGCAATGAACAATGCTGGGGCGTCAAAACTCTTCAGTGCCTGCCAGAAGGTGGCCAGTGGGTTAGTAGAAATAGGGCTCTACCAGCAAGGAGATGAGCATTCGTCCTTCATACAGCAGAGCTTGCTCATTACTAAACTTACACAGAAAAAACCAGAAAAGTCGATTTTTTCTCTTCTTTTTAAAAATTTCCTTTGTCCACCTCCGCATTTTCTGCTTTATGCAGCCTGGAGGGCATGGTGTACTGTGTCCAAACTGCATCTAACACTTTAACCACAACTAGGCTGTTAAAAAATAAAAATAAGCTCAGATCCCTATGCTTGCTCACACTAGATCTATGCATGCCAAGATTTTTTTAAAGTGAGTAATACTTTGAAGAACCTTTGGTTTCCAGTTTTTTTAATGTGTGCCACCTCTCTCTAATCCCCTTCCCACACTTTGGGGTATCCATCCCTTAGATTGCATAGAAGCTCATATCTCCCAGCACTTGGGGGTTATCATAGTCCACGGGTGTCCAGATCTGTAGCACCTTCTCCTCAATATATACAGACTGCTGATGAGGCTCCTTTAAAGTGTCAGTGACACAAAGTAGTACTTGAATTGGGATAAAGACAGAGGTGAAGGAATCAGATAAATTTTTCTGGGCATGAGGACCCATACAGAAGGTCTTGGAGAGGGTGGATGTGAGGAGATATGCAAAGAGTGCAGCAGATGCCAAGATCTTTCTCTCCTAAGGGAATAGCCTGCACCAAAGGATTTTGCCAAACTGGTATGTGAAGTGGTGGTGCCTGGGACAGGTGCCTTCCTCTGGCTTCTTCTTTCTCGGTGGCAGGAGCTCTTAGTGATCATGCAATGATGACAGCGAGGCCCAGCTGGAGCCCTGCAAACACACTCCTGTGCAAGCACTCTGCCCAAACCAAGTTTCTGCTCAGGACAGTGTCAATGCATGTCGAAATTCAACAGGTGGCTAAAATGAGTGAAAGTGCTCATAAGAGCAGTAGGAGGGGATGTGAAAGATGTCTATCAAAGACAAATATTTTATCCCTCAGCATCTTCTTCAAATGTTAATTATATGTTCCCTTAACTTCTCTTCTTGAGTTTTATTTATTTGAAAACAACACTGTACTTCAGGATGCCTGGTTGGTTCCTCACTGCTTGGAGGGAGAGTAGATTTTGCCTACCCAAGCAAAGTATTTCCCTTGTTCTGAGGCCAGGAGATCTTCTCCTGTGAGGCAGACACAGCAAATTGAACAGGACCAAGAGCAGACTGCTTCGTTTAGGACACTAAATTTTTAAAGCAACTTACCTACTCTAGAGCCCAGCCATATCTTGGGAAGGGGGTAAATTCTTTCTCATGACCACAATCATGGCGAAGGAGGGGGTGAACCAGAGCAAGAGCCTGCTGAGGCTTTTTATCAGCCCCTGAAGGCTGGTTTCATGCCCCCCACATTCTTCTGGGATGCTGATGGAGTCTATACACCCACAGACCAGGCTCCTGCCAGCAAAACACCAGGACAGAGCAACCCCCTGAAGGATTTCAGCTGTGTCTCCCATTTTCCTCTTCCAACACCTGCTGGATGGTCCCTCCCTCCCTCTCATGAGCATATCACATCTTGACTGCAAATTCCTCCAAGACGTCTCCATACTGATAAAGTCAAACCTGAATTTAAGGGATAGCATACTGCCACTTTTCACAAGTCCCAGTAAGCCCTCTGGGCTTCTGTCATGCATTTATTCATCTTCCACCTGGTATGATGACATAAACAAATGCTCATGTCTGAAGGAGGATATTTTCCAGCTTCCAGACTCCACTGTGGCCTCGGCAAGTCTCTAACTACCTGCAATGTTTCCAACATGTCCACATTGTCACTGGTGGCCACGCCAAAAGCCCCTGAACCTTTTATGCTCCTTATGGCAGGAGTGCAGCTGATCACAAAGGTAGGTCCTCTTCAGTTCCAAGATGTGAGCAGCACTAATTTATTTTAAACACAGCTTTTCTGCATGACCGGCAGCTTGCATGAGCAACCTACTTTCAAAATGTTTGTAGCCCAAAGAGGGCTAGCAGCTAGGTTTTCAGTTTGCAGCCTTCAATGAAACAGGAAGCAAGAGATCTGCTGCAAACATCCCCCTTGATTTTGGGGCAGGTCTGAGCCATACAGATTTAATTGCTTATTGACCCTGATATTGTGAAACCTGAGTCAGGAACTAGAAATGGGACCTAAGCACCACTGAGACAGCTGCCCTTTGCAGAATCACATTGTTCGCAGCCCTGTTGCACGGACCTGCCTCGGCACAGGCCAGCTCTCATGCAATTTAAAGGATCGGGGAATTAGCAGAGAATGGACCCTGAACTAATGGCTGCTTCCCAGAACTTTCCTAGTTAGCTGGCGCGGGCGGTGATTGCCCTGTATCGCTGCTCTGTTCCTCTCTAAGGGTTGAGCACATCCATTGTTTGGCTCGTGCCACTCCCCGCTTCAAGGGGGCAGCTGGGCTGCTGCGGGAAGCGCCCAGAGCAATGTCCCAGGTCCCTGACAGGCCCTCCTGATTTCCACCCCTGGCTCTTTTGTTGGCTTTGCATGGCGGCAGGCGGCTGCGCGTGCTGCGTGACTTTCTACATGCCGGGGGATACTTCAGATGACATGATGGACGTTCCTTCTTTGAACTCAGCCCAAGCCCATGCCAGAAAGGCCCGTGATAGATTCCCCGTGCCATCCTGCAAAACAGGCTGAATTATAGCACCTTTTAACCACAGCCCAGGGTAAACAATACAGCCTGTACCACGGCTCATAAACAGTCCTCATTATTACAAAGGGCATTTCAAACGCGGTGTGCTACGGCTTGACCTTAAAAGCTATAGACAATCTAGCGGAGCACAGACGGTTTCATAAAGTACAATCACTTCCTGCAATTCTTGGGGCAGTGCAGCCGGAGCCGTGCAAATCCTGTTTTCCCTGCATTGTTTCCTGCATGTGAATATCATCAGTCTACTGGTGCTTGTAACCATGGCACTCGTTACACAGGAGCAGGGAGACTTGTGATAAAGCCATCCAGGACTCCAAGGATTTGCATTGGGCCAGCAACCTTGGGTGGACAAGGCAGAGCTGCCAGCATTCACTTCAGAAGATCAAACAAGGAAAATATGCAAAAGAGAGGTGCTCTAAGAACAGCTACTGGGTAAAACTGCAGTCAGACCCAGGTTTAGGTCAGCCAGGATGGTGGGAGCACAGCGAACCCCTCCCCGCTCAGTGGGAACACTGGCTGTGTTTGGGGAAAGCCTTTGCCCCTGCCTGAAGGTCCACTTGCCTGAAAGAACATAGGGATACTCACAACAACATCTGCACAAAGCAGGAGCACATCTGTGAGAGGTGCAGAGGTCAGGGAGGATCACACCTCTCCACCTTAGTCACCTCTTCATTTCCCTGCATATAGGAAAAAAAAAGCATTGGACAGAAGTACTACTGCAGAAGATGTAACTGAAGGTAGACCCTTGGCAGTATAATCAGTTTATGCTCTGGATGAGATTATTAATGACTCTCTGATTTATTCAATATCTCTGGAGGGTTATCCTGTTTCCAGACAACACCAGGACAGTACCTGCCTGACATGTTCAGGACTGCCAAACATTTCAAACATTACATTTTTACGGAGGAGTGCATGTGAGTGAGCGCACACAATCACACATTTGACAAATAAAAAGCTGATGGGCTGCCCAGCAGGCATCTGGCCATCATCAGACGCCTCAGTGCTTTGCAGTCTTTGCCACATTTGGGAACTAAAGCATCAGCAATACCCTGCTTCGTACTTGAAGGTACCTGATCAACAAGATGTTGGAGGTGTAATTGCCCCATAAAAGGTTTAATTTACAGACTCCTGCATCCCATAATGAAACCAACAGCGCCAAGCCTGACCTTGCACAGACAGAACCAGGCAGAGGTTACTGCAAATCTCGAGGCAAGTAAAGGCTTGATGATGGGGAAATTTTAGATGAGTAATTAATCAAAGAGGGCTGGACACAGTTCATTGTGTTCTTTAAATACTATAGAAAAAAGCCTGTTTCCAATTAAGGAGGGTGCTTGTCTGGGGCAGCAGTGCATACTTTAGTCCTGGTGCCATTGAGCAGGCAGGAATTGAATTCAAGCTTTAAAATGTAAGGCAAGGGGTATGATGATGGTCACAAAATGATTACACTCTTGAAAGAGTAAAAACCATAAAATGAACATGTGTAGAAATGGTAAGTCAGGTCTCACAGGAAGAAATTCTGGGGAACAGTTAGTATTCAAGCCTACCTTTGGACAGCCACAAAGCAGTCCAAGTTGCAGAAGAGGAAAGCAGGTATAGTTGAAGAGAATAGGACAGCATCAGCAGCTTATGGAGGATTACCACAAGGAAGAAAGGTTATCAAGGAAGTTAATGTAGAAGTGGAAGCACAGACTTGTGCTGGTGAATGAATATAGAGGAATAGCACAGGCATGTAATACAGAAGGAACAGCAACTAGCAAGTGGTGTGAAAGCCTCCCAGATACCCAGAATCAAGCAGACAACACAGGAGAACACATTACTTATTGCATAAACAGGAGAAATAAGGGCTGAAAGAAAGAAGGCTGTTCAAGTCTTCGTAAAAAAGTTAACTGTGAAATTGATTTAGCAGATGATAAAGGCCAAAGCTGAAAAAAACAAAAAGAAGAGAAGAATTACCCAAACAAATTTTAGAAAGATAATGTTTTCAAGTCTATGAGGTCTGATGAAACTCACACTAGTGTAATTAAGGAACTCATCAGAACAGACTGAGCTATTAGTGATTATCTGAAAGAATTCTAGGTTTAAAGGGGATGTCCCAGAGGGCTGGAAGATGGCAGAGAGAGGACCTGTATTTATAGAAAGGAAAAAGGAGGAGCCAGGGAATTCAAAACTAATCTGCCTAACTTTGATAAATGGAAAGATAATAGAATGAATAATTAAATAACCAGGTTATAACCCCAAGAGAACAATATGCTGACAAATATCAGCAAATGCAGAGTTTCAAAATATTTTTTTATTTTTAACAACATGGCATGTCAGACCAATTTACTTGGTGAGTAGCCCAGTAATTAAAAACGAGGCAGAATGCCATTTTCCAACACAATATTCTGAGAAGTAAAATAGGAAAATATGATCTTGGTGAAGTCACATTCACCTGAACATGCTACTGTGTTAAAAACTGCACTTGGAGACCAGGTCTCAGTCATTCACTGTCAGGGCAGGATGACATTTAAGGAAGTCCTTCCTGTATTTCCTTCCTCTCTATTCACCTTATTCATGAGAGGCTGGGACTGACAGTGAATTCAGCTCTTACAGCATTAGCTGTAAAGCTAGAGGATGATCCAAACTGAGGAGGCAGTTCAAATCTGCAGCTTGAAATTCAGCAAAGATGAGGTATTATTGCATGCCAAATAAAGTAGACCTAATAAGCAGAGAAGTGGCAGCACACCAAGAAGTGATCTTGGGGATACAGAGGACCAGAAACTAAATGTGCACACGGAAAAGAAAATGAATCTTTTTTTCAAGGTGTATCAATAATAGGGATGGATGTGAAACACAAGGAAATTTGCTTTCTCTGTGTGTATAAGATAAAAAAGAAAGAGAAAAAATTAAGACACTGGGAGGACATTGGCTTGGCTCCCTGCTTGAAATGAGATCAATTCCCCAGTGAGTTCAGAAGGGAGAAATGGCAGTGATATGTGATGTGAAATACACATTATCCAAGCAAAGGTTGGAGAAACCATCTTTGTTCAGTACAGAAACAGGACCGGGGGAGAACAAGAGAGATGCTGTCAGTCCTGCAGCAAGCAAGAAGGGTGTTACAGCAAGAAAAGAGCTTAGTTGTTCTCTGTGTCAAGGAGAGTTTTGTTTATTTTGCACAAAGATATTTTGAGCTAACAGCCTGGGGGAAAAGAGAAAAAAAAAGGGAAGAAAACCAAAACCCAAGGCCCAAAATAAAACTCAAAACTTTCTCATTTGAAGGATAGTTGGAACAAGGTACCAGAGGAGGCTGTACAAATCCTGTCGTTGGAGGACTGTTAGTGAAACAGATGTCAGGGCTGCTGTAGATCATCTCTTGAGGTCCTTTCCAGCTCTGCTTTTGTATGATCTTGCAGAGTAATTAAGCCTCTGTTTAACATTATGCACATAAGTGACTTGCAAAATAGGCAGTGTTCCAACCTGAGCACATGTTTAATTGCTTTGCTGGTCTGAGGCCCAAGGTATTTCTGGAAGGTGTTAATTTATTCAGAAAATTCTTGCTAGCAGCTATTCCCCTATGCACACTGACACCTGCAAAAAAATAAAAGCAGTATTCTTCTGTTTCCAAGCTGCTGCATTCCTTTCAAACCATCCTGCCCTCCTCTGATAATACTAAGAAAATAAAAGATTCTCTGTTTGCAACCTTATTTACTGAACAAAATTATTTCCTCATGTGCTGTAGCTACAAGAGAAACATGAAGTCACTGAAACCATAAGATGAATTATATCAATAAAGCATTAGGGATGCAAAATATATACATGAATGTATTTACAATTCACTCAAAACCATATATAATACATACAGACATCACACACAATAACATACTCCCCTGAGCCTTGAATGGCTGGAAAATCTCTTGTCTTACAGCAGCAGGACCATTACATTTCGTTCCTAGCATATATCTATGTTTAACCTCACTGTGCCTTGTCTCTGAGGCAGCTGGCACGTGGCGCCTCCACTGCCATGAACAGGAAAACAGGTCATAAAGCAGAGTTAAAGGATCTTTGGGGAGCTGAGACATACTGAGATGCAATTGACTTTCCCAGAGCTAGATAACCTCTTCCTGGGCACACAGGGCCGAATCCCATCAGCACACAGTGGTGGCTGCATGGGGAGGTTGGGAATACCAAGTGCAGCTCAAATACCAACAAATCCTCATTCTTCTGTTGCTGGGGGTTTTGTATGTGTGTGTGTGTGTGTGTGTGTGTGTGTGCATAATGCATTGTTGTTCAGGAGTATCAGAGCATCAGTCACGATTCAGGTCTTCCCAGTCTGTGCGAGGTGTGCAAACACACAACAAAGGAAGGAGCTCTGCCTAAAGCTTTCCAAGCCGAATGCAAGATGAAATACCAGGGTCAGATGAAAGGAAGGCAGGGAGGAACAAAAGGAAACTTTAAGCCTGGTTGCACTAATATCTAAGAATTGCTGTTGCTTACAGAGCTGAATTTTATCTCTTGAGAGGTTGCTTGTGGAATGGGATGAGAAATGGACATCCTTGTCTAAAGATTTTGGTGGGAAGGGGAATTGCCAAGAGAAGCTCCCCATGCCCAGGAAGTCAATCAATCAGGTGTTTATATTGCTGGCAAGAAGCCTTGTTTCAACCCCTCACTGCAAAGCTGGCAGTGAAGGGACTTAAATCTGGTGCTACAACAAACCACAAGATTCAACTGGATCTGGCAGGGCTTGGACATTCCAGAAAAACCCAGCAATCAAGGTGGAGCTCATAGACTGGGGGGAGATTTTCAATTCAGTCACACTCACTGCAGCTCAGTTTCTTCCAGACCCAGATCCGTCAGAGGCTCCTGCCCTGCATTTCTTTGGCCAGAGATGGTGGTGGATGCCAACAGCTCCTCGATGGGCTAGGCCCTGTCCTTGCTTCTCCCCCTTTCACTGGGAAATTGGGAAAAGGGAAGGGAAAGATTTATGGTAAAGAGGGTCCCTTTTCAACTGCAAGCTGGCTCCTGTGAAAAACTTGATGGCCATGAGTGGGGGACTTTACACTTTATTTCCTTGACAGAAACAAAAATTTCCAGGTTTTTTGAGAACATTTTAACAGCAATACTAAAATATTGTGTTCGAGTTCAATTTCTAAGAAACTTTAAACTGAATTTAAAAGTTTGTTTTTCTTCTGGTTTCCTGCTGATAGGATGAAATATAAGGAGTTTTTTTAGCAGTTGCCCTTTTACTGTGAACTTTCAGATATGCAGCTTCACTAATGAGATTTCTCTTTGTGAAGCTGTAGTGTTTTAATTCTGATAAAATGAAAATCCCATCATTAATTTTAAATCTGCAGAGCATATGAATGACTGTTTTCCTAAAAATACACATTTCTGTCAAGTCATTCATTTTTTATTTTGAGATACTTACGTTTTCCAGCTTTCCTGCTGACACATAAATTGGTATTTTCCCAGCAGCTCCCCTCTGAACAAAATTTCTCATGCACCATTCAGTCAGGCAGTTTCAGTTTGTAAGGTCTAATCCTTTAATTGTTTCATAGATGAAAATTCCAATAACATGCGATTAAATCTCTGACACATATTCGTTATTATTTCCTTATCAGTAATATTTACTGTTTATTCTAGAGCAAATACACTCCCAGAGCACCCAGACTACAATACACGAGCTCCTTGAAGGTTGTCCTGTAGACAACATGTTAACTTTGTCTCTCAAAAAGGCCCACCAAAACCTTGGGAAAACCTTAGCATTACCTCCCTGGTGAACCCTGCTTGTCCATGCTACAGGGCCCAGAAAATCCCCAAGTGCAGTCTCTTGGCTGATTTCAATCGTGTCAGTGAGCAGCATCTGCCAGTCCTTCCAGTGGACACCAGCCATGGCTCTGCAGACAGGTCTCAGGACAGAAGTGGACCAGAGCTGGACATGGATATGGGCAACACAATGAGTCTACCTCCTTACACCTAAAAATCAAGTGGGCAGAACATGGAAAGGTTGAGAAAGCTGGTCTGGTCTCATAAACCAAAACTGAAGAGAACTGCTGGCAATATCTGGGGCTTTCTCCCAAAGGGAGACCTCCTATGCTTGCCTGTAGAGGCAGGGCAGGAGCTGCAGGGGGGCAGAAGCCTGCTCTTCCACTTCCAGTCACTCTTTCCTCCTAGCTGGCCCATCCAACTGAACATGATGCCATTTTTCTCTCACTGCCTTTCCTCCTCCTCAGTAAATAATTTTTCTGTCCCCTCTTTCATCTTTTTGGCTGAGAACATGAGTTGTCCAGAAAAGGTAAGGACATCTGCTTGGACCTCATCACTAATCCACTGCAAGATTAGTAGAAATTTAACATTCACAGGCACAACACTGCTCACAGGGAAGCTGAACACCAAAATATCCTTAGTATACTTTTGAAATTCTACTGGAAAAAAGAAATGAGCAACTTCAAGAGCACCAGATCTGCTGTGATTCTTTGCGTGGTGGAGAACAGGCAAAAAGAATGTTATAAGTGGAGATGGCAAGGGAGATTAAGAAAAGGTGGGGGTGTTTTCTTGGAAAAGGCAGTAGGTTAAAACCAAGGCTTTCCTTAGGGACCTATTGTTTTTTTGCTTGCTTTTGATGAAGAACACAGAAAGCATTTTTTTTTCTTGGGTGCAGAAAAGAATCTCTAGTCTAGGGAGGCACACCCTAGGATGGTGAATGGGCTGGTGGAAGGAGTGCTCTTCCTCTTCCAGATTACGGACCACTTCTCAAGTGAAGTCTGAGCTGTTGGCTATTGTGCAGTGTGTACTTTTTTTTCCCCCTTTCTTTCCCCATATTATTATTTTTTTTTATTTTTGGCAAAAACAATTGAGTCTTGGTTTTATTGCACTTTGACACAAGTGTCAACACCTTGAAATATTTTGCAAAATGAAATTCTTGCTGCTCGCCCAGCCCTATAATCAACACTCCAAGGTTTCCTCAGACGCCCGTCTTACCAGAAAGTCTGGAAATCCTTAGGCTAAATGATGAACTAAGATACATGTGCTTGCAGAGGAAAGTTGGCACATAGTGCCTCAAACCCCAGTTTTGTGGGGAAGCAACACTTCAGGCAGGGAAGCTGTGAGTGCCTGGTGAAACCCTAGTCCTAGAGGCCTTGTCCTGGTTGACTCCCCGTGAATTCAGTCCAGTAACTGTTTAAGCAAACAGCCCAGCAACCCTGCACCACAGAGCATATGGGAGAGGTAACTGAGCGAGTGTGATAAGGGAGGGGCAGCGAGGGCAGGGAAATCCTGTGTGCAGTTATACAATCATAGAATCATTTAGGTTGGGGAGGACCTCTAGGATCATTGAGTCCAGCCACAGCACTGCCAAGTCCACCACTAAACCATGTCCCCAGGTGCCAGATCTACACGTCCTTTACATACCTCCAGGGATGATGACTCCCTCAATTCCTCAGGCAGTCTGTTCCAATGTTGGACTATCCTTTCCATGAAGAAATTTTTCCTAATATTGAATCTAAACCTCCCCAGGTGCAATTTGAAGCCATTTCTGGTCCTGTCACTTGTTACCTGGGAGAAGAGACCAACCTTCACCTGGCTACACCCTCATTTTGGGGAGCTGTAGCGAGTGATAAGGTCCCTCCTGAGCCTCCTTTTCTCCAGGCTAAACACCCCCAGCTCTGACAGCTGCTCCTCATATGACTTGTGCTCCAGACCCTTCCCCAGCTCTGCTGCCCTTCTCTGGACCTGCTCCAGGACCTCAATGTCCTTCTTGTGGTGAAGGGCCCTAAACTGAACACAGAATGTGAGGTGTGGCCTCATGAGTGCTGAGTACAGAGGGACAATCACTGCCCTGGTGATAAGTAGTGGTAGTGCCACTACTGTGGTCCTGCTGGCCACACTATTGCTGATACAGGTCAGGATGCCCTTGGCCTTCTTGGCCACCTGGGCACATGCTGGCTCATGTTCAGCCACTGTCAACCAGCAACCCCAGGTCCTTTTCCTCCTGGCAGCTTTCCAGATGCTCTGCCCAAGACTCGAGTGCAGGGGATTGTTGTGACCTTATTGAACCTCCTACCATTGGCCTCAGCCCATCAATCCAGCCTGTCCAGATCCTTCCACAGAGCCTTCCTGCCCTCCAGCAGATCAACACTCCTGCCCAACTTGGTATCATCTGCGAACTGACTGACAGTGCACTTGATCGCCTCATCCAGATCATAGTTAAAGGTATTAAACAGGGCTGGCCCCAACACTGAGTCCTGGGGGACACCACTTGTGACCAGCCACCAGCTGGATGTAACTCCATTCACCACCACTCTCTGGGCCCAGCCATCCAGACAGTTTTTTACCCAGCAAACAGAATCACAGAATCACCAGGCTGGAAGAGACCTCTAAGATCGAGTTCAATCCATGCCCTACCACCTCAACTAAACCATGGCATGAGTGCCACATCCAGTCATACAAACAGTACATCCATCTATGCCATGAACATCCAGTTTCTCCAGGAGAACGTTGTGGGAAACTGTGTCAGAGAATAAATTCCAGGTAGACAAATTCCACAGCTTTTCACTGATTTGCTCAGGTTACTGGTTGTTTTCCAGCAAAAGCCATGATGAGCTGCAACCCACCTGTTTGAAGATGCAGCCTTCCTACCTTGCATCCAGGACACTTTTAGGGGACAGGAACAGTTATCTACATACACAACTCTTCATCAAAAGGTGCATCTATTCAACTTTTTGGGTTCTGAATGCCTGAATGGGAGCCCTCACCTTTGCCCCTTGCTGTGATGATGGGCTTTCATTCCTGGTATTGGGATGCAGCCTCATCCAGTGAGGCTGATGGACACCCAGGGACACATGCACTCTCCTCTGAAGGATTTCTTTTATTGTTCTTCTACCCTTTTTTCCCCTTGTTTTGTTATTCTTACCATATAATGGAGAAGTCCTTCAGACAGAGCCTGCCGGAAAAGCCAAGACACATTCAAATGCTCTCTTTTCATTGTTCCCAGAAGATTAATGACACGTAGGCCAATGGGCCCGTAGCCCTGTTCCCGTAGCCTGCATGCCAAGGGGGAACAAATGAAAGCATGTAACTGGAATTTCCACTCAGCTTGTCTCAACAGCACATGAAAAGCTAGGACAAATCAAATTACAGCTACAGAATACAACAAAGAAGTTGCCCTCTCAAAATAAACAAATAAGCAAATGAATAGGAGAGTGGCCCCAATTTAATTGGTGAAGTCAGGCAATGATAGCTGTTTCACATCTGGGCTGTTCTTTCATTTGGCTGGAGGCTACCTTTTCATGCCTATACTAAACTCCAGCCGCCAGTGAGGATCTGGTGGACTTAAAATGTTTTTCAAGCTGGACAGCCTGCTGCTGGCTTCCCATGGCCAGCTCCCCATGGCTGCTCGCTGCTTCCATAACCCAGTCACACAAGGCCCCCACCGCCCCATCCCTGCTAAGAGCAGGTGTCCTTGTGTTTGTCCCAAATTCCAGCTCAGCGGCCGAAGCTGGCTGGCAGATAAACTGCTGTGTGGAGGCCTGTCAGTCAGAGCCATGGGTGTCCCCCCAGGCAAGGTGGCTTCTTCATTCCAGGCTGCCAGCCAGCACAGGGGAAAGGCAGTCACTCACTTTGAAGGGTGTCAGCAGGTTGCATGCCTCAAAAGCAAGTGTTAAATAAATGTGCAGGTCTGGGGTCAATGTTTTGTTGTCCAGCTCTTTCTCTCAAACTCTCACTGTGGTTTGTCAAGTTGCTGGTTTGGGGAGTTTGGGAAAAGAAGGATCAACAGAGACATCAAGTAAAACCAGCAGAGTAAGGTGAAACTCCAAAGGACCTGGGGAATGAAGGAAGGCAGGATGCAGTCCCTGGAGAGAACCACGGAGCCTGACTACCCTTGTCAGTGCAGCTGTGCTGGTGCCAAAGCAGATCCCCTCCTCATCAGTTGCTGAGAGGCTCCACTTAGCCCCGGCTCCCTTCACTGCCACAAGTGAGCTGAAGCCGGAAAAAAAAAAAAGCAGATTTCTGTCTGGAGCTGGCAGATACTTATCACTTTGCTTCTAAAAGGATAAAATTTTGAATGCTATTTCCTCATGCTTTCTGACTAGCCCAACTCATCTTTTTCCTGGCATGCAATTCAGCCTCCAGTCGGGAAACAACAAAAACAACCCCAAAACCACCAAAAACAAACTCCACCACAGCTGAGCTCTGCTTCTGCCAAGGAGACTCAGGTAGTCCCTGATATGAAAAGCAGCTGCTGGCACCTAAGGTATGCCCCAGAAATCCCTCCTACGTACTATTCCCAGACTTTGTAACCTGACCTGATGCACCAGGAGCGGTGTTTTTTGGCTCATTTCTACATTAATTAACGCTTACTAGATATGGTGAGTGAAACATACCAGTCTTGGGCATAGGTAATAGCTCTCCCTTCACTCCCCACCCAAATCTAGCCAACCAGCCAGAGGTTCAGAGTGCAGGAGGCTGTGGCGATCCCCAGTTCCATAAAATATCACTCCTTACCCTATATTTACAGCAGTACAACAGTTCTAAGTAAATCTAGTAACAAGTGATTTCTTTGTCTGTATTCCAGTGTATTTTTTCAATGATTTTTTTCTTCCTTTAAACACAATTTTTCAGACTTGCCATTTACAACAAGCCTCTGCATTACTTGTTTTCTTTTAAATCAAATGTACACTAAAATCATACCTGTGATACAACTTTCTCTGGGTCACATTAAGAAGTGGTAGTTTAGTTCTACTCTGGAAAATGGCTTTACTCACACTTCATTTGCTTTGATCTGACATACAGACCCAGAGCTACAGGAAACCAGTTTACTTGCTTCCACCGAATTTGCTCCTGGGGAAACTGGAGAAAAAATGTAAAGCAACATCTGTTTGTTGTGGCTGAGCGACATCTGTCAAAAGCCAAATGTTTTTCAGACATGGGTGCCCACAGGCAAATGTTATCTCCCAGATAACAACAGCTCAGTGACTGCACTGATTTTTCCAAGGTTACAGCATTGGCAGTCACTGCAATCAAGCAGTGTCCAGTGCCTGAAAATATCAAACCCACTACTTGTGTCCATTACCAAGCAGTGACGTGAGGCCCAAGAGTCAGGCAACCCATGCTTAAAATAGCAATTAGCATCATTGCCCAACTCCTACGCCAACAGACCCTTTCTGGTGACCTATGTTTCCCTCCTTGTTATTGCCTGTGATAAGACCCCACTGATCAAACCCAGTGGTGTTTCCCCTGTCACTGTGATTGGCAGTCCTGGCTGTCAGAGCACACTGTCCACACTCAGCAGCTGTGCCACATGGAACACAGCACTGGTTCAGTCATTGCAGATGCCAAAGGGTGGGTTAGTGCACTGGTCTCTCTGCAAGGACTGCCTGACCCTGAATTATTTTCTTTTTCAAGGAGGAAGGCCCACGTGTTAAGAAAACATCCAGTCTTGCGTTATGCAAGAAGATAACGCAGGAGCTGTTTGTTCCAAAACACAGCGCGGGGAATACACGCACACCTCTCTGTGTGTGGGATGCACACACACCACACAACAAGGAAACAAGCCATGGCACTTGATTGCTTTGGTACACGTGAAGTCTGAGCAATAGTGCCAGAAAAACAGAGACAGCAGCAAGTACGTGGATATTTTGAGACATTATTGAGCTTCAGCCACTGCTGATTTCTCAATTTCTCCACCACATGCTCCCTAGAAGCAGTGTTTCCAGACCTTTCCTTTCTCACAGCTCAGGGATACCCCAACAAGACAGGTCAGAGGGAGGACTATTCACCCTTAGGAGCCACCCAAGTCACCATAATTTTTGTGCTTCATGATCTCTCTGCCTGCTGCAGCCAGTGTCCAGAGCAAGTGAGCAGACGCCACGTGCGTGTCCCTGTCCCCACGTGCCATTGTTCTCCAGAAACAGCACCAAATGAAGAGCTGGCTGGTTGAAGTCTGTGCTGAGATTTATATAACTTTTTACCCCTTCTTCTTTTTCCTCCTCAGACGAGGTCTCTCAGCATGTTCCGGTGGTTATTGTTCTCGGGCCGTGCAAGGGCAGTGCCCCAGAGGGGCTGGGCTGGAGCCTGATGTGTTCCCCACCCACATTCCTTACTGGTGGGAGACGGATGTCTCCTCACGGCCTGTATTTGCACAACTTACTGTATATTTCCATAGAAGGACAACGAGCATCTACCTAAGCATAAGAAGCCTCCCGGATGACAAACATTGTTACATTCGCACCCAAAACAAGGGATTTGCGAAATACAGAAATTCCCTTCGTGCTTCTCCTCTGAGGTTTTGCTGGGATTTTTTTCTTTCCTGCTTTAAGCGACAAAGTCATTGTATGAGTAATATTGTCCCATGCTTTTTTTTGTTGTCATTCATTTGTGCTTCCTATGATTTTCTTATCAGACAAGCTTCCAGAGTTCTGGAAAAGGATTTGCATATGAATTGCCTCTTCCACATGTGCGTAACCTCTTCAGTTTTTTAATGAAAAAGCCACAAAAGTTGTCATTTTCAGATGAAATGGAGGTCTGCTATGAGATGCTTAAGCACGTTCTAATTTTACAAGATGTGAGCTGTCCTAGTGGCTCCAGGGGCCAGTAGACAAGCACCTGTGTTAAAAACAAAAGTTTATCTCATTACAGGCCTAGCATGAGTTCTTTATCCAGGATCATCTGGGAGCAAGGTAAAAGTGCCTTTGTAGCTGCCTTGATGATGCGAGGATAGGAAGCAGGGAAAGTTTGTAGGCAGACCCAATCTCTTTTATTGGGCTAACAGATACAGCAGGGAAAAAAGCAAGAAAACTTTGGGGCACACTCTAACTGATGCTACTTGCTTCTCTAAACAGAGAAGTAGACAAGGTCTTCACAGGTACAGATTAAGGTCTGAGAGCTGAAATGGAGAGGAATACAGCTGTAGGACCTTGCTGACTTTAGCTGAGTACCTTTGAAGGCAACCTCCTCCCTCTGGTACGCATACCATTTATTTTGTTGATTAAAAACACGTTTATTTGGGCTTTTTTTGTTGCTAGTATGAGCACAGCTGCCCAGGGAGGGAGATTTATCTCACTTTACAGGAGCTATCTCAGCGTTAGGCAGCTGGCATGATCTGGTGTGTCTGGGTTCCCACTGCAGCCAGTGGAAAAGGATGAGCCCTTCTGGGGATGATTCAACTCATTTAATGACAGATACCAGAGACAAGAGGGGTGAATCGCCCTACAGACAGGCTTCGCTCTTTCTGCTGAGAATATAGGTACTCTGGATGACTAGACCTAGACTTAAACAGCTAAAATTAGATGTGATGAATCATACCCAAAGGTGATATTTTTTTCATGCTAGAAGCACAGACACTACCCACCCAGTAAAATTAGCAAGGCAGCAGTGTCTGTCAGCATAAACCCAGACCATGTCTTTGCAGTTCAGGAATTTGAAGAGTCATCTCCCAAACACCCAACTCCTCCTACAGACTCCCCTCCCTTCCTGGGACCTATTGTATCCACAATTGCCCTGTGCAGATTCAACACCCTAAAAATCTTTGCTAACCATTCCCCATCTCCTTTGTGCCAACAAAATGGGCCCAAACCACTACAAAGAGAACAATCCTTGCTTCCTATACATTTCCGGTGGGAGCCAAGGCAACTTGGAACGTCAAGAAAATGGACTCTAAGATTTAACACCTTCAGTGCATCAAAGATGAGACTTGATATGGAGGTTTAATTCAAGCCTCCCCCATCAAATCAGGATGAGATTCCAGTAAAATGGTATAGTTGCACTTGTAATGACCAGCACCAAAACTTGTTGAATGTGTGTGTGGGGGACCCTCAAGTAATTGCCTCTGCAGTACATTCCTGTGTGTTACACAATTACACTTCTTCCCATTATGAGATGAGATATCAATAAAGGTCTCATCCTAAACAGCCCTCCTCACACCTACTTTTGTAGGATTACATAATAGAATTGCAAATATGCTCAGCAGCAGTATGCATTCCCAGCCCTTTCTGAATCTTGATAAACTCCTGACCTCTGTGACAGCCTGCAGGAATGAGATCCACAGTTGAATTATCTCATGCAGGCAAAAACAGTCCCTTTTTCAGCTTTGAACTTGCTACCTTTTAGTTTCTTCCAGTGTCCTTGGATAGCAGCTAGGGCACGTTAGGAGTTTTCCAGCGAAACAAATTGGAAAAGGGCAATTCAGAGTGAAAATGTCTTCAGGAAACGTGTCTGTTTGACACACTTCTGGTAAAGCACAGGCAGGACTGGGTCCCAGAGGCGTTTCCTGCTGGGTGCACAACATAACACAGGGGAACTGAAGGCTGCAGGGATCCCTGCTCCAGGGCAGGTCATTACTGGGCTGGCCACTTCTAGGAGACCAGAGGCCCGAGGAACCCTGGCTCTACTGAATATTTTGGAGTTTAGATATTACTCTTCAAAGGAGGTTTAAAATTTTCCTGGATATCCTGTTTGAATTTTGAAATTTTTGTGGAATTCTCATTTTCCAGGAATTTGCAAAACTTATTTCCCTGCCCCTGGTTCTCAACCAAAGACTGCAGCATTTCCTCCCTCCTTACCCAGCCCAGCAAATTTCAACCTGGTATCATGACACTCAGTCCTTTTAATTTCTGATTTTAAAGAAGCATTTGTCACCTTTTCAACTTCTTCCCTCCTCAGGGTTTGTAGACAGCCCTCAGTTGTTTTCATTTGGTTTTTTTTTGCTGTCCTGAGAAATTTCTCCAAATCTACAATGTCTATATGTGAGTAGCAATCAAACCCAAAAGCTCTCAATGCCTTTAACAGGGGGACAGGGTTGACATTTTCCATGTATGCAAATATAAGGTGGTCACCACCTGAACACTTTCACACCAATACCCACCACCCAAGGCGCGTGAGGGAGTGCCTCGGTGTGTAACGATGCGCAGTATTTGGCAGGACTTCAAAATCTTCCTTCCTCCCTTTTGGTATGTCTCTGGCATGTAACTGCAGCTCTCCCAAGCACTCACTGAATGCCAAGTAAGGGAAAAGTGACTCGCTGGCTTAGAAATGCAGACCCCTTTCTTTGCAAGAAGGAGAATTTCAAGATCTGTCTTCTGTTCCTGTCTGGGCTGAGAGAAGGGACCTGAAGGCACATTTAGGGACACTTCCTTTAAAGGTTTGTTTCAGCCAAGTATGGGCCTATCACTACAAAATTAAACAAGAAATTCCCATGCAGAACAAACAGAAAGGGCCAAAAGGTCTTCTAGTGGACATTTTCCTTTGGTGTCCTTCTTCTGAAGCAGATTGGGATTGCACTGATGCATATTTCAGGGGGAAAAAAAAATAGAAAAACAATTCCCAAACCCTGACATCATGAACAAACCAGAAAAAGAAGCATGGTAAATTCGTACTTCTCATAACCCTCATTTTCTCGTATTATTCTTTCTCATTCCACTGTAGGGAGTATAAAACAAAACAGAAGACGGTGCAGATGTGATTTTTTTGTATGAAAATTACACTAGCAAGCCTGAAGCCACTGCATTAATGTCACATGCTGAGGACCACAATCCACATTACCACACTGGAGATGGAGAGGGGTGAAAATATTGGAAAGGCACTAGACAAACAACTAATGAAGTTGGTCTAAGGATGATGAACCTGTGAATAACAGACTTGGGCGATTCAAGGCAACCTAGGCCTCCAAGACAACTCTTCCAGTTGTAGTTCGAAACTTCCAAAAGCCTGGAAGATTTGAGAGCCACAGCTTTGGCTGATAGCTCACATCTTTTCCATTTCATGGAAATTCGTGCAGCCTGACCTCTGCCAAGTGTTGGGCTGGTGATGCTCCCTCACAGCTACATCTCCATGAAACCAGGCAGAAGCATGGGAATCTAAACTTTGTGTGCCATTGTAGCCAACCATCACTGACCAGCGCACAAGCTTTATTTACTGCCTCTCTTCAACTATATATAGCCAGCCAGATCTGGAAAAACACAAATTGGGTCATCCACTCCAGTTGCTCACACCAAAAGGGTTATTTCCTTACTTTATTATTCCTATTGTCTTATCCTATCTGGTCTCACCCACCCATGACATTGCCTATGCTGGTCTGACAATCTATTCTAGGCATGCTCAAGGTTATGAATTTTTTCCTTATGTCTAGCCTCATTCTTTTTCCATTTTTGATTTTAGGCTAAAATCTGTTCAGACACTTTCTAGATAATCCAGATAACCCTCTTCCTTTCTTTCATGCAATTTCCTTTCACTTATTTATACTGCTATCATCATGTCATCACTCCCTAGTCTAACTTTTTCCAAGAGTTTCTGCCTGATGTACTCTCTGTACTTGTGTGCTCTTCCAAGGCTTTCCAATCTACTTTTCTACCATTACGATAGTTTTCAGCTGTCATGCAGCATTTGGGAAGCACAGTTTCCTGCTCCCATCCCACATGTCAATACTAAAGGCTAGAAAATTTACACACTCTGTTAGCATCATTTTAGTCTTGTAGGCCTTTAAAGCATTTCTTTGCCCTCAGCATCTTACTTGTCATTTCCATTGTGAGATCACAAAATGTACAGGTCAAGATTATACCTGATACTTGCACAAATCTAGGAGTTTGAAGGGCACTTGGCCTTGTGGTCATCTATAGGTTGTTGTCACCATAGGGTTGAAGACCCTGAAGGACTGAGTAACGAGAGAAATATCAGATGCTGGGAACAGAAGCAGAAGATAGGCACAAGATCCAATATTAAATAAAAACATCATCATACAGAAGATTTTTCAAGTAGTAAAACACGGTCAGTAGAGTTTAGGTTATTTCACATGTAGCCAAAAGTACTGTTTACATGGGGACAGTGAAAAATTCACTGCTGCAAGAGGGACCATCACCTTTCCAGCATATCCTATTGTAGCTTAACTCTGCTTCTCACTAGCTGGTTTACAACTGACTTACTACTAGTTCCTTGCTAGTCAGCTTCACACATTTGTATCTTAGTCTTTAGAGGTAACAAATTATATTTTTTTAAAGGGAAAAGCAGTTAAGTGATTCTTGCCTAAAGGTATTTTTAAAAATTGTTACTTCCATATTATTATTGTTTTTCTAATCTTCAAATATATAAATCACATCTTTGCAAATAACAATTTCCCCTCCTTGCCCCTGTCGTTTGAATGTTGCCTGCCAGTGATCGGAATTCGAGCTTTGATTTTAAGGCACTACATGTAGTTATTGAAACACCGAGCTTGCTGCCACCACCGAGGCCCCAGGATAAAGGTTTTAAAAATCATAAATGTTAGTTACACCATGATTTTATTGAATATCACAGGAAGGCAAGGTATGTAATTGTGATTTTATTTTTGACAGCCTACCCTCTCACCTGTCCTTGTATCAACCTACTGGAACCTGATGGGCAGGTTGTAGATGTATCCACAGTTTTCAACATCCAATATGACAAATGAGAAAAAAAATCCTTTTATGTTAAGGAGCAGGATCTTCTAGTGGCATAGGTGAAGATATCACTGTGTTCCTGAAAATGCTAATTTTCGGAGTTTCTGAATCAAGAGAGATACTTTAGATGATCCTGACTGTAATCTGGTGGTGTCACCCCCTCAAACCAAGGGGAGCATTGTCATCCCCTGGATAGGTCATCCCAACCCACTCAACACTTTGGAGATGACTGAAAACTGCACTTCTTTTGGTACTTTCAGAATGGCTTCACAGCCACTAGAGCTGGTGGAAAGGATGGAGCACGAACACAAGTGCAGCAAGGCACTGGAAGGGGAGAGCAAACATGGTACCATGCAACCATAGGGAAGCACTAGGGGCAACTCTAGGTGAACTTACAGAATCAGAAAGCAGGATTACCATAGTTGTCAAAATAGAATTGAAGGAGTCAGATGCAGACCTAATTTCTCTCTACCACTTTTGCAGTGTTTAAGCAGACAGCCTCCGAATGCAATCTCTCTATCAGTTTATACAATGCTAAAATGTGGCTACTAATTACCTTATTGAAAAGAGTGGCTATTGCAGGACTAAGGCAGAACAGCAAAATTAAAGAGACCAGGCTGCTGAGAATGTAATTAAAGAGTGTTTGCAAAATGCCGTGATTATTGGATAAATGGTAGGCCTGGGGACACTAATTACTGTGGTAAAACTGCTTTTGGTGATGTTTTATATAAACAATTAATGTGATGAGCCTAGAGAGGAGGGATTTGATACCCTGTCACCCCTATGGTCCCTAAGACTTCGGCAAAATTAAATAATTCTTCCATAAGTATGTTTTAGTTCTTCTAGCAGCTGTGACAAGTAAAGAATAAAAGTCAGTAAAAAAAGAAAGATTAGAACATGGTTGCCAAACTGTTAGGAAGGAAAGGTTTTGTCTAGTTACAGTCAGAAGCATCTTGGAAGGGTTAGCCAGCAAACAGAACTGAAAAACTTCAGCCCAGGGATATAGACACCAGGATAAGAAATATTAGGCTGTCCATGTAACTATTATTGCAGGAAAGTGGGTCAGAGAGTCAAGAAACCGATTAATAAGTGGGGAATAGTATGCAAGGCAAAAAACAAATATCAGCATTTTTCTCCCTTGAAGTTGTTGATAACTTGAAGCTGTTTCAATAATGATATCCCAAACTGATGGCAATGTTTCCTCTGACCATCCAACACTATCCTGTTGCTTTGTGTTTTGAAGGGCTGTCAGTCACATGGAAAACATGGAAGAAAGGTCAAGAAGAAAGTACAGGATACGAAAGAATGTTGTGCAATCAAGTCGTGGCTTTCAAGTGCACAGAAGCCCTGCACAGGCATTTGCAGCTTGATCCTGCAAGCTGTTCCTGACAGCAGCTGCCAGTGTTTGTGCAAGCACCTGAGGGAAGCCAAAAGGTTGATGTGCATCACTGGTGTTCCTGGAGACAGTGTCTGTATGCGATTCCAGTGCAGTACATGACCAAGAGCTAATGTCTTGGTCCACACTTTTGGAGTCAGTGGAGCACTGACACGCACAGTGTGTGGATACAGTGAGGAAAGTTTTTACTATGTGATCCTCTCCCTCTTCCTTCACCACCCACCCCCCTCCCACCCCCCCCCGCCCTCTATTTTCCTTTGTTTGTGTGTTTGGGGTTTTGTTTGTTTGTTGTATTTAAAAGGTTTTGTAAGCTGACATCTTAGCCCCTTGTCCAGAGGATGATGAGAGTGAACATTCTTGTGTTCTCTGATGGCTGTTGTTGAAGTGGGAAAGAGCAACCAAACCTCTAGGGAAGCTGGAGTTTAGGTTTTAAGCCCAGTTTCAGCCCAGGGCAAAAAATATTCTCTGTGCTACTGAGCTCTCACAGCAGGAAGGTCTTTGTATGCCACAGAAGTACTCACATGCGTCTTAGAGCCACAGGAACTGGTCAAATTCAGAACCCTTGAATATCAGTATCGTGCATGTTCTTCGAATCAGCTCAGGTTCATGCCCACAATTCTCAGTGCTTACAGCTCAGAGAGCAGCGCTCTGCAGAACTGGGAAACAGTGCCCATGTGAAATCAGGGCAGAACACTACTATCCCTGGGGAACAGAAAACCAAAACCCAACAGAGAGAGCACCAGCCCAACAGCTCTTTCTTGCTGAAAATTACTGGTTTTGCTACAAAACAAGCTTGCTCTGGATCCAGTCTTGACATCTCTGCAGATTACAGAAAGACAGTCCCTGAAGCCACATGTCAAGACACTGTTTCCTCACAATACTTGCATGACACCTTTCCTCAGCTCAGAGTAAAGATACAGGAGACATTCTCTTGAGCCAGAACACTCCTTGGCCAGCATATTTAGTCTGAGCTGTATATCCAAGGATCCTGAACGTTTTGTCCCTTAGGCAGCAGCCTGCTATTAATACGCTATTTGAGAGAGCCCATGCCAAGAGGAGAGCAAAGCATCAAGGAGTAATGAAAACCCCTGGACAAGTCTAGCAATTTATGTTAATTTTACTGTTGTCATCATCTAGATAAAAGAATGGAAGTGACCAGCTAACAAAGGTGGGTTTCTAAAATTCAGGGAAAGCCACAATCAAAGGGCCACATTCTGCAGCAGCTCTGGCTCCTTTGAAGACAGGAGATTAGGACTGAGCCTCTTAAAGCTCATAGCTACTAAACTGTTAAGGGTCAGTGAGGACTGTAGCTCTGTAAGTAATGTGGACTATTTAACAGACTAAAGCTGCCAGCTGCCTCTTTTTTTTTTTTTTTTGCCTAAAGAAGTCAGAACAAAAGGGCAGCCTCAGAAAGGGAAGAGACCACACACACCTGGTAGATCAGAGTAACTGCCAGGAAGAAGCAAATTCCTTCTTAACAACTACAAGTATTGCTTAGAATTTCAAAAGTGTAAAAACTAAAGGCTTAATGCAACTCACAGATCTGACTGTCCTGTATTTCCTACAAACCTTCAGAACTGGATTGGTAGTCTGCATGTTTAATCTTCTATTTTGTCTCATATTTATATCTATGGCCCAGATACATTGCTTATATGACAATGGACTATTTTGGACAACAACAACAAAAAGCTTTTAAGTTTCACTTTTTAATGGCCTGCAGATCCCTCAGTGGTAACAAGGTCCAACCCTTAACAATAGCAACAATAAGTCACATAAAATATGAAATAGTTAATACATTTTCAATCCTCTGTAACTAGAGAGGAGATCTTGACACTGACTTTAGATCAAACCTAAATTATTGCAAAGTTCTGGCATATTTAAATTCAAGAACTTGCTTCCTTCTGCTATGACAATATTTCATTGTGGTAAAAATTACTTTGCCTAGAGGGCAAGTAGAAAAAATTTTCTCTGCCTGAAAATTAAGTATCAAACTCTGACTTCAGGAGAAGATCTAGCCACATCAATACCACTTTGTGCTGACTGAGACTTAATGAACCTCAGTGTTGTCCTGTGGGTTAGATCAACCATTCCAAGCTGGAAATAATTTCATTTACTAGCAGTAGACATAGAGTGATCAAAACTAGATATACATATTTTGTTGCATGGAAATGACACTCAAGGTATCCTCCTTCTGTGCCTCTAATAGTGTTTTTACCCAGCCCTTGATTTCTTTTCACAGGGATGATGCAAGAATTGCAGAATTACACTGTAAGGTGCAACCTGCCCCGCATAATCAGAGAGTATTCCAGGACTGCAACAACAAGCAGAAGTCACTCTGGGTGTTAGTAACAGTCTCCAGAATGACAAAAAAGAGCAAAGCTACAGCCCTAGGGAAAACTCCAAGGTGAGCTTTGAGGTCTAGAGGTAGAGTTTGGTAAGGGGCAATACCAAACTCTACCATAATAAGACCCTTACTTCACCCAAATCTCCAAGATCACCCTCACTCTGACTCCTTCCAAAAATTTCTCAAATAGCAATTGCCTGCCCTTATATTGTGTAGTAATTAATTACCTTCACTACTAACTGAAGTATGGCAATACCATCTCACTTCTTTATTCTTTTGCATAACCATGAAATTCAGTGACATTAACACATGGAAAGTAAATTAGAAGAAAATTTAACCAAAATGATACATGAGTGCAGCAACACTTCCCCTCTTGCTCCTAAACAGAAAGTCTTTGATACTGTGCCGGTTTGGACAAATTTGGAGAAAAAATATCATCTCATAGAAGGCAGGTTATAACCATCCTTCCCTCACCAGGTTCGGGACGTCCCCCAAGACAGATACAAGGCCATTATATAATTGTGCTGCTGCATGTCAGCAGATTGACACCTTTCTACCTCCCTTATTCTTGAAAAACAATAAATCAAGTCTTGAATTTTTTCATACTCACATAACCCCAAAGGAAGCCATTCTGGCTGCGAGCAGACAGAGAAATAGTCCCGTGTAGCTCTTGTTGCTAACTACACAGTAAGTGGAAGCAGAGGAACAAGAGGAAGGGCAGTAAACCATGCTCACCTGACAGGAAATGGCACTGGCTGCTGCCAATGAATCCAGCACTGAAGAGTCACCAGGTGTGCAAAGTTTCAGCAAGCACCCCTGAGTTCCAGCATTAAGCAATTTGGTACATCACCCTTCTACCTTTGCCCAAACCACCACCTTTGTGATTGTGTAAGTTTTTACCATCTCCTCCTTCACACCCTCACCTTTCTTCTCTCCATATTGAAGAAATTCCATCTTTCTAGTCTCTCTTTATAAGCTGTCATTCAATTAGCAGTATCTGAACTTGTTTTCCTTGCCCTTCTCTGGATCTTATCTAGCTCTGCTATGTCCTCCTTGAGATGCAGAACTCCACATACTCCATGTATTGTCACTACAGCAGTTTTCTGTAGCAGGAAATAACGCTCCTTCTCTCATTATCCATACCCTTCCTTGTGATGGCCACTGCTTTGCTGGCTCTTCTGGGCCCCACTGCATGCTGAGCAGATGATCTTCAGGAGTTGTTACTGATGATGCTGAGGTCTCTTTCCTGTACTAGAACTACAAGAGTTTAGCCTCTTAGTTTGGATTATTTCTCCAAAGGTGCATTACCTTTCATTTACCTACCTGCACCTCTCCTGCCCTTTTTTTGTACACTCATGTGGTCCTTCTGAGCCTGGCATGGCATTTGTTTGTTGAGAAATGCTTCCTATTATCTGCAAACTTGCACATTTTATTGTTCCCTTCTCTAAAGGCAACTCTCCCAAGAGGTGTATGGGGCCATCCACCACCTTGCCAGGGATGGAAGTCAGACCTCCCAGGCTTACCAGTTCTAATCTGTAGCTCCCAATTCTAAAGACAAATTAAATTAAAGGAAACATTTTAAGTCAAGAGAATTTCCTTATCCACTTAAGAATAAGTCAGGTCTGTCCTCCATCCAATAAATATAATGCTGCCATTAAGGCCTAGGTCAGTGTATATAAAGACCACAAACAGTACTTTGTCTGTTTATTCAGCAGGCTTTAGGTTGTCATAGACTGTAGAAAAAAGTGCAATGAAGTAATTTTGGAGACTTGAAAAAAACAATTCAGACAATCCCATGGGTCCTTGGTCTTGCACTCCAAATTCTTCAGTTGTAAGGCCATTTTCTAATTCAGAACAACTTCCTTAGAGGCCATTCTTTCACTCCTTTCTGCAAGAGGGCACAAGCATCCTGCATGTTTAATTGCAAGCATACAATGTTATCTGCTCCTTCTCTCTTATGTAAGTTTGCAGGAATGCTGAAAGACTTTCCGGGCTCTGAGAGGTTAGGGGTTGGAATCAGGTCCCTTGTATATCACTGCATTGACTTTTTGGGACGTGAAGTTATTGCAATTAAGATACTGGCCGGATGTGTGAGCTAAAGAGCCTGACTGATATCACAGGCATTTATTGATAATGCAACTTCTGAGGAAGAAATCTGGGGAATTGTTGTTCTTCATGTTTTCCTCTGCAAGCAAGCAAACCATATGGATTTATCAGAAACACACAATGCTTTATCTATCTCAAGAGAAAAAAGAATACTGTTTATTTTACTGCAGAGGAATGTTCTCCTTCAGTTTGGAGAGCCAGTTGCCTGAGCTGGCACTGTGTACCTTTTGGCCTCCAGTAGGAGTATTGCTCTGGTTTAATTCAGTGCTATCTTTAACCTGATTACTATTTACTATTTGTGCTGTGATAATGTTTCCAAGCTGCAGTAGAGGAGAAGGGCTTCATTGTGTTAGGTGCTGTACAAACACACAACTGAAAGATAACTCTTGCCTTCAACCATGCAACTGAGCAGCTCCTAAGCTGAGTGCTGGCACACAGAGAGGAAAACATCAGCAGTAGGTTGGGCTGAGGGCTTGGGTTTTGTTTCCCTTTCCCAACTGTGCAACATCAAGCAATTGGCTCTCCCCTGTCACATTTAACTTGTGCACTGCTGTACAGAAAGCCCAGCTGAAAGACAGTGAAGGGTGATGGGAAGAGTTTCCTGTCTCCCACTTCTTTCCTGTTGTGGCACCTGGTATTTAAGCAGATCATCTGCATCTGCCTTCTCCACGTGCCACTGGGCACACAGGAAGGAAATGCTGGAAAACCTGAAAATTAAAGCAGTGCCCTGCCTGACAGTCACTCTGCAAAGAGTTAAGAAGATGCTTCTGTAACGAGAAAAATCCTTTCCCAGAAATCTTACCAGAGTTCTAAGAACATTTTGTTTGGCAACAGTTGAGTAGCCTCCTGCTCCAACAATGTTTTGGGCCCTTTCTTACTGGTTGAGAGCAGCATCCAAAAGGCCATTAGGAAGGGTAGTGTTTGGTTTAGTCTCACCATTTGCCTCATCAAAGCCTGAGGTCTCAGTGGTCTTGCAGGATGGAGCTTTTTGCCAGAAGATGTTTGGTTGGGTCAGTGTCCACCTGTCTGGGTCTGTCAGGAGGGATCCAAGTCTTTCCTCCAAGCTGTTGATTGCAAGACCACCCTTGAGAAATGGACTTTGAGCAAGGCCAGAGGGCTGGTAAAAGTGTTTCTTTCTTCTGTGCGTTGGAATGAGTCATTGCTCCATAGAGCCATTCTCACTTTCCAGTGCACGAACTTAAATTCTTCCAGGAGTCTAAAATAAGTGAACAACCATGCTCAACGTGGGCTTCAGGCAGGCCAGGGGAGGGCAAGGGAGAAGGAAGAAGACAGGAATACTCTTTTCCAGCACTGGATTAATTTTCCAGATTTTATGTTAGCACTCTCTCTCTCTCAGTAATATTTCACCTCTGTCTAGATTTTGATATTCCTCAGGTAGACCTTTACTGAGTCATTCCCAGCTGCACAGCAAGGATGTGCATTAGATGGTGCTGCTGAGGAAAATGGAGTGAAGTAACAAACAAGGGGGAGCACAGTGCTGTGGGCTCTCCAAGTGGAGTTTGGAGTCTTTATTAAAGTGCAGCAACACCTTGCTCTTCTTGAATTATTTGCCTGTCTTATGCTAAAACCTACTACTGCAAATATCCTTGCAAACAGTCCTGTGGAAAATAAAGAGACTTATGTGACTTGGTACCTTTGATAACAAACTAATAAAAAATCTGTAATATGACACATAAAGTCCATCTTTGTGGGGGCTGTGGGCACAGTATACATTACCACTACATGCAAAACTCAAGAAAGACTCTGTAAAGATCTTCTTTGTCTAGAAAGAAATAGAAATAGCTACAAAGCTACTTCTGTTGTTTAGGGGAGTATGTCAAAATGACACCAGTGCTGGAAGATGTGGTAGCAAACCAGCAATTAATGTTTTGCCTTTTCACTTACAGTACTGTCATTTAAAAGAGAATACATACAGGAGACAAGATAATTCTATAATTTCTTTATATAGACCCTAATAAATTGTATTCAAGACTGTGTCTGTGTTTTCTCAAAACCCCCCTGGTCTCCTAGCCCCTGCATTTTTCTTCAGTTCCCTGCTGGCTTTGTCTCTGCACTGCAAGCTCTCTTGGTGGAACTGGGTGTAGGATGGAGAGGTCTTTCTTTTGTACTTCTGAAGTGGATAGCATGTTTTTAGCAGTATTCTAATCTTAATATATATTTAAAATAATGAACATAATTGTCTCCTAATAGGACTTTCCTAAGTAGCTTATGGCACACTGCCCTTATTGTAGAAAAGTACGTCCTTGTAGATAAGAAATGTCAATTAAAATGTGAGCTTTGTGGAGGACAGATAACACACAGTTTTGTATGCAAATTAAAAAAAATCAGTACATTTCTGGGTTTTGTTGTTTGGGTGTTCTTACACACAGACATAAGTGGTAAAGGAAAAGTAATGTGCAGGAACTGAATCAGCATATTGTATAAGCATAGTAAATAACATCATAGTGACTCTGTTATCTTATCATAGTGGTGCATAGTTAGGTATGCAAATGTTACCTCAAATACAGGCAACTATCTGCAATAAAGATCATTTATTTTAGGAAATGTAAGAATAATTCTATATTCTTTTGTTATTACAATTGGTTTTCAAAATAACATTGTAGATTTACACAAATCTAAGTTAACAGACACTTTGACCAGCTTATTGCTTGCTGCTTGTATATTGAATGTCACACAAGACTTTCTAAAATATGACAGGGAACATGGGCTGAATGAGATAGAGACACAGTTACACACTTCCTCATGCAAACATCACAGGCCAAAAACAGAGGGCAAGGGGGAGCTCATGTAGCTGCCCTGGTGACTTATTTCACAGCCAGATAGTTTTACAATAATTTGATTTCTGGGCCAGCCAGGAAAATACCTTCCCAAGATTGCCACTCTCTTGGGCACTCTGGGAAATTAAACTCTGAATCTCTAAAGACACATGAGAACAGAACTGAAAATTATTTTCACAGCTTTTACACTCTAAAGAAGTAGTATTTGCTCTTAATGAAATCTGAAAAATCCTACAATGGAATAGCTTGTGTGGTAACAGCATGATAGTGCAGCTTAAAATGAACCCTATATTTGTTTTGGCCATATACAATTAAAAAGCTTAAAGCAAGGAAAATTTTGCTCTTCCCATCACAATTCCATTTGAAAAAAATACTTCTTCAAACTCCTTCATTTAGAAGAACTTCTGCCTGAGATGGACTGCTTTTCCCCTTTCTGAATTCCTGACACAATATAAATCAAACAAATTCAAGATAGCAAAGCCGGGAAAATCATTATAATCGCAAAACCATCAAAAAGGTCAACAAGAAGGAGAACAACAATAGGATTCTGGTAACTGTTTGGGAAGCAACTATTCTTGCTGCAGTGAAACTCACTGTTTTCATAACAACAAATTAAATACCAAGGTAATTCCCTGGAGCCTTCAGCAGTGTGGCTGTGTGGCAGCAGCAGAAGCCACTCCAGCACAATGCACAGTGTCATTAGGAAAACCCGCTGGCTGCTGAGCCTCTGTGCAGCTCTGCAGTGTTTGAAGTTATGCTGGAGTCCAGCCTACCTTTTCAAAGCACTGCATTGTTACTCTTCTTTTCCTCCCTTTCCTGTCTGTGTTTCCCCATTCTCCTCTCTTCCTGTCCCCTGTCAGGCAGACATGTTTTAGAATCCATTCATAATACGAGGAGCTGAGTGTTGTCGGACTGCTGCAGGTGGCTGGAATGCTGGCTTTAACAGCTGGAAATGAGGGAGTTACAGCTGCCCCTCTTTTTCAAGATTTTATTTGCTTATTGGTGCCTTATATGCACCCTAAAATGTATAATTGGTCAAGTGTAAGCTGTTCTCTTACACTCAAATGGCACAGGAGACAGGTCAGCAAGGTAAGTGCTTTGCAAATATCCATTCTGAAAAAGAGCGGCATTTGTATTCACTTTGGCTGTTCAACCTTGGAGAACGAAAAATCAAGACTGGCCTTTCTGAGACTCCTGTTACTCATCTATAAAATGTGATGTCCTATATATCAAAGTGTTTCAATGATGGTTGCCAAGGAACTGCAGGTATCAAAGCAACTTAATATTTTTGCATATTTTCCTGACTAGTGTGCAAAGATGAGTATCATTTATCAATTACGGGGTGAATAGATGTGTTTACATTACAATGTCTGTCCTTGTCTGAGCAACAGGCAGTAACATAATTTATAAATAGCCAGACTGTAACAAAGAGAATAATCACACTTACTAAAAAATCCCCTCGATTAAATGTCAGATAAAGAACATGCTGCAGCAGTGCAGTCATTGGGGTACTTGGTCCCTGCCAATCGACAGGTTTAAAATAAACATTCTTACGCAATGAACAGCTATAGAAGTTTCACTGGGTAATAAATACTCATGTAACAACAATAGGCAACTTTATCCTCCAAACCTGTTCACCATATAGCCTGAGGCTTGGTTTGTAAGATCTAAAATATGTGTGTTTGCTGTGTTTTTTCATGGCATTTTCAGGTAAATTCCTGCTACCTTACCTTGCAGACCAGGCCCAGTATCTCCAGTCCTTTCACTGAGGCACCTGGCTGATGTAACTTCATGATTTCATGAGACTCACAGCACAGTGAAACAAAGAGTCAGAGAGGTGCTGGGAGGGAAGTTGTTCCTCCTCCTTCTCTGGAATCATCAGTTTCTTTCTTCCTCACTTTTCCATACTGTAATCTTAGGCTGACTGCCTTTGTCCTGGAGTCAGGCACTGCTGAGGCCTTCTGACCCACAGATGACTCTTCTGCAAATGAAAATAAATGGAATTGAGGGGAATTTTGTAAAGATTCTTGTCTTCAAAATAAACTGTCACACCAACATCAAAGTTAGAAATCAAGAACGCAAAAAGAAGAAACTATTCTGAAAAACTGAACTTAATCTACGTTAAATTTTAAACCCAGGTATCTGGTCTATCTCTGTACTCAAGCTCTTCCCTCAGATCAGGTAGCTTCTGCATCTAATCCAGAACTTCTGAGTTAAAGAAACTTCTAAGTTTTTCTCTGGATTTCCCTAGAGATATCAAGTGATGTATCAAATGCATAAATTAATTGTTCTGTGAAATTACTGTTAATAACACTTTCTACTTCAAACTGGATTTGAAAAGAGGTGGGAAAAAATAGTATTTAATTTCCTACCAATGCTTTGCCATTGGAGACCACTATCATGGTCCAACCATAATTTTCTGAGACTGAATATTTTATTCCTTTCAGTAGGAAAAGAAAATGTTGCAGACTTAAATATCTGTCGGATTCAAGAAAGCCTGATCTGGCCCAACGTGTGTCCTATTTTGTAGCATAGACTCTAAAATCCACCTTAGAATAGTTCCTTTTTTTCTGGTGATCCTCTGAATAACAATTGCAAACACAAATAAGTATGAGGCAAGATTTCACTCAGTTTCAGGAAGGAGAGGTGTGAATGGCTGAATATCAAGTTCTCTGGACATCTGCATGCTTCAAATGGCACACACCGGATTTTATTTCACTTGACATGAAATTGTAGGGTGGAAAAGGCTGGTGAGAATATCACTGAGATATGGAATGCATTTGCTGAAGAAACTGAAACAACTGCTGGGAACCCTTAGTTTCATTTTGGTTGCCTAGAATGCAACATAATGAGAACAGCATTGCCTGTTTATGAAGCAACTTCTGCCCTTACTTTTGCTAAATTCCTACCAGGAGTAAGTTTACATGGAATGGTGGGGAAATAAACAATGAACCAGAGATGCAAACAGTAGGTATTCTGTGATGACAACAATAGTGTGGATGAAAACACTCCCCAGATCATTATTTTTACATAAATTAGATGTTGGCCTTTTGGTGCAAGGTGTCTTAATTTTTCCTAAGTTCTAACACATACATTTGCAGAGGTCTGCTTGCCAGTGGCCAGTTCAACATAGTTACGAAAAAACAGTTTTATTTAAAAGGAAAAACAAGTTTGTTCTCTCCAGGAAAACACCCTCCTCCACTTCCAGGGATTTACAACACATTAAGGAGACCATAATCACCAGAACTCTGTTAAAAGCATTTGTCTGAAGTTACCAAACAGTAGGATGCACAACAGCACAGAGAGAAGCTTCTATTTCAGGCTGATCCAGATAGGGGTGGCAGAGGAAAGCAAACCAAATCTGTTCTTGTTTTCATTATTGATAAAGTTCTCTGAAACTCACCTCACCATGATTGTCAAATGAAATCTGTAGAGAAGACCCAGTGTGAAAATGGAGGGTTGAAGGTCTAGCCCCGTTGAATGCAATCACAAGATCCCAACAGGTTTTTATTTTGTCCTTTGTCTTTGCATATTATGTAGGCCATTGTTAATTCATCTTTCAAATGTCCCTTGACTTTACAGAAAACATTTACACCTGATACTAGTTTTGCTTTCTGGAAGTGAAATGCTAAACTTAGAATCACCATTTAATCATATGTTTCCTGTGCATTCCATCTGAGCACTGTTGAGGCAAGCTTTCCTTCTAATTACAGAGGTGAGTGAAGAACCAGTGATTAAAATAAGATCAGCTTTTCCTTAAATACCATTGTACTTCAGGAGAGTGATCAAAGTCAGTAGTTGCTTTCAGAGATATGCTAATTTACAGCACACAAACTTCTTAAATGAAGAAGAGTGACCTGCTTTTTATTGCTTAGGTTAGAAAAAAAAAGCCCAAACCAAACAGTTCAGTTTACTGAGCAATCCTTCTATTAAAAAAACCCCTCTGTCTTCCTTTTAGATTAACAGTGGAGTCAGCCCAAATAAGGCTAAAGCATTTGCCAAAAAGCCTCAGGGAAGATTGTGTTCTGTCTATAATTTTGTTTTCACAATAACACCCATTGATTTTTTCTTTAATTTTTTAAAATTTGATTTTCAGTAAGGAGATGCAGATTTTTGTGGCATTCTCAGCACTTGCAAAGCACTTTTAGATGCATGGTGAAATAACATGTGACATACGTGTGTACATGGTACAGGTGCACAGGTATGTATAAAGTGTTACACATAATTCTTTTTGTTTCCTCCCAGTTCCTGGTGGCTCCTGAAACATGATTACAGCATCTGAAACTGAAACCAAACCCAGAATAATTTGTCAGATTTACAAAGAGTTCTAGTAACCCTGATAAAACTTATGCGTCATTTAGGAGAAGCCTAAATGAAGCACAAAGTCCAATTTCTCCTCAGAACAGCTGGGCAAGCTGATGCCTGGGAAGGAGAGGAGTTCACAGCCTATCCTGCTGTGGGCTCTGCTCTGTGGGAATGCTGGAACTGGATCAAAAAAGGCTCCCTACAAGCATATCTAACACACTTGTGGTAGGAGTGGGAAATGGCCATTCGTGAGGTATCTTGTTCTTTATCTGGGAATGGGTAACTTGTATCTTGTTCTTTATTTTGTTCTTTTATTCTTTTTATTTTGTTCTTTGTTTTGTATCTTTGTATCTTGTTATCTGCTCTGTATTCCTGTACAGGTATATCTCTGTATCTTTGGGATCAGTCACACTAATCTACAGTTGGAGCTTTGCTGTGTGCCAACATGAACACATTTTCATGATACCTGCAAGAGAGGGCAGCAAAGCCTTCTACCAAAGCAGAATGCTAACAGAAAAGCAGCTCATTAAAATATATGTTAAGCTGTGAGGTATTTTGGCTTCTGATTAAGTGTAAAAATATTGAGGACATATCTGCTCTGTAGACCACAGACACAGAGTGTCACAGGTTGTTTTTCTTTGGTAGTAAGTGATCCTATTGATGACTATTTGGAGGTATCTTGTCATTTAAACTCAGAGTGCCCAACAATTTTGTTCAGATCTGACACAGACTGGTTTAGACATCCAAAAGAAATGGTAGATTGGCTTGAACCATTTCTTGTGGCCAGGACACTCTGAACTCACTTTGACTCAGTACAGGCGTTGAAATCACTACAGGATTATCCCTGGAGGTGGGTAATCCTTTAAAGGTTCAGAGCTTTGGGTTAGATAAAAATCTAAACATTTGGATGTTTATCTGAAACCTTATCTCAGTCATCTAAACTCCTGGAGGCTGAACACCCATCAGTTGCACATCTACAAGTAAAAAAGTAATAGGGTCTCTTGTTTCTACAGACTTATAGCCTGATCCTGATATCTATGAATAAACAAAATCTCACATTGATATCAACTTGCCTTTGAGTTGGGGTATTGGGAATGGGAAGTTCCCTTCATCTAAAAGTGACCACAAACATTATCTGATAGGGGTGGAGGAGGAAGTTTTGGTTACAAAACACAGGACTTTTTTTTCTCATAAAAGTCACTGACAGCAGGGGGTTTTTTTCACTGAAAATCCGTACACTTGAAAATTGCTAAAGAAGCTTTAGCTATTTTCCTTTATTTTCTCACCCAGGAAAAAAAAAAAAAAAAAAGATCTTCATAATTAAAACAATAAAGTGCTACGATTTTAAGTCCATACTGGAATTTTGACTCAGGTCATTTTAACTGAGGCTGTGTACTGTGGTACCTCACAGAAATCATAAGAAAGACTGGGAGTGTGAAACATGGACACTGCAGTTCACAGCACTGGATTATGTCAGTGCAGAGATATTTTGCTTTTCTACTATGGTAGCTCAGATTTTTCCATTTTGCACCAAATGTTTTGCTCCTTTCTGTCATTTCAATCAACAAGACAATTTTGCTAGGTGGAGAAAAATTAACTTATGTCTATTAAAATGTGTGAGAGTATAATATTTTTGAAGAGGGGGGAGGGTAAGGGGAGAACTTGAACAATTACTCCTATCCTTCGCTGACATTCCCATGTTACTTGTTTTGCTGTGGAGTGCATCCCAGGCTGTATCATATGTGTGAAGGAACTGGGCACATTCCTGATATTTAGTGTGCCCAGACTAGTTTCACAGAGTTAGGACCATTGCTTTCTCCTCAAGGCTTGCTGAAACCAGAAGCATTGCTGGCTCCCAGTTCCCACACCTACATGGAAAGAAAAGTTGCCACAAAGGAAGAAATGGAGAAAGGAGAGAGGTAATTCTTCAGGTGAGACGGTGGCTGGAAACATGGTAGATACAGATTCCGTTTTCTACTCCACCACAACTTCTCTCCTTCATCTTAGAGGACTCCTTTTGTCTGTGTTTTCCTTGTTGACTGTAGAGGCTAGCACTCTTATCTTAAGGGGTATTTCAAAGATAAACACTAAAAAAAGCCACAAAATCACTTGGTTTAACACAGTGACAGGAGCTGCAAAAACTGGACTGCACTACTTTTTGGCAAACACATATAGGCACTTTATCAAGGTCTGGCCCACTTGTCTATGCTGCTGTTCTTAAGCTGAGTCTTTTCCACGCCCCTATCACATTAGTATAATAGAGAATTAACATTGTTTTGCAGTATTTTAGAGGCTGGGAAGAGAATTCACACACTTTCCCTTTCCTTTTCCTACTGATATGCCAGTTATGGTCCCAGGTTCACAGGGCAATTCCTGCACTTTTGGAACTGTGTGTATAGCTGCCACACCACTCTTGTAACAACACTCTCACTTTGGGAATAAAAAAATGCACTTATTCGTTTGTTTTGGAACTACCAGAAGGGTCACAAGATTAATGGCCATTAATTAGAAAGATGTTAGTATGACTCTTCTTTGATATGGCTATTTCAAGACAGTATCTGGAGACAAAGTGCAATTCAGAGTTTCACAGAATAATTATTTTCTCCTGTCCATGGCACAGTTGTCTCTTTTTGGCAGTGAAAAGGGCTTGTATGAAAAGGGAGGGAATGATTTACTTTGTATTCTTACATTCTGTGGCTCAGGAGAATCATAATTCCACTTACGTTGAAGAAAACGATTGTCATTCTCATGGCATTTTTCAAGCATCACTGCGCTTTTGATAACTTATTCTCTGTCAAGCTTCCCTATTTAAGCAATACACTTGTTTTCCCTGGTTAACTACCTTTTATATGTACAGATGTTGTTTCTCATCAATGTTTTATGCTTCAAATAAAAATGCTAATTAAGTTCATGCAGAAAGACATGAGTTTCTTTTTTTTTTTTGTCTGGGTAGCTGTGCTGTCACCAAGATGATTTCAAGTAGGTCAGTAAAATGTTTTATTTTATAAAAGACATTTCCTTCTCAGTTCTGTTGCTTGTGAGCATTGTTCTGAAAATCTTATCCCCTGCAGAGGCTACCCAGAAATCAGGGCCTTTCTTTCAGAGTTGCAGAGGAGAGTTTTTTTGCAGGGGGTGGAGAGAGGAAAAGAATGACATGAGAGAAAATGCATCTCAGTGACTCATGAATCCAAGGCAATCTGCCCACCTGCTCCTCAGTGTGCCCTGGGTT